>NC_137245.1:27048015-27399385 GCF_051294905.1 Botryllus schlosseri
TCAATTCTTTACTAGTTACTGACCAATACCCCCGATGAGTGTCAACAGAGAATATTCGTTAAATCTATTTTTGGAGTACTCAAGTAGGTATTGTCTACACTCGCGTACTTACTCAAGTGATCATGTTTGAAGGAAAATCGCAGTTCTACCATACAGCTACTAAGCTACTGACTTTTAGCACTTTTTAGTAATCATCTCTGATTAAATGCTAAAAGTAAGCGACTCTACGACAGGATCTTCTTTTTGAGTGATAACTTTCAACAGCTAACTAATGCTCACTTTGATTCAAGCACCAGTATCGTTGTGACTATCTCTATGGCATTTAAAGACTTTCAACACTTCAGCACCAAATATTAACATCTGTACAGCCTGATCATAATACAACAGTGAAATATACCTTACTTGTATTACAGGAGTCGATATACCAAATGACGCGTACATACCTGTCGGTTTACTCATCATACCGATCAACAGCGCGCTCAACCCCTTTCTCTATTCTAATATTCCCGACATCATTTGGGAAAAGATCAAGGCCGCAAGAGCCTACGTTTCTGAACACGCTTTACGGGTCAAAGGTACAGATGACGTATGTACAATACTTGTACCATACAGTACGAAAGCAATGCATTATAGTTGGTTCTGACCGCACGACTCCGGAGGCATAATGACTCCGGAATCTCCGGTTGGAGAGATCATTCACGCGTACAATAGTGTGCGGAGAAATGAGGACGTATTGTTCTGCTGTGACATGAAATTGGCTGTTGTATATAATTGTGACTGCGTTTGTTGTAATATAACTGTCGAATCTGCAAGTTTCTGGATTCAGTTGGACCTAAATGATATTAGCCATGCTCTTCTGAAAATTAGATAGAGCTACAGCTACAGCAATGTCCGTGGATGGGTGTTAACCTGTATCCTGTATTGCATTACTATTTAGTTCATCAGTCACCCGCACTGTAAATATATAGATGAAAATAGGTGTATTAATCAGACTCGTACAAACTACCTATCTAATTAGCTGACTTAATACTATTTTCAGCAGCCCTAATTCTAGTTTTGGTTGCGCATTTGAAAAAATTAATTGGTGACCAACTAGAATATAAGTGTTGTCGTATGGTATGGCGTGAACCGTGATACCGATGTTCTGTTGTGTGATGTTCTTGCGGTCATCGCTAACTCAGAGTCATCACTTCTAATTAGGGATGGTGTGAACCTCTGAAAAGTTCAGGTTCGTGTGAACGCGATCCTTTTTGAAAGGTTCTGTGTTAACGCGAACGTGAACCTCGTGACGTCGTGTGACGTCATATTGCCAATTCCAACCCTACATTTCAGTGATGTGACGGCCTATATCAGTAGTCGGGAACCTATGGCTCGCGAGCCATATATGGCTCTTTGGGTACAAGATATGGCTCTTTGCCAAATATTTATTTTTGTACTGAATTGATCAATATCGCAGCGACTTGTTGCTAAATTTTCATCACGGCCAAAATAACTATCCTCGTGGTAGTATAAACATGTATTTGAGAGGTAAAGACAATGCCGTCTTCAGGTTTAGGGGTTGGGGCCCCCTCTCTTCAAAATCATCAAATGTAAGTTACTGTCACGCCGGCGGCCAATATCACTCGCAAATTCCATGCGCCGGTGTTGTTTGTAATGGAGCCGAATCTCGGCACTTGTTAATTGGCACGCTAATGATTAGTTCTCTGATTGCGCCGTTTATTTAGTTGCCTGACATAACGACTTCGTGCTGTTAAGATGTCTCTTCTGTATCGTGTGGCGACATCGTTTCGTGGTGCAACAGGGAGTTCAGGCTCTGTATCCTGGCGTGGTGGCAGCGATGGGATTCGAACCCACCCCTTCGAAATGACTACTGACTCAAACCTCCTGGCGATGTATCCGAATCGAAATCATGAATTGTGCGATACGTTGAGTCGAAGAGCACAGCAGATACGGCGCCGCCCATTTCAAAACGCAGTTTTCAAATACACATTGTCTTCCTGATCTACGGCGCGAAATGAACTGCTGTGGATGTGACATTCACAATTACAAACTCGAATTACAAACAACGCCATAGCTATCCACGTTCCGTTTTCTCCACGTTCTGTGTAGTATAAAATTTATGCGTGTAGCGCAACGTTATGTTACCGCCGATTACTTTGAGAATGGAGAAGTAGATAAGTATTTAGGGCGAAGATAATAAAGTTGGATTAGCAATAAAAGTCGATTATCGCCTTCGTCAGGATTTAGCAACCCAGGATTAGGGAAACCGGTTGATCGCAGCGCATAAAGTTAGTGGTAATCTCTTGATTTATCAAACCGGAACAAACTATAGATAACTTGTTATCGATAAAAACTGCTTACCATTCCTATACGCACAAATATTTCCGATAATGACCGTGCCAATGGTCTCCTAGGTAATAGCTTCACTAATTATGTACCCGCCATTGCAGAGCGATACCAATATTCTATAATCCATTTCTTAGCTGTACCGAACGAATTGGACACGACCTTAATTTCGCGATGATGATAATTCGACATATTACAGTGGCAGTGTCGCTATCAGCAGGCTGCTGTTGTTGAAAATTATAATTTTCATGTTACATGAGACATAGCTGTTTCATTCAACAAATTGACAACTGATGGCCTTTAACGCGTTTTCGCATTATGATGTAACAAATGACGCCACTTGATTGAAAACTCGGGACACCTCGATTAACCATCGGGCGTAACCTTTCCATCGTGATGAGTCGCGATTAGCAGTATTTAATCACACGATTAGCAATATTCCGGATCAGATCCCTTATTATCTCCGCCTGAGATGCGTCCCGATTAGCAGTTTTTAATTTCATGATTAGCATTCTCCCGGATCAGCTGACTTTATTATCTACGCCCTTGGATTTTCGGAATCAGTGTGACAGTCACATTCCATTAATATCAGTTGTAATAAATTCTAATCTACTTATACAAGGAATTGCGTTATCCTTGGTGGAGGCTTGGCCCGTCTGCCTCTTACCTCTCGTTTCGAGCTTTATTTTCGAACAATAAATACCAGTTTTTACAGAGAAAATGTGGCGCACACGAGGAATCCCATGCAGTGAGTTCGAATTAGTGCTACCATGACGTCACGAATTTTCAATTGTGACGTAACAGTTGATTGACATGTATGGCTCTTTGAGAGTCGAGATGGAAAAAATAAGGCCAATATGGCTCTTCGGGCAAAAAAGGTTCCCGACCACTGGCCTATATATACCTAGCGACATGGACCATATAATGCCGCAATGCTGAAGTACATATTGACGTCTTAAACGTCGCCAAATGCATCATCAACTGGGACAATCAAATGATGTATTAATCCCATAAAATCAATATTATCCATCGCTTTGCCAGCAATTACGACGACGACTTACAAGGAAATATAAGCTTACGCCTTAACGGTCTAGGCCAAACCGGACAATGTATTCGGCGTCTGAGTATTGCTACGTTGATATTGAGCAGAGTGTAAAACGGGTTAATGTACTTACTACCGATATTACCCCATTAACAAGTTATACAGCAGTAGCTTACGCCCCAATCGCAAGGATTTGATTTTTTGATACAGCAACGCCTGCTAAATTTTTTACATCAGACAACGATATCAACTTCATTGTTTGGTTGAATAAGCATCATTCGCTAATCGCTGACTTCCTACATGTAGTGTATTTCGCTCTTGATGTTGTGTGATTGCGGGTCAAGCTCACGGCAGAGAGTCACTATATTTTAGAGCGAACGTTTGTAACGAAGCAAGTACAGTTATTGACATTTTTGAGATTGTCAAGGTTCATGCTTGTTTAGTGTCGTATTTTTTATGCTGCCAGCGCCATGCATATAGTGGCCCGCAGTTGAAATGCAATAAATTTCAACCAAACATGTTATAATGAACTGTAAAATGTAACATATGAAAAAGGTTCACAGTGCAGAACCTACCAAGGTTCGTTTGTGAACGTGAACCTCGAAATTTCTGAGGTTCACACACAGAACGCGAACGTGAACCTCACGTTCACACCATCCCTACTTCTAATAGTGGCGTACCCAAGTGATGCATTTTGGGGATGGAAACCCCTCCCATTTCATGTTCATGCTCACTGCTCAGTTCATGAGGAAAGCCTATCCGATTCCGATAAACTAAAAATTGACGAGTTACTTCGGAATTGCATTTAGTTTAATTAGTTATGTTTTAGTAAGTTATTTTAAGATTTGTAAAAGTCGATATTTCTAGTTCTAGATTAAGTTGAGAATTTTCATAAGTCAGTAGTTTGTACATGTACATTGTACATGGGTCTGGTATTAATCAAATTTTTATCGTGATTTAATGCCCAAAGCAGGCCACCGGTATTTTACGGTGCAAAAATCTGCTTCGGCACCTATCTCAATTGGCGAAAACGTGTCACATAAAACAAAAAGGGCCAAAAGATTGGGATAAAGGTCACAAAATTGTCATCGACGTATCTACAATACGCGCGTGGTTTTCCTGCGTTTGAGAATTGTTGAAAACCCACAGATGCATTTGTCATAATTGCTGTGCTTTACACGTTTTCACGCGATGGAATTGTTGTAAAGGCAAAATTGTGCTCCAGAACTTGCCGTTCACCCAAATTGCATCCTACGCTATGGTGGGCACTGGACATCGCCGCAACACACGATTTTCGCATATGGTGCGTGACTTTCGATAATGATCATTGCCAATGGGCTGTTTCCAGTCAATCTCGCATCTGCTTCTAGTTGCATAGGGAGCGATCTTACAATCCTTGTCTTCCGTATATGATGCAAAGGCCTGTTGCGTAATTCACGGATCACACCAGTAAAGGATTTTAATCTGCGACCGAATGGAAGCAATGTAAATTGTGTTTTAGGCAAACCTTCTGTCTCTGGAGCGAGTACCACTAGCTGCGAACAAACTGGCGTGACTTTAGCAACAATACGGTCTGCGGACGACGAAACGCAACTCGGTATGTACCAGAGTTGGATCAATTGTAATTTGTAATTGTAATTGAATGTAATTAATTACATTTTTCAATATAATTGTAATGTAATTGTAATTGAAGCATTTTTATTTTGTGTAATTGTAATTGTAATTGTAATTTGACAAAAATTTTGCTCAATTACAATTTCAATTACATTAAATTGCTATTGAGACCTGACAAGCACAACATAAAATAATTGACTTATAATGCATTCTCTTTAAATGTCGACAAGGAATTTGGTGGATCCATTCGCGGAAGCCCTTGACTGCGCCCTTGCGGGCGAAGTTTTTATTTTTATTTTTACCGCTATGCTGGCCTCCGCTGCCATTGTATACAATTTTTAGATTACTAACCAACGGATGGATTCGCAACACGTGACTCACGATTGAATACGCCGAGAAGCGAACTGCTGAGCCGGCTAAGAGCAGCAGAATTGATATTCCCATAGCTGGCGATCCAAGCGTCGAAATTTGATATGTATGGTCCTAATCGAAAGCTAATGTCGCACTGATTCCGCAATAAAAGTATATTTCCAGGCAATGGTACCATCCCAAAATAGTCGTGAAAGTCTGGGAATCGGCATTGTTCTGAACAATCGCTGGGCGTAATTGGTAATTGTTGTGGTCATGCTGCTGCAGCGCTCTCACTTTTCAGAACAGTCGGCCTTAAACGGCTATTTTGGAGCAGTTACATTGCCATGACGAGATTTTATTTTGTATTTTCGGAATTAGTACATCAATAGCTTACGATAAAGACCAGATGCATCAAATTTGGACGCTTGGATCGCCAGCTCTAGGACTACAAAGTTTGCTGCTTTTAGCCAGTTCTGCAGTACGTTTGTCGGTGCATTCATCCGTGACTCACATCTTGCGCATCTATCCGTGGGTTGGCAATCTACAACAGTGGTTCTCAACCGCCGGTCCGCGGACCGGTGCCGGTCCGCGACGACATTCCTGCCGGTCCGCCAGGTATATTACAATTTTATACCTTAATTCCAAGATGCAATGGTGAAGGTTTGTCCATTGATAAAATAAATAAAACATCAAATTTTAAACTGATTCATAACTTCGGGTGGTAAAATTAGGCCTGGTTCGGTTTGACTTAAGGTTCAAGATCTGTCATTTGAGGACATGCGAGCGACAAGTACAGAACATACACGAGCTGACTCATGGCTAAACAGCGCAGTTTGCGCATTCGTTTTCGATTCATTCATTTTGTGCAGGACCGTAAATGGGGCGGCCCAAACCGCCCAATTGGAGAGGGGCCGAGCTTGAAAAGGGCCCAAAATTCTTTTGCAAATGAACATATATCATAGCGTGTTTTTTGAAACTTTTTCCAACATTTTTCAATTTCTTTTCGCGCGTTGCGCGATTTAGTGTCTATAATTGTCTTGCTTATTAGGTGTCCTTCTCCGTGGAATACGCATGATTTATAGAAATAGGCATTTTGGCGTCATCCATTGCCGCACCAGGACGTACCAGCACACAATGAAGTTTTGTTTAACATGAGACTCCGAAAGGTGTGCCAAAAATGCGGCAGTGAGAAAACCGATTCAATCATGAATGAAAATCTTCGCTATTGTCGCGATTAAGCTGCATAAACTCTCTCCTTACACCGAGTGGAATGAATGTTCTCACAAGTACTGGTGAAGCATCCATCCAACTGTCGGGTCTGAGCGGGGGCAAAGCCCCCGGAAGTTCGGCTTATCGCCCTGTGGGCTGACCAACGTTTTTAGGGGTAGGCTGACGTAGTGCATTTTCGGCCCGGATTTGCAGATGGCCGGTAAAAGCTGCTGCCTGCTGTATAAGGTGTTTTCTTGCGGCACGCATTGTATTCGTAGTTGCCAGAGTAGCCTGCGTCTAGTGGCAGTGAGCAATGAGCAAGGTAGCACGACAAGGTTCTTGGTTCGACTCCGAAACACGTCTTCGCTGGATATTGTCAAGGAGAAAGATAGTATTCGAGTTGGCGTGGTCGGTTGAACCCTCGGCCTTCGGTGCAAAAGACTGTAAACGACTCTCGGCGGTAGCAGCACGTTTGTCTGGACAAGGCAATTTTACCTCAACTTCAACTCAGCAGACTCACTTCCATAACATAACATAGATGCCGTCATGAAGATAATTAATTACGATCGAAACCCTCTACCCTCTAAATGTCACTCTCTAGCACCATAAATTGCACAAAAAACGGTTGCATACTATACATTTTGGCTTCATTTCAGCTTTGAAAGTTCACCGGTCCGCCAGACATTTTTTGAAATTTTACCGGTCCGCGAGGTGAAAAAGGTTGAGAACCACTGATCTACAATACGATTTCAGACAGTGGCGGCTCGTCCTATAGGGCAACTGGGGCATTGCCCCACCTAAAATTCTGTTCAATAACAATTCTTTACCATTTATAGACGCACAACAATCTATATATACCGAAATCACAGCGAAAATCGTATTCTTCTTGTCCTTTCGCTTGTAAATGCCCATATATAGCGAAGTCTCTGCGAAAATCGAATCCTCTTCTGTGTTTTCGCTTTGCGAATGCCTAGCCGGGGCTTGCCCCGGTTGCGCTCATAACAAGCTTTGACTGTCTATTCTCTCAAAGCCGCGCACAATAAAGAAACGGTGATTTACTCTCTCTTATTCATAAAATTACCGAGCAACCGGGGCTCAATAGGTCTGTGCCCCTAAGGTGTGATGTAACAATCGTATCTATATCTGAACTCGGTTACCGTCATATGCGTTTAGTCGACCTTTGCTGGTATAGGTCGATTTTGATGGTGTTTCACACCATGAAAACTCTTGAAACTTGGTATGTCATGTCGTGATGGTGGTATTTAACATTGCCCCAAGTTTCAGGGTTTCTACTTAAAGTTTAGGGTAGTAAATCCGTTTCCGAAGTTGAGTGTGTGCTGATCCGTCATGTATCGCAAACAGATTTTACTCGAAAGCCGGTATTGGTATCCATTGATTTTGACGATGTTCAATACTGAGATCGGTTATGACATTTGGCACGGTAAGTCTTAATGTTAGTATCGAACGCTGTACCAAGTTTTAAGTTTGTCACTGAACTATGTTAGTGGTAATTTCGTTTCCTAAGTCGAGTGAGAGCTGACTCGTCATTTATCGCTAACAGATTTTACGCAAAGCCGGTATTGGTCTCTATTGATTTTAACGATGCTCCTTACCTAGATCTGTCATGAGATTTTGCACGGTGTGTTTTGATTTTAGTATCGAACGCTGTGCCAAGTCTCAAGGTTGACACTCAATGATTAGGGCAGTAATTTCGTTATCAAGGTCGAATATAGTAGAGATGTGCTCAGATCTGACACTTTAGCCTACAACGCATTGCGGATTTCACGCAAAAGCCGGTGTATCTGTGGTAACGTTAACTGTGTTCCATACTGAGATAGGTGACGAGATGATGATATCATTCTCATTTGCATTCAAATATTTACTTTGATATTATATTGTCCAATGTCAATTTCACCGTGAAATTGTGGCCTTCAAGCCATTTGCTTACAACCCCCTGTCAAGCGCGATAGCTATTTCGTTTTCGATGTCGGCTAACAGCTGATCACTTGATCAGCCTATTCCTCAGTAAATTTTACGCAAAATTCGGTCTGTTTGCATTATTTTGACAGTGTACCATACCGAAAAGGGCCATGAGGCTACTTCTCGATGATGTCATGTAACAGTGTACGGCTTTCACCCACGTATATATTTGGTAATATATTTTCCAAAGGCGATTTCGCAGCAGACCTATAGACAGTAATAAAACCATATGTGTCGTGTTACAGTCTCCAGTTTCAAGGCCAAAATCTCCTATGCTGTACCGAGACCGAGTTTCCGAGACTGCTATTCTTGGTTCTTCAGAATGATGTTTTGGATTCAATATGACAGGCCCAATCTATGAGATAACAATTGGGTATGTGTCCGAACTCGTTGACCTTTCCAATTAGGCTTACGCAATCTCTCGAGTTATAGTCATTTCCATTTCTGCAGATAATTAGTCAGGTCTAGTGCGAACATGAACCGCGTTGAATCTTTGTTCCGTACGCCGTTTACGCAGTTACCACGCTTCAAGTCACAGCTCACCGGCAGACCTCTCGTGGCACATACGTTAAAATCACTGTTGTCGGGAAATTCATGTTACCGTAACATCATTAAGTTACTTGTTTACGTTGGAAAACGTCATTGTGACGTCATCTTGATAAAAAGTCGCTTGCAGCCCTTGCCCCACCACCCGATATTGTCACGAGCCGCCAGTTGATTTCAGATCACGATGCTGCATCGTTATTCCGTCTGGCTAACTAACCAGACCACTGGATATTATATAACGTCTTATCTGACAAAGCACGGTTTTGTTTTTACTCTTCATCCTAATTCCTACGTCCCTTGATAAAAATAATATTACTTCTTTAACTATATACTATATACGCAAATCCAACCCGTGCATATATATTATAATACTTTTTCAACGACATACTGCACCCTATCCTTAATCCTAACCCATAGGAAATTAGGTAAATAACATTTTACATTTCCAATTACGTGAGCTATAATTACCGAGCATACAAAACACGCTTATATTACGTCACAAGGACATCTTACATAGCATACTATGTACGCACATAAACGCATTTATTACTACACAATCTGAACTAGACTTGAATTGTTGTTATATACGACGCTACGGTTGTCAAGGAGCACGGTTGAATTTATGATTATTCAATTACATGTTCAACAGCAGCAATTGTAATTGTAATTGTAATGTAATTGAAGCATGCAAGGAGTAATTGTAATTGTAATTGTAATTTGATATTTTTAGCATGGAGTAATTGTAATTGTAATGTAATTGAAACATTCATGAAAGTAATTGTAATTGTAATTGTAATTGAACTGAAATAATGTAATTGATCCAACTCTGGTATGTACCATGATAGTGCTTCCCAACCTTTTTTCAGTGCGCCACCGACTGTTAGTGAAAGTTTTATTGTGCCACCCGCAATGAGATATGACCAAACGAATGAAGAACTAATTAATGAGACAGGAAATCACGTATACACACGCAGTTTAGTATTAATGCCAAAGTTTAGCTATCATATTATATAATATATGCTCCACGTCAAGTTTAGGCTTTATTGGCTTGATTTTCATACTGGAGAAATATCCTGAATTACCCAAAGGTGAAGTATACACCTATATTTTCGGCCAACCGCCTCGTGTAAGATCGTCAGTATTCCAAATGTTTTAGACCTCTACATTCTTGGCGAAAAGAATGTGTATTTCCACCCGTGAACCCAACCTGATATATGGGTGTGAATATACATATACACCCTCGGCACACGAAACAAGGACATATACCTCAGATTTACACCGCGGTATAAATCGAGTACAACGTTTAATCCAAATTATGTGTGCACGTAGGAACGAAGGAAGGCATATGCACGTAGTCACGGAGAATTTATGACCGCGATGTAATTCTGAGTTAGGTTCTTTAATCGCGACCACCTTTTTCGGCACTTTGGGTGTGAATACCCACGCTTTTTCGCTAGGAGTGCACTATATCGCAAGGTTTACTCTTTTGGGTTGTTCTGGTTCGACCATAAGTTAGCTATAGGATATAGCTATAAGGGGCTTCCGATTCACAGAATTATTTCCTAAGAACTTGCATTATTAGGATCCAGAACTGCTAAAGATAGATACCAGAATGCGAAGAAAGGAGCTTCGAACAGAGACGAATGATGCTTCTGATTCTAATTCGAAATCGAATCGATCCTGCACGCGCGATCGAACAGCCGAACTTTGCAACTCAAGTCTTTCAAAATATTGTGAAGCAGGGGGAAATGTATCTTGCACATCTGAATCATATCGAGCATTTTTTTTATGTTTTTTTCAAATTTTCCACAATATCTCAGTATTTGCACTTGTTTTAACAATCTTATTGTTTTATTCTGTATTTATTCGACGTATAAGGGATTTCATTTTGCTTCGCTATTGTGATTTTGCGATTTTAATATCATATTTATTGTGTTAATGACAAAAACATTATTTCCACCCAGACTTGTACACTGTACAGTCCAGTGGATTTTTGAAATGCGCAACTAAAACTAGAACTAACGACCTTTGAAAATACAAACTAACTATAACTAAAACACTAGCTAATAAGTAGGGCGATTATTTTTGACCTAACATACAGACGATCACGCACTAAAAATCAACATTTTGACATTAAGAAACTAAAATAAAAAGTTTTGCACTGAAATACTTGAATTACGCATTGTTGACCATAATGTTACAACTCACAATTGTAATACTTTTCTACATTTCTGGTTGAACCTGTCTGTCCTTACGAAGCAGCCTGAGAAGAATAGAGAAAATACGTTCAACAGTGACAATTGTTTGCTGGCAGCATTGAATTTCAGTGTATACTGTCATAGTGCTAGTTACCAGTGTTGGGATGACTCGAGTCACCTTTTTCGCATGACTTGACTTGACTCGAGTCACTTTGCCAAAATGACTTGACTTGACTTGACTCGGCGTATCAGAAATGGGGATTGACTCGTGACTCGGAGCAAAATTCACGAGTCAATTTCAAGTCATCAAGTAATCGGTGTCGATAAAAATCACTGTATCTTGGATATGTTCGCGAAACGCTTAAAGTGTAACCCGTGAGAGCGACCAATCATTCAATGAGCGTGCATTTCACCGAGCCTCGACTGTTCTCTCACAAATAGATTGACTGCAAACGAAGTGATCGAAGCTTAAAGCTTACGTTGTCGTAACTCTAGTGGTAAAGTAATAGAATAGCAAAATGTCTATTTCTGTTCTCTGTTCTGATCTGACCTGAACCAAACCGCTTGTTTTATTGAAATTGAAGTCGAATATAGTTTATATAGTCCTCAACCATTGGCGCAGGCTCGAATGGTATGATATCTATTTGTAAATGGGTAACGTATTGTATCTGATCAATTCGTTTCCCGATTCTCTATTTTGGCTGGTAACTATAAACTGGGGCTATGCAATTACGAAGTGTAACAGTTCTACGTATATGTGAGCGAAACAGCGCCTTCTTGCGTGTATATTTAACTCTATATTCGTTCATCGGTTCGGAATCAATGACCAATGACCACTCAAACTGTATTTCAGACAGCTAGCAAATTGCAATGACGTAATCATGCCTCATACATACATCGAAAAAGCAACTTGACTTGAAATGTGACTTGACTCGTGACTTGACTTGACTTGACTCGAGTCACCTCCAAAAATCGAGTGACTTGACTTGACTCGAGTCAAAGTGTGCAATGACTCGAAATGACTCGTGACTCGAAGGTAGTGACTTGATCCCAACACTGCTAGTTACACGCCTGTTGCTGTATAGCGACAATATTTTCTACAGCCACCTTTTTAGAATTGCTCCAACGTGTCATTTCCATTATCTGTCGATCAAGTACGAAAGATTGTCTTCTGGAATTTCTATCAACCAAATGTCATTCATGTACAAGTAGCTTATATAGTAAGCCAGGTTCTTCGCGTCGCAGGTTTATAGGCTCCTTCTTTCTGCAATTGCAATGCCTTGAAAGCTCAGAAATTTTAGCGGGCCAAGCTAGAAGTCAGCAACTCCGATGCTTGGATGGATATTATTAGAAACATCTGTATTGTGATGCACAAATCTCTTGTTTCAACACGAAATCTCGGCGCTTTTACCTGACACCTCATCATCCCCAGAGAGAAATCAAAAAGACAAATCGATCTAGTCCAGAGGTCTCTTACACGCGGCCCGCCAGAGCATTTAGTGCGGCCCGCGACGACATTTTAGATTTTTAATAATTTGACAATATATAAGTGTCACATATATCTTTTCAGGTTATAAAGTCAAAACTTCCTCTTAAATTGCTCCGAAAGCCTGAAACTATTCATCAAACTTCACTATCACATCTATTGCAAACGCTACCATGTAGGGGAAGATTCCCTATTTCGCCACCTTTCCAATTCATGATGACAAAACCTGGCCCTTAGACGATTCGTGACTGAAATTTGTGAGTTGGAATTGGACGCGACCATTCTTAGAATTACTCAGACTCGGGCTAACTCGATGGTAAAATGAAAATGACTCGAGTTGACTCGGAGTGACTCGGAATGCCGTTAATTTGTTAGAACCATGGACGCAACAAACTAATCGCGTATCAGGGGAATAGCAATAGACCAGAAGGTCGCAGCTTGGTATTTCGCTAACTAAGCAAGTAGTTATGGCAACCATGTGCAATCTGTTAGTTACATCTTTGGTCGCTAAACCATGTTATTAAGGCCACTTCAAGGTACCGAGTACCGTAGTGGTACGCCCCAACGATGTAACAACAATGGGCCGTTCGGCGTTCCGACATTTCAATCACTAAGACACATTCATTAATATATTTATGTTATATTTATATTTTTTCTGCTCATGTATTTGAATATATTTGGCCATGAGATTAATAGTCTACATATCAGAAGTACACCCGAATCCTGGATTGGAATTACAATTCTCAGCCTAAAAATGTTTTGATATCAGATCAGTCTCTATTATCAATCTGTTCAATTCAAAATATCATAGTAGCTGCAAAATTATAACCCGATAGCTTTTATGATGGCATCGTACATTTTCCGCCCATATGGTGTCTATATCTTATAATTAATATATATCAAGTACAACAACAATTCTATTCAAATAGTTATAGATGTGATGATTTTTTTCGTGCCAAGGCCTAACTTGATACAAGAGTAAATCACGTTTTGTGTTTACTGTCAGTCTGCTGGATCGGCTGACTTTCAATAGGACAATTCATTCCCGCCAAATAAGGCCTACTTGGAAAGACATAGAATACCCCTATAATTGCTGCGGCCCGCGGCGTCGTCAAGACGGGAAAACTGGCCCGCGAGCACATTTGAGTTTGAGACCTCTGACTAGTCAATATTGTTAACTTGATTCATTCAAAATGACGTGTAAGCAAGTCCACGGGCGTATAGGCTAATATTGACACAACAATAGGGTTGCCATACCTCCTACTCCTTTAAGAGGATTTGGCCTCCTTTTTCGGGTTTTTGAAAATGTCAAAGCAAAGACGGACGTTCGAGCGGGAAATTCGTGGTTCGATCGCAAGTGACAAGCTTTTTTTAGTCAACACCACTAAATTTGAGTAAAAAGTGTTTAAATCGGGAGTCGACCGAAGCGATGACCTTTTTTAAAAAATTTTAGTTAACTCGCCAAATTTTCCAGCAAAAATAGCGGCATCGGCTGTTTTATGTCTTGATCGAACAACTTTTCTGATTTGGTAAAAGTTTCCCGATTCCAAAATATGGTTACCCTACACCAGAGGTTCTCAAAGGGTGGGCCACAGGCGCATTTGAGGTGGGTCACAAAGGTATTTAGAAAATTTTAGAATTAGTGTAAGTTTAGTTTTATTTGTTATGTTAATCGCTAAAAATATATTCATACTGCAACAGTAGAGGGACTTGGCGGCATTCCTGTAGTAACAAAGTAGCTGACCAATATCTATTAGGTTAGCTTTGCTGACTACACAACCTGGAAGTCCTGTACTGAGGTTTGCGAGTTCTTCAATCCACAGATGTTTACTCAAACTCGAAGTATATTTAGAGAGAATAAGACGTTGTTAGGGTAGCGGTTATAAAAGAGTCTGCGAATATTTCTCAGTTCTCGCGTTAAGTACTCGACAAACGATAGAATGACGTCATGGCATGCATTGCGTGAACGATAGCTGGGCAATATTATGGCAAGTGTTGTACGTTGTTGAGATATATATCGGGATAATATTCCTAAGTCCAATTCAAGGTGATACAGTCAACTGCAATATTATCGAATTATACGTAGGCTACATAAAGCTTTTCATCCGACTCTGATGAGACGTAGTGGCACGTATAGAGTCACAATGTACTAGTTCAAAACAGGAGAGACAAACGGCGGCTTTTACCACTGGCTATGACAACCAGAGTTGGATCAATTACATTATTTCAGTTCAATTACAATTAAAATTACAATTACTTTCATGAATGTTTCAATTACATTACAATTACAATTACTCCATGCTAAAAATATCAAATTACAATTACAATTACAATTACTCCTTGCATGCTTCAATTACATTACAATTACAATTACAATTGCTGCTGTTGAACATGTAATTGAATAATCATAAATTCAACCGTGCTCCTTGACAACCGTAGCGTCGTATTTAGCAACAATTTAAGTCTAGTTCAGATTGTGTAGTAATAAATGCGTTTATATGCGTACATACTACATGGTATGCTATGTACGATGTCATGGTGACGTAATATAAGCGTGTTTTGTATGCTCGGTAATTATGGCTCACGTAATTGGAAATGTAAAATGTATTTACCTAATTTCCTATGGGTTAGGATTAAGGATAGGGTGCAGTATGTCGTTGAAAAAGTATTATAATATATGCACGTGTGGGATTTGCGTATATGGTATATAATTAAAGAAATAATATTATTTTTATCGAGGGACGTAGGAATTAGGATGAGGAGTAAAAACAAAACCGTGCTTTGTCAGATAAGACGTTATATAATATCCAGTGGTCTGGTTAGTTAGCCAGACGAAGTAACGATGCAGCATCGTGATCTGAAATCGTATTGTAGATTGCCAACCCACGGATAGATGCGCAAGATGTGAATCACGGATGAATGCACCGACAAACGTACTGCAGAGCCGGCTAAAAGCAGCAAACTTTGTAGTCCTAGAGCTGGCGATCCATGCCTCCAAATTTGATGCATCTGGTCTTTATCGTAAGCTATTGATGTACTAATTCCGAAAATACAAAATAAAATCTCCTCAGGTCAATGTAACTGCTCCAAAATAGCCGTTTAAGGCCGACTGTTGTGAAAAGTGAGAGCGCTGCAGCAGCATGACCACAACAATTACCAATTACGCCCAGCGATTGTTCAGAACAATGCCGATTCCCAGACTTTCACGACTATTTTGGGATGGTACCATTGCCTGGAATCATACTTTTATTGCGGAATCAGTGCGACACTAGCTTTCGATTAGGACCATACATCTCAAATTTCGACGCTTGGATCGCCAGCTACGGGACTATCAATTCTGCTGCTTTTAGCCGGCTCAGCAGTTCGCTTCTCGGCGTATTCAATCGTGAGTCACGTGTTGCGAATCCATCCGTTGGTTAGTAATCTAAAAATTGTATACAATGGCAGCCGAGGCCAGCATAGCGGAAAAAATATTTAAAAAAACTTCGCCCGCAAGGGCGCAGTCTTGGGCTTCCGCGAATGGATCCACCAAATTCCTTGTCGACATTTAAAGAGAATGCATTATAATTCAATTCTTTTATGTTGTGCTTGTCAGGTCTCAATAGCAACTTAATGTAATTGAAATTGTAATTGAGCAAAATTTTTGTCAAATTACAATTACAATTACAATTACACAAAATAAAAATGCTTCAATTACAATTAAATTACAATTACATTTAAAAATGTAATAATTACAATCAATTACAATTACAAATTACAATTGATCCAACTCTGATGACAACCTACGGCTAACAGCAACTAAAATGATTTCGAGTACATAATAACTGGAAGGTAATGCTGAAGTAACCAAGCATTCCGGCAGGGGCTCATGTCGTATGCCGTTGAAAGGTGTGTGCAATTAACTCGGAATGAAGTGTAATTGACGTATAGATTTACTGTACTTAGGCAAGTCGTATTATTGTAGGATAAAAATAGCCATAATTGCAAACTATTAGCAACTTCTGGTGGAGGTATCTGCGCCACCGCAACGAATCGTAATGGATTGAGGATTTAGTGGAGCGCATTAATCTTTGGAGTCGGTTTAAAATGTCCGCCCTGACATCATTGTACAAGTACATAATGCAAGAGTCACATGACTTGATTGTATCACTGGACTGAATATTTTGACATCGCAACTTCAATGGGGCTGTTCCACTTCATTTTGAACACGCGGTGGCGACAAAGGTAATTCGACCCAAATCTGTTCTGTTGCTATATACTTTACTATGGGACTGGTCTGAACATGGACCTAATTTCGTCTCTTGACGTACAACGAGGATGGTGAAAGTATCCATATCAACTTGAATCATCCATATGGATATCAAATTGCTGTTAGCCGACGAAAATGATGCTATTTCTTGGCGTCTGGTCCTCGTAATGGAAGTGCTGAAATTATGATTCAATCCTTATCACCAACAGCAATGGTTCTATCATTATTATTTTCGCCATTTAGCGGCCAAAACTACACCAGATTGGACTGGATTCAACACAAACCCTTTCTAGATATATTATGACCTTAACCAAATAGCTCTCTGGTTGACAGACTTCATGTCATTCCAATACCTTCCTATTCTTCAATCACATCACTATCTGTTGGTGTTTTTAAATGATAAAATACTACTAATATCAACTAGATCTCATCCTCTCTGATCATTGACAATTAAACGATGTACCAGTTGACTTGTGTTGTTGCAGTTATGTTGTTGAATAAAATGGAACAGTTATAAACTGAAGTCGCAAAGCGTATATACCGGTAGTCTATCAAGCAGAGGTTCTCGAATATTTTTTGCCAGACCCGAAAATAAATTGTATGGTAAGCACATAAACATTGGATTATAACATTCTAAGCAACGTATTTATACATGCTCATTATTACACAATTACATAATTCTTAGGAAGAAGGAATGTCAACCCGCTATTTGAGAAACCCATGTATGAGACTGCTTTAAGACAAAAAGCAAAATACTATGGCGTAAACCCAATTGATACAAATAGCATCATCATATCCAAGAATTGTAAAACACAAAAATGAGCTTGTGAGCCTGGGTCATTTTTAATCATCGAGTTTGTACTTGAAAATCTTGAAGGTTGTAGCAAAGCTTTGTTGTGCTACCAACATAATATGTATCAGATATGTATAATAAGAGTCCATGTAGTGAGCAACCGACAAAAGTCCTGTTTTGTTGCAGTCATATGAGATAGTTGTGTTACAACTAAGCCTAATTTCAAAGTCTTTCAGTCGAAAGTACAAAAATGAGGCCATGCTTTCAATATCCAACAGTGTGGAGTGTTCAGGATTTATAATCACTATAGATTCAACTATCCCCCTTTTCAAATTGTTAAATTGTCAGAACAAGATGCCGTGACTGATAACTCGTACGGTTTATTCTTTTCCAAAAGCTTTTGAACCTCTTTCATTGAAAACAGAGCAGATGAGAGGCTGCCTTTGCTGAAGTTTCATCAGCTTCATTGTAATCCAAACGCATGATTTTTATATGTTGTAGGTGTAGGACCTCACAGCAGCAAATTTACAAAGTAGGCCTACATAACATAATTTTCCATAACACATAACACCCATGGGGGAACTGATTTACTGCAGGGGAAGCAGGATAAATCATGTTGGTGAAATGGTATTCTGCGGAGAACTTTTCCAGGAGAGCACCAGGCATCCATACCTCTTCTTCGTAAACGGAATCCATCCTCCCGATAACTTTCTGTTTCTAATTGATGCATCTTCTGAGATCAAATGACCGTCATCCTTGCACAATGAGGCATATAACACTCGCCATATCATACGACTCTCGGAAAATTAACAGCAATGTACCGGTAAGCTGCCACCTGGGCACCTGCCAGGATGCCAATGTCCATCACGAGGACAAGACGCCAAGAAATAGCCTAATCTTCGTCAGCTAACAGCTATTTGATATCCGTATGGATGATTTATATTGATATGAATACTTTCACCATCCTCGTTGTACGCCAAGAGACGAAATTGGGTCCATGTTTAGTCCATTCCCATAGTAAAGCATATAACAACAAAACAGATTTGGGTCGAGTTACCTTTGTCGCCACCACGTGTTCAAAATGAAGTGGAACAGCCCCATTGGTTTGGTACAAGATGTGGTGTTGAATGCATATTAAAAAAAAAATTCTCCACTTCTCTGTAGTACCCCATTCAACAATTCATTGTTTGAAGCTGACCCAGAATGATTATATTATTCCCCACAATAGTGGAACTAAAATCCCAATCACACAGTGGATTTGATCACTGTGTTTCGCGACGCGAATGTAGCAGCGGACGAGCTCATAATATACACACACACACGGGAGTTTCAGCCTATGATCTACCTAGGCTGTATAACTGCTGCAACCAAACCCCAATTGCGGGACCTCGAAGGGGCCCAAGATTATTACGTTAATCGTTTGTTGGAGGATATTTATTCGACTTGAAAATTTTCGTCGCGCTTCGTCTACATTTAAATATCATCAGTAAATTAAGTGAAAAATGCGCACATTTTAGAGAAATATCGGCGCCGTCGATTCCAAGCATTGAACAGGATTATGATTCCAAAATGAGAGGTGGGCCACAGCACATTTTCAAACCGAAAAATGAGCTACGGCCAAGAAAGGGCTGAGAACCACTGCCCTACACCTATACACAACAGTATTGAGGAAATCAGAATATATCCGGCCGAAATATGTTCAGACATGTAGGCTACTACATGACTGAGCAGGCCATATACCAAGGGAAAGCTATCTCTGATATCGCGGCGCTGTATTTACACGAAATCTATATTGAATTGCGTACGTACACCTGACTTTTCTCACGCGATTATCGGGTATGTATAGTAGCGTTATATCTGTTGTTAGAGTTGCAGAGTTTCGTCATAGCCTGAACGCATACTTTGCATAACTTTCCACTGTGAATGTAACAGTGATGAGCATCGGACGGACTCAGATAGTGTTCGGGCCGGATTTTGAACGATTTTGAGACAGACGGATCGAATTCGAATTCTATTGCAGGTTTTGTTTCGGATATTTGTAACTTCTGCTTCGGATATTGTTGGATAGTTCTGACCAGACGTGACTTGACGTGACGCGTGATTTCAAATCAAAAAATTAAAATCGTCTGCTGGACAACCAAACACAGGCAGTAAACACGTTCTGATATGACTAGTAACACTCTGAAGCTGTTCAGTCAATGGTCCAAGCAAATATTGATATCAGCTAACCCTAACCTTAGCCTTTGTAAAAACTACTCGCAGCTCAGCTGTACACTGTACAGTTACGCTTCTTAGGAAAAGTTATTCGACTCGGATTTGTTGTATTTTGGACGGCATTATTTGGATTCGCATGGATTTTTGGTTGAAACTGTTCGGATTCGGACGGATAGTTCCCCAGAGGCTCAAACTGTCGGTCGCATTCGAATTCTGGGAAATCAATATCCGCTCATCACTGGAATGTAGTGCGACTGTGATATCGAGTTTCGTGGCACTTTTTGTCCTGTCTTTGAGCTTGTCGCAGAGATGGACAAGGAGAAAATTTTCGGCTTTTCAAATCAGATTAGAAATAGAATCATCGCTACATAGTTTTTACGGATAAGATTAGAGTCAGAATTACTGAATCCGTATGAGTTTGGAAATCAAATTCAATTACCATGAATTAGGAATAAATAGGCTACACCAAGCTTTCAATAATTTTATGTTAGCAATTTGTATATGTAGCATCAGCTTCATATCATTCTGTGCGGCAATGTGTGATATTCCTATCATAGAGCGAATGCAGAATGGTTGAATTCGTCAAACTGGCGAGTATCGTGCTGCTGTTGTTTTCGACCGTGTCAGCTGCTTCGGTGCGCGCGGATGAACCTCAAATGTTGATCACAAGTAGGTGTTCAGGGTTCTACAGAAATTGATTGACTGTGAGGGACGGAATATCTCAATCGAACGTATATGTGACGATAGCTCAGTATTGCTATTCGTCCTGGTCGAATATTGATCTTTAACTCGAGTTATTAATGCATTGCATTAACATTCCAATAATGGTGAGAATAGTTAAGCACTCGTTTCTTTGTATGAAAAAGAATAATTATCGAGCCTCATACCGAAAGGTGGTCAGAGGCAAAGTACTTACACTTTTTCCTTAAGTCTTCAAGTAGGGTTGTCTGCTTGTACTACTTGCTCTGGTGTGTATGTTTTGGTATCCTTACTTATTATTTATTATAGATTTATCCACCGTAAACAATATGATTTAAAATCCCAAATTTTGAAAAAGAGCGAAATATTCCTATTTATTTCTATTAAATGAATCCAGAACTTTTTTTCTTATATAGTAGAGTTACCATATTTTTGGAATCTGAAAAGAGGTCACTTTTTCAAAATTTTCAGACTTACAATAGCGGAGTAAAATCCGGTTGAATTGGTAAATTTATTCCGAGTTTGCAGTTGGTTGACTAAAACAAAAGGTCATCACTTAAATTCGACTCCAAATTTACCAATATAGTGGTGTTGAGTAAAAAAATTGTCTTTCTGGCTTAACTCCCGAAAGACCCACCGGACTGTTACTTTGGTGCTGATTTCCTATGGTTCAGTCCAATTTTCACATAGATTTAACAAAAAATTTCAAAGAAAAGGACAAATTCTCATAAAAGAGGACATTTGAACGTCCTCCGAGGACACTTTCAAAAATGAGGACAAATCCTCTTAAAGAGGACGTATGGTAACTTGGGTTAGTTAAGATATCAATTATTTTCACTATCCGGATGATGGATATTTCCGTATATTTGGAATTTGTCTAACCGGTTAACCGGATAATAAGTGCTAAGTGAGAAAATCGATTTCACGAGGTTTGCATGAAAAATGCATCGTAAAATCATTAAATAGTGCTATTTTAGATCTACGTACACGCGCAGTACGAGCGAATACGAGAAATATCACGCAAATTTATTGTTCACTGCTTCTGCAACGCACTCTTTATAAAGCGCAATCCGTCAATTGTGGAATCCTGTAGACGGGACCGGAGTTTTGTAACAAAGAGTCCACTTGCACTGAATGCCCTTTCTGCTTCTACGGAAGTGGGCTGAATAGTAAGCAGCCTTTCGTAGAGAGTTTGAAGGTTGGCAGGTCGTTTCCCAGAAGCTTCAAACACTTTACGTTCCTTTTGGACCATTCTTCTGTTAAGGTTCGGAGTACTGGAATGACGAGTAGCTGATACTAGAAATTATGCCACTATGATAGCTCGCTCTAATTCTTCCGTGAGGAATTCAGGAGATCAGGCGCGTCACCAGCCGAAAAATAAGGGGTGTTTGAAATGCAATGGGGGATGCGGTCGATTTTTCGAATTAAGTAGCATCGGAAATCAATTACGCATGCACGCACAGTCGCACACACATATTTGCGAGCATTCAATGTCATTCAGTTTCGCGGTGTTCCTCTTTAATCACAATCGCTAATCAGCATACACTTAACGGGATATTGTCTTCAAGCCAGCGAGAGATAGGAACCAACGCATGTTAGGCCCGAGACACGATAACTAGGCCAACGATGATATCCTCCGTACCGGGCCTATTGCAGATGCGATTGTCTAGGCCAGCGATAATATCGTGTGCACCAAGCCAATGTAGATGCGATTGAGCAGGCCAGCGATTGTATAGTGTACACAAGGCCTATTGCAGATGTGATTCTTCAAGCCAGCGGAACTAGGGTTGTTGAAGACGAGATAATTCAGGCCAGCGACGATAAACCGACGGTAAACCGTTATCCGGATAATCCAACCCTAATGGTAACCCTATTATATAGCGATGTTATAGGTTGGAATTGAGCCAAAATTGGCGTGCAAGGTTTTTTAGTCAACCTAACAATTTTATCAAGTATAGGCAGTAAAATTTGAAGAAAAAAAATTGAACAGCCCTAATGTATATGTTTATGTATGTATAATTGTATAGCTATTAGCTTCACTATATATATCACCCTGACCACGTACAAATTCTACGACTTTATCCAATATCTCTGGGTCTATGAGAAGATCTTTCAAGTCGAAAATTATCCACTTAAATTTTGAAAATTCTTTGAAATCATGACTTCTACACTTCTATGAGTAAAACAGTCCATTTCAATTTGAGTAGCTCGAGTTGCAACACTGACTATTTTTGATTATTTATTTACCATAACTGCTCATACTTCAAGATTCGTACGACGCCGACAGCTTCAGCTTTCTAATCGCGGGAGATAATGGAGGATTTCCCGAACCGTTTTATTCCACGCAACTGCAGCGGGGCGTGGCCGCGTCCATGGCTAATCAATCGGAAGCTCACGACTGCAAGTTCATTCTCGAGCTGGGAGACAACTTTTATTTTCTCGGAGTCAAGGACATTTACGACAGGAGGTGGAGGGTGAGGGAAATGTATATTCGGTCATTTTATTTCGTTTTGAGAATGTAACCTGTATCTATTACCGTGTTTACAGGGAACTTTTGAAGAAGTGTACGATTACCCTTCGCTTTATATACCGTGGTATATAACGACAGGTAATCATGACTGGGGTGGGAGTGTGCAAGCTCAGATTGACTATACCAAGATTTCTACCCGATGGTAAGCCTATGTGTCGGTTGGACAGGCCTACACTCATCGAATGTGATGATTTTTTTAAATAACGCAATCCAAAATCAATTGATCACGACTTCTGTGACAACGAAATGTCCGAATCAATCAGAACAAAAGAAGCAAGTTGGCGATTGAATATATACGGAGAAAGAAAACGCAGATTGATAATGATGTTTTGCCTAAACCGTGCAATAATTAAATTGAAACACACATACAAGAAAATGGTGTTCAGTCGCTCACAAGTCCGATGAAATATTCGATCTATACATCCTGAGAACGCAGGTTCCGACTTCTGACGTAGGATCTGTTTTCTTGTACCCTCTTTGGGGTGTGGATACATTATGCTATATGTGTAGGGACATTATATTATAACATACGTTCTGTCTCGTTTCAAAAACGTCCAAGCATCACGTAGCGATACACCAACGATCCTGCCTAACTCAGGACATTTCCCTGGTACTGGTACACACTTGAACATACACTGGAACCGTCCGGTACCAAAATCCGCACGATCATGTTTGAGACCACGATACCGTGCGGCATCGGCACCACCGGTATCGACGGCGTCCCGATCGACGAGGAGATGGCAGAGGAAGAATGGGCTTGGTTGGAAAAGGAATTGCAAGACAGCCAAGAGTAAGATATAACGTTTTCCAGACTTGTACAAACCACCAATCTAGTTTGTTGACGGTCAACAACTGCACTGTTTTTAGTAGTTCTAGTTCTTCTTCTAGTTGCGAATTTTGAAAAGTGACTGGTTGTAGTTTGGAGTGAATTGTGATACCGGTGTGATGTTGCGCGATGTTCTCGCACTCGCAGCCATTACTAGCACAGAGTCATCACTGCTGACAGTGGCGTATCCATGGATGGGTTTTGGGAGTCGAAACCCCTCCCATTCCAAACTCGAAACCTCGTCCTTTTGAAATGCCGATCCTATTTCCAATATTCGTTAGCTCGTCTGCTTAATATTAGTTATTAGTTAGTTTGGTTTAGTTAGATGGTTGTGGATGGTTGTGGTTGCAGATAAAACAACTATCAATTTATAACAGACATGTTTAAAACATGACCCGTTTTTAAAACATATTTTGTATCGATTTTTGTAGCCATGTCATACCGGGTGCAAATCGCTCATACTGCATGTTTTATCGAAAGTATTACACAACTATGGTATAATAATACAACTTCTAAAAAACACGATTTTGTTTTTTTAAATGGCATTTATAAAAGTATTTTAAGACACCATTGGTTTTAAATGCAACCCTAGTTGTGGATTTTTAAGGTCGTTAGTTTGCGATTTATAGCTGCGAATTTTTGAAAAGTAAGTAGTTCTGTTGCTTGTCTTGAAAATTGAGTAGTTCTATTTATAGTTATAATTGCGCATTTCGAAAATCCACTATTATTTGTACAAGTCGTGCGTTTCCGTGTTGTTCCTGACCTTTCATTAACTCGATTTTCAGTGCTGACTATCTCATCGTCACCGGACATTATCCGATATACAGCGCCTCTACGAATGGTCCTACTGTGGCGTGTTTAAAAAATAGGCTGGATCCACTTCTGCGAGCGTATGGGGTCTCGGCCTACATCAGCGGACATGAGCATTCAGCACAGGTATACATTGCTATTCAAAATACATACGTCTCCGAGCGGCTGTCTAATTCCCTCTGATGCCGATTTCTAGGCGCAGAAGCGTGTTGAATAGAATATCTATACTGTCGTTGAATCGTTGTAATTCAGACAGTCTTCCCACAAGTTGAATAGCCTCACAAATTTCAAATCTGAGATATGGAAAATATAATCTAAATGAAGTCGCGATAGGGGAAGAGATAATAGTCACTACAGTATAACAACACCATATAACCAAAGAAACGTAAGATTTACTATTAATGATGCATATTCCTAAATATCCTATACCACTGGTGGTCCTCCAACGCCTTAAAAGCGACTACACAGCCTGTCCGAGAAGGGCTAATTTCAACTGATTGTTATGAGTAAGAAAGCAAATTATACTGTGAATAAAGAACAAACACAATCTCCCATAGAAAAACTTTGCATGCCAACTTTCCGGAACATGTTTCGTTGATTGACTCTACATTTGTAATGGGATGCATGGAAGGTTACCATATAGATTTGACTACCTATTACTATACGATTCACCTTTTAGGCTGTACTGAAAATTAAATCATGTCATTTCATCTTCTCAGTATCTGCTCTCGAACGACGGGTCTCCGGTGAAATACATCATAATCGGATGCTCGAATTTCGTGACGCCATGGTTTGCGAATGAAAACAGCGACGTGTTTTCTGCCGAATTTCTGTGAGTCCATGGGTGGAAAATAGGTTAATTTATCCGATTTTCACCATAACGTGGGGTGTAAATCAGGTTAAAAGGTCACCAAATCTTGCTTTCACACGCTCCCGATGGGTGTAAATGAGTCGAATGCGCCAATCGTCGTAGAGATATACCCCAGGTGTGCAAAGGGTTCGGTTTACGTTACGTTTAACCAGTGGTGGCCCTACGAATGGGGGCTCTGGGCGAGACTTCCTGAAGGCCCCCTATAAGTATGTAATCGTAACTGATGGGGGCTCCCCCCCCCCAGACCCCTCCTTTCGCATGTATTATTATTATCTATTTATCAAGGTTTTAGCCAGGTGCTGGATTAGTTCATATCTATTATTGCATATGTGCAAGGATAGACTACGTCAAAACTAAGTAATTCTACCGCATGCAGAGACGTGATGTGATGATTATCGGGATACGGGACTTTTCTAACAAATGCAGAGATGATGATTAACACATTTGTACGGAATCATATTATTGATTGATGGACGGATTTCCGCATTTATTCGGGATAATTCTTGGAAAAGGCGCTTAAATCAAAGAGGGGGCCTTCGACCAGGGGGGCCCCGGGCGACCGCCCACCTCGCCCACCCCAAAAGCCACCACTGCGTGTATCACATTTTTTGGGATTTTTTAGGGTGGTACACGAAAAAGAACCCTCCACACCCCGGGGATATATAGCCTATCCGTAGGAAATGGTTCAGTTGACTCATTTCACTCATTGGAAGGGTTTGGAAGTACAAATCGGTACCTGAAAGTGCCGTTTACCTTACTTACCTCCTACGTTTTTGTGAAAATCGACGAAGTAGATGATTCTCGTTTACAGTGTCGGCAGACGCATATAGGCTCGGATTAACCATAGAGTTTTAAGGGCCTTTCTCAGTTTCATGGTCATTTGAGGGTTTCTATATTGGCCGAATGTTATGAGGAAATATTCCCGACCATGCACAGCTCATCTAGCCATCAGTAAAAGCAGCTACACTAAACAACCATTTGTGATCATTTTATTTCTCAGGTTCGCATCCTGGAGAGACATTCTCACGGGATGCTTCGCTCGTGCTGACGTCACGACTGAACACATGGACATCACCATCATGGAAGGCAAGGAAGGCCATGAACTGTACACTATTACAATTCCGAAAAGATCCGCGTCATGAAGACTTCCGATTCTCTTACGAAGCCATATGTAATTCCAAATTCGTAATTCATTGTGTCATCAGATGATTTCGCGAGTATATTTCTTTTTATTGCGTTTGGCCAAGAATCGAATAAAGAGGTCTTGTGAAGAGATTGGTTTTCAAACTTCGACTTTTGACTCTAATCACACAATACGTGACTAACATGCTTAACCCTATCCCATACACATGCGTCACTACGAACCAGTTCAATATAAATATATTTACATAGCGACAATATAAAAACAGCAGTGTGAAGAATAGTATGAATAGCCAGCAAGTGATTTGAGCAGCTTAAGACTACACAAGTACCAATATTGTTGTTACGTGGCCATGCGTGAAGCCAGACGACGCATTGAAAATACAGTTGTCAAGTTGCGTATTTAATGAATGGAGCTGCGCTATATTCTACGGTAATTGGCAGTTGGCACTGATAGCACAATTCGCACAATAGTTATACCTCCAGGTTGGTTGTGTCGTATGTTACTATATTTCGATACCAAACGATTCAAGAATTAGTGTAAAACACGCATATAGGATTGAAATAGTACAATAATTCTTCAAGGGCTGAAAACCCATTTAACCTGATAAACGTACTCTAAAAAACAGTGGGAAATTAAAAGCAATAAGCATTTAGCTAGGCAGAAAAAATTTCTGTACCATTCTGATCTACAGGACGAACGCAGTGGTACCGAAGTAGAGGCGACTATAATTCTGATACGGCCTTATGGGCTGATTGTAGATTGGTAATGGAAGGATCGACTTTTTTTTCTATAATCACTCATCTTGCGTTAAAATGAACAAAGTACTGTTTTATTGTGTCAATAACATAACTATAAGAATTGCAACCCTGTGTCCGAATTAAGTTGAGGATTGTCATAACTGTCGGTTCCTGAGTATAGTCGCCGAATAAAGCGGCTGTCCGGGTTATCTAGTATCCGAATTAACCGGAGTCGCCTGCTTTAATATCCTGATGAAATGTCTCATATAAAACCATGTGAGTCCGTTAGTAAGCACATATCTTTTCGGGTGGTAAATATCCTGAAGCACCAGATGGAGGGTGGGTCTGTTGGCATCGAGTCGTGCATGAATTCCAGTGCATCTTATTCACGTTTCTATTCGTCCATCACTTAGGAAGAATATCTTTATCTCTGTTTCTTGTATTCGTCAGCAGATAGCTACAACACACAGTCGTGAATTTAAACCATCTGCGTTTAAATCCTAATTTAGCTGAATTTAGTTCTACTGGACAGACCCGGGCAAATGGATTATTCTAGTTGTATAATTAGACCAGGGGTGGGCAAACTACGGCCCGCGGGCCGCATGCAGCCCTCAACACCGTTCTGTGCGGCCCGCGAGAGTCTAAAGAACTTATTAAAAATAGTGAAAAAATGCGTACTAAAAATCGAATTAATGCAGGGGCTTGATTAAACTTTTTCTTGGTATATATCACCATGATAATTCTAACGCGGTGGTTCTCAAACTGGGGGTGCATCCCACTTGGAGGCGTGAAAGCATCTGAAGGGGGGCGCGAAGCTGAGCTCAACTGAAAAATTTTTTCGCGCTTCGCGTGATTCACTTCCGATTCGTATTTAGTCTGAATTCCATATTTAAAAATCTCTCATCCACAGTCGTAACCTCCATGCCATCAAACTATTAATTAGGTTTGCTAGCATCCTAGTTGCGTTTTGTGTTATAACGATATCTTTCACCATCATAAGGGGGGGGGGTAGCCTACGTGTTTTAAAAAGTTTGATACCCACTGTTCCGAGGTAAATACTCCCTACATTATTTTTTATGTTCAATTTCTGGTGCGACAGCCCGATGACAAGGCTCACGCAGTTTGAAAGGTTTCAACTGCTAAACATCACAGAAATCCTAAACGAGATTGACATAATTCGGATCAGGAGTGTGCTGATTTCAGATTGGCCACTCCGGTTTTAATTATTTCAGTGATGTGCTTATAAAAAACTATTTGCGCGTCTCTTAGGTAGATTCGTTATGCGTAGAATTTGGGTATTTATATCTTATCTACACATAGTAGAAGCGTGTTAGAAGCTAACATGGTTATGATGCTGTCGGCATTGTGTGTCCTGGAACTGAACCAAAAGTGGAGTTAGTAAATCTTTGAACAGATCGCTGCTCACAGATTTAAATTTCAATCCTGTTCTAAGAATCGACACAACCGACTTTCATCTCTAAAGTTTTGACAAATTGGTTATTGAGGTCGACCAGCCTATGAAATCTCGCCACTGTTTCTGATGCGGGTACAATATCATCAAAGCACTGTTTGGTTTGTATTAAATAGGCATATATATTATCTCCATGTCCTCACTATATAACCAAATACCAACATTGCGTTTTGGTTTATAATCCCAATTTTATATAGTGCGACCCGCGAATGGATTCAGATGTTGAATGCGGCCCGCTGGCTCAAAAGTTTGCCCACCCCTGAATTGGACAAGTTATTAGCTCTCATTTTAATACGTAGATTATAGCATCCCTGCAAAATACTGCGGGAGAACTGTATCGTGTCAAGACGCAAGCTTGGTGTACATGTACAGACATTAGAGAGGTACGGACGAATTTTGGAATCTATACCCAGACAGGAATCCGGCATGTTTTCCATAGACAGGATTGGATCCGAATTCAGATTTCTTGTCCGAGTGCCGGATCCGGATCAGGGCAGGATTCTGAATTTCATAGTTCATGAGAGTGTCTTTCTGATTGTTTACATCAATGTTTTCTGTGAACTTGGACCAGGCTAGTGTTTGCATTGCACCACAAATTCGAAGAGTCCTTGATAGCGAACTCCAATGCATTGTCGAGGTATAATTTGAAAAACATCGACTAAGGGGCCAATGGATGAGCTCAGACCTGAGCAGCATTATTTTTGGACCCGAGTGTTAACATTAACGATGGAAACAGGACCCGCATTGGATCAGGATTCCATTTTATCAAACGGCATTCCTAAAAATCATGATCTGTACCTCTCTAACAGACATTTACCATTCTCCTTCTTATGATAGTGAAGTGTGATTTGATATGAACTGAAACTTAAATCTGTTATATTTCTTTTTGATTTAATTCAATTTCAAAATATTTTCGAATTCAGTCATTCTAATTCTAATCTAATCTTGAAAAGCTGAAAATGTTCAATTTGTCCAACTATATACTAGAAACTAGAGGGTATACTCACGTTATCAATACTACGATCAATACAAGTCCGATTCCAATAGCAATTAGAATCCCAATTTTCAAACCGAGTGAAACAGTACATCCCAGCGCCGGCAGATAACATTTTCGATCACCTGTGATGCACAGAATCGTGATACAAATTCGATCGACAACATAAGCATAATTACCAGAGTGCGTCGAAGAATCGAATGTCGTTGTGTCGCTTGCGGCAGTGTTGGGGGGCGAAGTGCTAGTTGGTTCTGAAATGAAATACCTACGATGTTATTGATGTTATTGTAAATGGAAGGAATGTCTACCCATCAGCGGTCGGAAACCCTTGTCCAGCTGACCGGTGCCGGTACTTTTTAATTTAAGCCAGTGGTTCTCAAAGGGGAGATGAAAGCAACTGAATGAGGCGCATAGCTGCGGTCAGCTGAAATGTTTTCTTGCTCCGCGTGATTTATCTCCAATTAATGATTATATTCTCTCATCAACAGTCCTAACCTTTCGTGCCATCAAACTATCCGTTGGGGTTGCTAGCGTCCTTGTTGCATTATGTGATGTGACGACGAGCGGGGCGCGAAATTTTGCACTATCATAAAGGGTGGCGTGTCTAAATACGTTGTTTGAGAAACATTTAGTTAAGTGAAGGATCGGAAAATTGGGGTCAAAATCACTAATAATTGAAAAAATCTCTGTAAATCTCTGTAATTGAAACATACGTTTTATTGCCTTAATGAACATCCTTTAGTGAGCTTATAGTGTGTGGTGTGCGATAAATTGTGTATTTTCTACATTTGTGCTGGTCGAAGAGTGGTATGCCAAAAAGAAATAAATTTCATTTTAAATTCGGTCCGAAGAAGTACAAACGTTGTCGACCCCTGCTTTACATAACAAAGTTTAAGTTCTTTCACTCTTTATAGCAGGGGTTCTTAGACTAGTTTAGAAGGTCCGGTAAACGTGTTGAAATACGCCATCCAGTATCAACAAAACTAGATTGTCCTTTCGTAATGAGGCTGTGAGGCGGATTGTGAATATGACGACCTTTTTAAGCCATTAGATAGCTTTTTATGCAAGAAAGCGTGTAAATATAGATTGGTCAAAGTAATGACTTTGTTCTTCCTTTTTTCAATCATTCGGCACCTTTTCAGACAGCAAATAGCCTATGGCTAAAATGATTACCTTTTTTAGCGAATCTATCAGAACGCATAGCACACCCACACTCTATAAATCGCTTTTAAATTCGATAATAGCGATTCGGGGTTGTTTTCCCATCATACAAATCTCTGAAGATATTCTCACCATCAATTGCTTGTGCATTAGTCACGCGTAGAACGTCTGTGGAGGTAGTTGATTGGATAGTGCCGTCCCCGAGTCGAGTCCATACGCGTATTCCCCACTCGTACGAAGCGTTAACGGTTAGCCCACCCACAATCACCTATGCAAAGCATAGGTAGCTTCGCGGTTACATTTTACAGCCCGAATGACGATTTATATGTATTTCTGTAATCTACCGCGCGTTGAAGGGTTTGTACTGTGTAGCTTCGTACGACGGAATTCTAAGAACGATAAATTCATGCGACAGAAGATCGAGATACAGGATTACCACAAATTGTTATATACTGGCATCTCTGCCTGACAGTTTACAAGTGATCTCAACGGTATAGGTAACCGGTATAGAAGGTATTGAGCCTTCACAATCTCTACATGGTTCCAGCTATATTCAAGTGCAAACCCTGAGCAATTGTTTGCACCTGTTTACAGTGTTTGCACTGTGTACTGTATACTGTGCACTGTGTAGTACTATTAGGCAGAGGTTGTCGAAATAGTGACAATTTCAAAACTACTACAACTGGTTGTAAAAAATAAGGGTGTGAAAAGTATTCAAGTTATTAGTTTCAAAAAGGAGATCTGGTCAATGGGTCACATATAAGCACTTAATAGGCGGTGGCACTCTCGAAATCTTCGGGACTAACGCGAAATGTCTACTTACCCTACAGATAAATGAAAATTTTGCAAATATTCTAACACCTTGCCACAGTGCCTCGGCTACCAAGTCAAGACAATTCAAGTCATAAAAGTGATGGAAGCATACCCAAAATGTACTTTTCACAAACAGCTAAGTAGAGATATTCTAAAGCATGACCAGTTGAGTTAGTAGCATAAGTATGAAAAACATACAAGGGTATAGGTAGGTATTAGGAGGTAATGGGGCTTAGCTACTCGGCATTTTTCCCCATGAACGATATCCGGCGATAATGATACCTGTACTATAACCTACTATATAGGGTGCTCGTAAATAACAGAAGAACTTCGTTATTGACTACATCTGCTAGTGTGGCTGGCATAATCCTGTTATGAAAAACGGCTTAACAGTTGAAATACATGTTTTTTTCAATGTCCAATATGGCCCCTCATATATAACTTTGTGACTGAAGATCACAAGAGTTAGCTTCGTACCTGAACAGACGAGTAGCAGCTGATATTCTCCAAACGAGTTTCTCCGAATATAACTTCGTTAGTCGTGTTCAAAATTTGATACAAGTAGCCTCCCGTGAACGCTGGTACCCAACACGCCATAGACGTCCCGTCTCTGCGACCGTGGCAGGACATTGAAGACGCGTTTACGGGTGGCGGCGGAAAGTCTGAAACGGGTTTCATTGATTGAAAAAATTTGCGTGAACCAGAGACTAGAAACTTTTCAACTTTTCCAAATTGGAGTAGCTAGCTACATAGTTTTTTCTTTCAAATTCGATTAGATTTAGAATTACTGAATTCGCAGAAACTTGGAAATTGAGTTTCACACAAAGATCAAGTTCAGTTGATATCACACCAGAATTCATTAAAAAGCATGAGAATGGCAAACAATTGAAAGAAATGTCAGTATCGGCCAAGAGAGGTAAAAAAATATCGGGAATATTCGTGACGACAGCATGGTAATAAGAAGTAAGAGAACTATAAACTGCGACTGCTAGACCTTAAATATCGACATAATTCTTTTAGTTTACAGTAGTCCAGATGCAGCATTTCTAGTTCATTCCATGTCCGAGCACAGCAACGGCTGCGAAGTTGTTCAAATAAATGCTCTGAAGTTTTGGGAATGCGCCTAAAGCTATATAGATGCCATATCTTTTGAATATCGGCTGAATAAATCGGGTTATCGGCGAGTTGTTAGTCATCGGTTGTATCTGTATCGGCACAAAAATGCGATATCGATCGAATTCAAGTTTTGAGTCGCTACGAAAATGTCTCATTACTTGTCGTATCCCATGCATGTTCAGCAGTGGTCACGGTATTGTAGACCGTCGCTCCAAACACTTCGCTGTACAGCTCTGACTTTGACCTATTCAAGCAATCCTTGATAAGAAACTTGGGCGTGAGTCCAAGTATAGTGCTTTCTGGCAGGGTAGCGTACACTCTCCCGTTGTCGAGAACCAATTCTGCGAAGGCAAGTATGCGGCGTAAACTTTGGTCCATTGCTATGAGCTGAGGTAGTGCATTAAGCTATGACCGGAGGCATGCAGTCAATGCGGTCAGCGTCGCTATATAGAAGTAGAAGTAACGCCGTAAATTTCTCCTTAATTGTAAGAACAAGTAACCATTTCCAAGGAAGTCAAAAAGGAGGTATTTTAGGCCTAGTTTTGTCTAAATACTGTTAAGTATACTTCAATAGAAGTGGAAGTAGCCTGTGGAAGTATTCTTAACACAAAACCACTCGACTACGTAGTGCAGGTAGGAAAACCAACTTCGGTGCTCCGACGAAGTAGAACTACTTCTTGGCTGACCATCTGTATTTAAGAGTGAGACAAATGATTGAATTATGGACGCGATGGATTAGTTTTATCCGAGCAGAGTTTTAAAAAATGAGTTGAACATGCGCTGGAGTCCGGATAGTATTCAACAGAATGACTTGGACTCGGACTCGCGTCTCAACACTGCGACTCGGACTCAATCCTTCGCGCCCTGGATTGGGCTTGACTCGCAGGGGAATTGTAAATGAATCGACAGGGCTCAGGTCTAAACTATAAAAGTAAGATTGCCTTATGATTTGAAAATCGCTAGTTCTACTTGTTCTTTAGTAGACACTTGCGACGTTACTTCCACGTGAGTGCCAGCGATGACTACTTCGTTGGTTATTGAGGACCTCTGGGGATAGCTGATACGATGATCATCACGTGTCGCGCGGTGGCAAAACTGAGCTTTCCATTCAACCCTAATTTGAGTAAGTCGTGAGAATGTTCGTCCATATTGGGAATAGCATCCGGTAGCGTTTCACCATGTCATATTCATCTTGTCGTCAGGCGGTAGTCATATGAGAAGGTATGCGTGACTAATTACCATTACGTTTAACCACGCGCAGGTTGTAAGCGTGTTAAAACATAACAAGCAACGGTACAGTATATGGCTATAAATGCTTCTCGGTTAAATGTATTTTGTCAAACTTCGAAGTTACGAACTACTTATACATGAATTTTTTATAACCTGTGGCGTCACTGTATCGCCATAACAATTTACGTCACGCAATTTAATTCTTATTTCGAAACACCTATGCATAAATGACATGTGATCAGAAGGTGGTTTGTCATTACTGGCTTTAGCTGTAGGTAGTCTATGAGAATTAGTATCATTCAGCATTCACGAAGTATCGCAAATTTGGAGAAATTCAAGGCGAGGTCGTTCAATTTCAACAAACGCAAAGTTTTATCACTAAAATCTGGTCTAGCTTACTATACAATGTACCAGTGGTCGGGAACATATGGCTCTTTTGGGTATAAGGTATGGCTCTTTGACGTATTTTTAATTTTGTACTTAGTTTTATCGATATTGCAGCAACGTGTTATCAAATTTTCATAACGGCTAGAATATTTATTCTCGTGGCAGCATAAACATGTATTTGAGAGGTGAATACAGTGGCGTATCCAGGGTTAAGGGCTCGTACCCATTTACAAAATCCCTCGCGAATTCGATGTACCGGACATAGCGCGCTGCGTAATCTTGAATTGCACCATACGGTGGTTGATCAAATAGCAGACATGGGAACGTCTCTATGACAATATAGGTTTCAAATGCATATTGTCTTCCTGATCAAGGCCGAAAATGAGCTGTGGAAGTGACATTTAATTACAAATCCAAATTACCAACCACGCTGCGCTATCCACTTTTTTCATTGATAAGTAGCTTTCGTATAGCTTTCTAGTAGCCTACTGCTGTTAAAATGTAGGCGTGCAGTGCAACGTTTATGCTACTGCCGAATACTTTAAGAATTGATAAGTCGATCAATACTTAGATTTTCGGAATCAGGGCTATAGTTACATTAGATTAATATCAGTTATTATAAATTCGGAGCTATAGTTACGATGAATTGAGTTATCACAGGATGATTGGTAGCCTATACGAGTTTTTACAGAGAACATATGACTCACACGACTAATCCCATGTACTGAATTCGAATTAGTACGACCATGACGTCAGGAATTTTCAATTGTGACGTAACGAGTGATCCACGTGTATGGCTCTTTTGGGAGATAAATGGAAACATAGGGCCAACATGGCTCTTCAGACGAAAAAGGTTCCCGACCACTTCAATATACAATTGAATAGTATATATTCATGGTAAAATTGACCCGAATATTTACGGCTCGCACTCGTCAGCGGTGATCGTCAGCAAATAGTATGGTTATCATGAGAAGACCTTCAAAGTTTAGGTCAAATCCACAAAGGTTAGAGACGCAGCAAAATACCGAGTATGGTTTTACGTGCGTCTAGCTACGTAATGTGCTGTTTATATGACAATAAAGCTTTTTATAGGGATTCGATCGAAAGATACTCTCTTATAAATCATTAGTCAAGTCGCGGTTTTGAGATAAAAATAACGTATCCAGCATTAATGAGATGCTTTTACGTTTTCCATTTTCACCACGGCGGCTTTTTAGTCTCAATACGGAAGCTCACGTAGAATTCATTCCACGGTACATTAGATCTGTTTTACCACAATGTGAGGTATGTGATAAATTTTGATTAAAATAACGAGATCTTTGGAAATGGACGGCACCGAATTAAATCCTATTTAAACCACGGTACGCAACGTAATATCAACATGTTGTTAAACGGTCCGGAATTTCCGGAATCCATCATCCAAATGCATTTACGGAGTCACAACACATATACACCTATATGCCAGGACTCGACGAACCGCGGTCAAAACGCAGGCCTTTTCAGTGTTGAAACCGGACCTTATGTGTCTTGGCATTTGCTTAGTTTTTTCTTAAACAAAACCAAGTCTATTATCGTTGATTTGCAAGAACAAAGTGTAGAGATTTATTCGTGTTGTTAACCTACAGACTAACAGCATGTAATCGCCTTGGTTAGAGTCATAATGTCTGCGGGATCGCGGGTTGTCAGGATCATCCATGATGTGTACGGATGGTGTAGGCCTAGTGTGCAAGTGTGTTTATAGAGAGGTATAGTATTATTCTGGTGATGCTACTGTCATTTCTCCCATTAGCTGTGAATGACTAACATAATGACAAAAACATTTCGCTCATTGCTTTTGCTAATACCGCCATACCGGATTTTGTATATACTGTAGTCATACCGTATTACATTTGTCTGATATACAATGTTCTTTCCAATTGTCTGCTAGTTACTGACGATTACCTCTGACGAGTGTCAGACGAAAACATCTGCGTTCATTTCAATATGAGCATACTTTTCAATAATGAATGACTGTAAATTATTTCATGATAGTTATAACGGCCGAAGCAAATTTATACTTTCGTACCTGGACCTCTTCCAAAATAGTTGAGTAGCCATGCGGCCCATGCCTATACCATCGATAGTCACGTCTAACTACCAGCTGGACCTACAAAATGCTCACCCCCATTTTTCCTAACAATCAAACTATCCTCTTCCCGCGAAACCGTAGCTTCGGAGCTTGCAACGTTGAGATGAATCGTCATTGTCGGATGATTTTCCGGAGAAACGATCATGTATCGTTCCACGATCACGGTGCCGCTTCGAGTAGGGCACGTGCCGTCTCTATACCACAGCGTGTATTTGTTGCCACCCTGTCTGCTTGTGACGTCTATCCATGTTGTTCCAGACGCAGTATCTGGAACATAAATTCAGTTTCACGCGCGCATGCGACCGGCAATGAGATAATCGGTGTTATTGTGGGTATTTCATGTTTATTACGGCGTCACAATAATTTGTGAGGCAGATTTATGTAGCCTATGCTATATAGGTGCAAGTTTCACTACAATTGTCGATGGTGTGAAAGTCAATAGATAGTTGCCAATTGTCATAGGGTTTTCTGTATATCAACAGTAATCGGTCTATACTGTACGTCCTCAACTACAATCACAGGTCTTGTGCGATATTGTAAGATATTCCAGATACAAGGAAATCAATAAATCTTTCAATCAATACAATATACTTCAGAGGTTTCAGGCTAGTTCCACTTCTTAGGTTTTCAGGTTTCTAGGCAAACTAGGCATAGAATACCTACTTTGTACTTACTTGGAAATCCCTACCTTTACTTTGGGGGAAAACGTCCTTCGTTACCTCTACTTCTACTTGAGTATCAACGACGACGACTTTAACCACATATGATATACAATATACAATTTACATACTCTACTTCAACATCGTCTATTCATCGGGAGACCTAGTTAAAAGCAAGATAACTAGCAACAGAGTTGGAATTCTGTAATTTTTTCTAGCCATTCCAAATCAGATTATAATTACAATTACTGAATTCTAAAAATTTTGGAAATTGAATTACGTTAGGAATTAGAAAGAAATACAACAAAATTCAGGTTCAGTTCATATCAAATCAAAGTTCATTCTCCTAAGTATCCTTTTCAAGGTAACCGGAATTGAGATTAGAATTAAAATGAGAACTTTTTACATTTCACAAATTAGATTAGAATTAGATTACCGACATTTAGCTCCAATTAGTCTAATTAAACCAATGGAATTATGTAGTTGTCCAAGTCTGCATATAGGCCCATAGTCTGCATTTCAGAGACCGCAACACTCGTTACCTTCGTTGTTGATAATGCACTCTGAAATCCCCTGTCCCGTGACAGTATAGTTGACGACGGAAGGCAATGATAAGTCTGGAACGCCCACGCGGTAATATACGACTGGATATTTCCCGTCAGCAGAGGCCTCGATCCGAAGCACCCTGGTGAAATTTCCGTGTATAGAAAATCCCGATGTATAAGCGTTTTGCACTCGCTTGAGCTCGCGATTCCATTCGGAGCTGCCTTCTCTTTTGTGTGCGGGAGAGAAGCTCGTGTCCGACAGCATAAGACGACCGAATATCGACAGAAAATCTAGGTATTGAAAATGTAAAGTGATTGATTGATCGGACATACGATTCGTAAATCGTCCTAATCTATACGCATATGAATTGATATTTTCGAGTCGAATGACTCATAGACGTACGCGTTAGGGCATACGGCAAAACTCACGGCCTATTTCGAACCGAATCCTAAACATATATATATCAAAAATCAATTGGATTTAGGCCAGTGGCTCTAAACCTTTACTAATCTAATGCATCCTACTTAGGCGCACAAAATGAACTGTGCGTCAACAAGGGTTGTTGCTGTTGTTTATGGTATTCATGTTGTTTGTCGACTACTATGGTAAAGGTCATGGTCATTTACACCAGGCCGATATTCCGTATTTTTGTTTCCGTATCTGCCGGCGGGTAGCACGGCCCACTTCTAGGCTTCTTGTAAGACACCGCTTACGCGGATGAGATGGCGAGGAGGAGCCTAGATAAACGTTCAACACTTGGGTAGGAATTCTGGAGTCGACCTCGGTCGGACTCAAACCCACTACCCATTGTTGTGGATCATACCAAATATAATTTTCACACACAAAAAAAACGAAAAGATCTAGGAGGGATCATCGGTGACAAAACATTATTAGTTTCACTCAATGTTATTGCAACCTAACTGCAAGGATGCGCTAATTCATGACCATGTAAATATTTTTTATTCATGGAAGAATGGAGCCCAGTATATTAAGCGATTGTATTTTGGCATTACCTGTTTTGACGACATCATCTCCCCATTGCGAGTAAGGGTAAGAGGCTTCTGTGACGTTGGTAGTCTCGTTAAATTGTGAAGGCCTTGCTCGGAATTGATATTCAGTGTTCGGTCTGAGTTCGCCTACTCTGCAATTTTAATGTCAATCTGGGTAATCATGTTTATTTTAGGAAATTGGCCACTTATATCCGGACCAATCCGACCTCGAGAGAATAGTATAATTATCGAATGTAAACAGTCGATACTTTAATACAGGGGCATCAAACTCGAGATATATTTGTCGCAAAAGTATAAACTAGAACTGTCGATTTACCACCTGTTAATTACCCACCTAACAGCGTTGATCCTTGTTGGTGTAGTCTCAACGAATTCCAAAGTTGAATTATCTCCGGTTCGTCGGTATTGAATCATCCACTTCGTCACTCCTTCGCATGGTGACGTCACAAAGACCTCGACCGAGGTGGCCAATGGTGTCGCGAAGCGCAGCGTGGCACTTGTCGATGCTGTTAAAAAGTTCGCGACTTGTATTATCAGATTGATCTAATTAGTGCGTGTCGATGTACATGTGGCTGTCTAATAATGTTGACTCATCTGCATTCTACTATGTATGTATATTTGCTTTGGTACACCACTCGCAGGAGATGCAGGAGATCAAGGCCTTATTATGGCCTACTACAGCAGGCATTAGCAGATTATTGCAGGCTTTTTCCAGAACTAAAACTGTTTTTAGTGCGTCCTGCGTCGTCACTAAAGAACAGGGAGATCGTATGACACTAGTTCATTGTGTAGTGTAGAGCTATAGACAGTTAACTACGTAGGTTAGTTGTCTATAATAGAACTATTGGTAGAACAGACTAAACCACTTACCTTGTGAAGAAACGCTTAGTGTGTCGTACAAAATCACAGTGATGAATAACAGTGAGTACATGTCGCAATCTTACATGTAATGGTTTCAGATTCTATACGGAAACATGCTTTGTGGTAATATAAGCGAGTACCATACCAGGAATAATACAGTATAATTTTCCGGGTATTACATGTATAGCTTAAGACCAATAGTGTTCAAACTGTTTATCGTTACTAAAGAACCCACTTTGCTGAGCCTACCAGCTCAGATTTCCAGCCTGTTTCTTTGTTGCCGCTTCTTAAGCACATGAATCTAGTCATACGAGAACTACTTACATCCTCGACGAGATTAATATTGCGTTTGTCTATAATATAATTATAAAATTTTAAATCGACGAGTTTACGCTCAGTGACATCGTATTGCTGCAGCGTGCAGTTTCTGTGCTTCGGCTTTTACTATCAATATGAATAAATTAATCAATTGTATACCGAAATTCTATACTATATTATTGAATCGACTCTCTTGGCATTGGACATGGACACCTGGACAGTATCGTGCTCAAGATAAAGCTTGTCGTAATTTCGTTCTGAGCAAAGCTACATATCGATTCTGATGGCCATCTTGACAATGACAACGCCTCTTATCAACTCCTCCGCTGCAAAGATCGTAGTCGTGAATCTAATGTATGTGCTTAAAACGAGACCTCTTGTTCTTTACTAGTATTTTCCAGCTCATAAAAAATTGATTCAGTTCTATCCGGCATATATCTGCTCTCATTGGGAAACTTACCATTGCCTATCCTTTGGAAAACTGAACGTGGCGGGCTATCACATGATCTTGAACTTCATGAGCTAACTTGCCTGGTAATCTTACTAGATAACGAATGCGCCTTCTGCAATATAACGTGACAGTCATAATGTACAAAGCAAAGCCGCCGAATCGAACAGATACTACAATATGCGGTGGCGCTATCATCAGTATGAACGCTGTTAATTAGGTGGTGGGTTGCAAAAACTAAACATGGCATTGCCCGAAATAGAGTCCACTGATGATTCCTGCCAGCGTGCCCTTGCGTCACTCTCATTCTGAATTTTCGCCACCGTTCTTAGATTGGGAGTCACGCGAAGAGACATGAGTCGCTACGGCCGTCCTCGTAAACAACGCGCCGCTGTCTCGTGAGCCGTTGTTCGTAATGGGTGTGATTCAGCGCTGCATAATAGTTTAATGACGTAGAGGCGTCGCAGTGACAAATTGCCAGATCAATTCAGTTTTATTATTCCAGCAACCTACGTAATCCACAAAGAATATATTGTCAGTTCTACATTACAATAAAGATAATTTGGTATATTTTCGACCTTGCCTATTCCATTTCCCCTTGTGACAATGCTCTGGGATGAGTGCGACTTCACAGAAATATAATTTCCACAAATTTACGAAACTACTACATGTTTCATATACTGCGATACTTCCAGGTTTACAACATTCCACAGTAGAAATTAGGCCTACTATCGAAACTATAATTCTCGTTAATAAATTAACTCTCAGTGGCATCGATCATATAATTTCAGCACTAAAACAAATCATTCACAACTACTCGACTTGAATCATTGCGCCCAGCCCTACTGCTGACCAGCACCGTGATAAACTTCTGAATCTGTAGCGTTCTGTCTGCGGCTGGAGACGTGTATAGATCCGGCTTTCTACTTGATAAGATCAGTTTCATTCACACAGCAGCTACTAAAGTGAGTCCCACACAATAGGCTTACTGTTGAACGAATAATCCTGTAGATAAAAGTCCATACACAAACCGTCATACTGACACCTGAGTTAATACATTAGTCGTGGTAACTCTCAGTAGAGATTTTAGTTATCTGGTAAAGTTTCAGAACTTTACAAGGCTAAGACAGAATATGCATGCACTGTACATAATGTACAATATGGCCAACAATACCAACGTCTCAACTAATAAATCTTCGTTTCCAACACTACCTTAAACCCGCGGCACATTACATCACCCCGATACGTTGTACTGTTCTGCTTTACCGAGCGAGATAGTGTAATGGTTATGCGTCCGGCTTCTTGAGCGGTAGGTCGTGGGTTCGATCCCCGGCCGGGTCATACCAAAGACTCGAAAAATGGTATCCGCAGCTATCCTGCTAGGCGCTCAGCAATCACGGATAGCATGGAGGAGAAAAAAAAACGGGGGCGCAGACTAGATGACCTCATGGGGCCGTATCGCAACTCCGTCGCCAAAGCATCTCGATGGTGCAGGCGAGAAAGAATATCATATCTCTCTCTCTCTCTCTAACAGAGATGAGCATGAATTAGGATTTGGAAAACTGGATTTGTGAAATTTTGACGGATTTTGATTTGAGATTTTTTCATCAGTAGCTAAGGATTAGGAATCGATTTACCGATTTTCGGGGAGAGTGATGTTCCGTGGCGAACGGCGACAAATTTTTACGTCCTACCAAAGTTACTTCATGTAATTCGGCACTCATTTAGCGTTTTATTTCTTATTACAGAATTATAGGCATACGACGTAGGCTTTCTGAACGGTATTCCAAGTCTGAATCGGATTAGGATTAGAATTGAAATATACAAAATTTCTAGATTAGGATTTGAAGCTTCGGATTTGATTTAGATTAGGATATGGAAATTTCAAATCCGCTTATATCTGTCTGCTAGTCGCCAATAGGTGGTTTAGTCCGTAATCTAAATAACTGAATGAGACTGTATTTTCAGTACAACTCATCTATATCCGGATATGCCTTACAAGGTAATAACAGGCAGTAGTATTCCATCATTTCCAAAAATTTGTATTCTGCGGTGGCCGGTGGTCTCTGCGGAATTACCTTGCTTATTTATCGCCACCTTGCGGAAGGAACCGTACTAGAGATATACCCTTCGTCGTCTTGGAGGATTTCCACACATAAACTACGAACTCATAATATTCCATAAACTTTAATATATGTAATAGAAACGAGACATTGAATACGAAGCATCAAAGTATTTATAATAATTTATAAGGCGGTGCAAGTGAACTGGAACGACTGCGGCGAATGAGTGATATATTTGAATGTATATTATATCCCACCTGTCAAAACGAACAAAACGATCACTCTTCGGCACATCACTGAAGAGCATTTCTGAGAAAAAGCAATTTACATGGTCCTCATTGCAATCTAGGTTCATTATGTGGCATGATTAGTCAGACAGGAAGCTATAGCATGATTTGAAAATCACATTAATGCTGTTGTGTTGGTGCATGACACGATGGCTGCATAATATACAACACTGAGACATATAATTGCATAGAAATGTTGCAATGAAAGAAAAGCGCACCGATCCTAGACCCGTCGACGTATGTTACGTAACACATCGGCATTCGTAGGGAGAACTTTTGTGTAGTCGTTCGATCATCAATGGCAGTACATCAACGGCATCGTCGCGCCTCCAGGGAATGAAATCTTCAGAACACCGTTGGATGACTTTTCATTTTCCCCGTCCGCTGAAGTATCGCTGACGACGATGGTGCCAGCCTCGGTCAACTGTTCATGTTGAATATATTTTAATAGTAGGCCTACACGGGCATCGCAAACAGTGAATGCTAACTAAGGTAATATAATTAGACCAGTGACAACTAATTACTGAATATATGTATAAACGTTATTCTAATGCAGTGGTTCGTAACTGGAGCTCAAATTAACCCGATGGGTTCGCTGAGCCACTCTCAGGAGTTAGACAGGGTTCAAGAGGTACACCCGACTCATACAACAGAAGTCACACTAATTTGCATTGTCATCCTTTTGTTTGGTGTTAAAATCATATTTTAATACTTTCGTTATTTTCAATCAATTTATTCAATTGAATAGTATATTAATATTGAAATTAAACCGAATATTTTCGGCTGACACATGTCAGGGGTAATCGTAAGCAAGTGGTGTAGAATTGAAAATAACATTGTATGTATATCAATAATTGTATCATAAAATATGACGTAAACGGCATGGAATTACGAATAATATAGGCAATGCGATCGCTTAAGCTCAATGTACTATTTTAGGGGGTACAGAAACTCATACTGCTGGCACAAACTATAGCTTGGCGTGTTTTGATCAAAGTCGACTCCAAGACACACAAGTGACAGTGTGACGACGCGAAATCTGTCGTTTCGGTAATTTTTCGCACAGAGTTATCCAACAAATGTTAGCCAATGGCAGAATTCATGGCCTTTGCCTGTTCTGTTTCGTGCTTCGGGGGGGGGGGGGGAGGTGAGTTATGTTTTCGTTTGGAAGTCAGCAAAAATCTGCGGTAGCATACAAAAAACACTGATCTAATCTCACTGACCTATGCAGTATGGTCTTGGATATACCCATCGTCCCGATGGTAAGCACTGTGTCTTGCGCGACCCGTACATGTAGTAGCCTCGCGGGCATTGGAATATGAAGATGAACCCGACTTCAAAATATCTTTCTGGTCTCATCGCATACCCTTGAAGACTGGAAGCTGTACATCTTCTTTCGAGCTCTAAATATACAATGATTCCACATATTGCAGCATTCGTATTGTAACATTGTACATCGCCAAATTGGGGTTCATTTGCATCTCTGTTTATGGGCTTATTCTTGTGCCTTAAACTCTCCACAAGGGCAGAGTTCAAATGACCTGAGTCACAACTCGACTCGAGTCGAGGTTTTTCAGTGACTCGGCTTGACTTGAGTATGAAAATGACTCGACTTGAATCAATTAGTGTATTTACTCGACTTGTACACGGGTCATTGCGCATGGCTCGATCAAGTCACATGACTCTTGATTCGGACGGCCGAGACAGACTTTTCATTGTAACTTCGAAGAATAGTAAAGTCCCACATTATTGGTATTTTGTCTATCATCAGTACTCGTACATCAAAATTAGGGCCAGAAATTGTTGAGAATGACGAAAATGAGCATACTATAAATGTGAGGCATTCGATGTCACCCAAGCAGAGTTGTAAAAAATTGGGTTGAAAATTACTTGAACTCAAAACTGAACAGAGAATACAGCGATTTAAACTCGGACTCGAATCTACTACCACGACTTGCAGTCCGACTTCACTCGGTGGCGAGCTGAAAATGACGTGACTCGACTTGACTCGAGTAAAAACTATAAAAGTAAGATTGACTTGTGACTCGAAACCTTGTGACTTGATTCCTGCATTTTGATAATCATGACATGTATGAATTCGTCATGTCAACAATTTATACCCATAACTGATGTCTTACTTGCACACCGCGGCAACTTCCTCGACCACGACCCGTTCGATAGACATTCCGAGGCCCGTCGCCCGAACGGAGAGTACCCTTTCACGCACTCGTATCGGATGACTTCGCCTTCATTATAAAATTCCTTTTTCGGTGCGATCTCGCTGAAATCTTGAAGTCGCATCGGAACTTGGCAGTGGGCTATTTTCTCTGAAACGTGTTTGAATCATAGCCTTATCAACCACGTTTCATCGGGATGAAGCGCTTCAACTCATGAACTGGGCAGCAGGACTGAGCAAATTCGACTATATGAGTGATTCGTTTCTAAATCAAGTACTCAGGTATCACTCATTATAACGTCGCAACAGTATGAATGGTGTAGCAAGTTCAAATATGCGTTCAAATATGTGATCACAAAGAATACAATGCAAGTTTTACATCACCTATACTCATTTCATTGCACTTTGTGATAATACTGTGAATTGATCACGACTTCATAGATATTTCGTTTCCACTAACGTGCGTATAGCTCTGTACTACATGTTTCATGGTTCACAGCCTCCCAGTGGAAAATAGTATCGAAACCATAATTCTCGTTGATAAATGAACTCTTACTATCAAGCAGCGTATAATTTTGGTGCTCGAAATAATCGTTAGAGTTTTTACTCATTGTGCCCACCTATATACTACCGGCAGCACCGTAACTGCCGCACCCCAAACCCTCCAATTGGGGGGGGGCTGAGCTCGAAGGTGGCCAAAAATTATTTCGTAAATTGGCATAAATTATAGTTTTTTCTTTGAAATTTATGCCACTTAAAAAAAATCGCGCGATTTAATGTTAACAAATATCTGGATTATTGGGTACTCTCCCCCAAAGAAAAAAATACGCATGATTTATACAAATGGACATTTTGGCGTCTGCCATAGACATACACAGTTTTAGGCCATGTAACATGCGTATACAAGAAGTGTGCCAGAACGATCGGCGGCGAGAAAACCTGGGCCGAAAACGACTGCCTTTATGCAGGCCGAACACTTCGATATGTATACATAAGCCAATGTTTAATTGTCCATAGGCGCCTAAATGGCTGGCCTCGAATGAGGTCGTCATCATTAGCATTACAGACTCTGATGGTGGAAGTTAAACATACTTTGACAGGTCGGTAGTTGCGAGTTCCAAGACCCATCATCCTGGCACGTGGAAGATAAGTTTCCTTTAATCTTGTATCCATCTTCGCATTTGAACACAATGCTTTCACGGACTCCCCACACCCTTCTACGTATCCCAACGTAATGAAGATGATCCCGCAGAAGAGGCAGGCGGCATTGAACTCCTGAATAGTGTGCGAGAGTTTCCGTATTCTGAAATAACCGTCAACGTCGGTATACTTACTGACGCAAGACGGTTTTCGGTGATCCCAGTGAGGGCCGATACACGTCATCTTAGAGTTTCCGCTCAGTATAAATCCTCTGCGACACGTGTAAGTTACAGATTCACCCGCTCTCATCACGCGCTTGTACTGCGTTGTTCTGGCGGCGTTTGGGACTAAATGTACCGCGCAGAGCCTGGGTAGAGCTGTGATGGAGATGAACTGTATTTAATGTCGAATTGTGTGGATTTCAGAGAATCGTTTCACCCTCGACGATGGATGCCTGGACAATGGACATCAATCAATGATAAAACATTGTGTTGAACAATAAACTTCATAATTAATTAAGCCAGCGTATGTCACAAATTCACAATCATTTCCGGGCTAGTAATGGTGAATTTGAATATGGCTCTTCGATTTGTATTGTAAAGGGTAGCAATAACTGCTGAGTTTGGCCAAGAAAATATCGTCGAGATTAACGAGCTGAAATCTTCCAGCCTATGAAGGAACTGCTTCGCACTGCTTAGACGTCATACCAGCTTGATTTCAAACACCTTGCAGCCCAGGCGGAGACGCATCGTATCACCACACATTAATAAACTTCATACGATAGCCTACATTTCATTGTGACGTCATAGCTACGTATTTTAGAACTTTGTTGTGTTGTGGCACTTTTAAAGCTAAAATTTTTGATATGCGGCTCGCACATGAAGCATGTCTGCCAACCCCTGGTATATAGTCTGCTTTCGAGATTACCGGACCACGATCGGTATATATCTATTTTGTCATCTAGTGTTTTTATGTAATCTTCTATTAGCCTATACTGTTCATTCAGTGTGCATTAGGGTTGCTCGAAAATAACTTCTTCCCCGGATTCCGGCGATTCCCTGATTGAATTATTAGGTTGCCGGAAGAACGCTGCACCAAATTTGGCTCAATTCCAACCAGTAGATGCAGATGCAATTGAAATTTTTGAATTTATTATAGTCTACAACCTAACAATCTAATCAGTGAATCCCCGGAATCCTGCAAAAAAGTTCTTTGTGAACAGTCCTACTGCTGTGCATGACTCTTCGTTACATCGTTTAGGCCCGAGTGGATGTCGTATTTCAAAAACCACTGCAAGTCGGTGCGACACCTTCCTATTTTTTCATTGTATCGCAATCTTGTAGTGTTTTGATCTGATGACATTACTAATTAACTGATACAGACCAGAATCAGGTCGCTCTGGTGTATATCAAATATCCTCGTGAAAGGCATATGTAAATCCACAGCGAACAGTATGACGGGGATAAATTATATTTTGAAATAACCAGAAACCAGCACAACGGTAATAAAATATTCCCAGGACCATGTAGGCCTATTGCTCAAACGGAACTTTGCTTGTCAAGACAGCGTCTTCAATATCTAGAGTAGAACTTTACATACTCGGCCACAACTATAAAGGGAGTAAGAACCACTGCTTTACAGGTCCTATACCCTAAATAACATGAAGTATGCATGATGTATGTGGACCGAGGTGTCGCTTTAAATTCAGCGGACATCGATATTATAGAACTATACGTTTCGCGAAACAAATATGCTTTAGACTGCAGTTCCTGCATTAGCCTGTGTTCTGCAATTACGTACGCTTGTAATTATTACTTGAGCTCATTGATTGTTTTCATGTTGCTACCTTGTTTGTTTTTTGTTTTTTGGGGTATTCATGGTGTTTGTCGACTACTATGGTCATTTACACCAGGCCGATATCCTTCTTATTTTCCGTAATTGCCGACTTATAGCACGGCCCACCTCTAGGCTTTTGTAAGACACCGCTTACGCGGATGAGGTGGCGAAGAGGAGCCTAGGTAAACCTCCAACACTTAGGTATCGGAATTCGGAAGTCGACCTCGGTCGGACTCGAACCCGCACCCATTGGTGTTGCAGCCGCGGATTACACCACTGCGCTATCTCGCCACCTGTTGATACCTTCAATAATCTATTGAGTGTCGTGTGTTTGTAAAGGTTTGTTGCTGTATCGAATTATCGTGCTCGGTGGCAATGGCCTTGTGCACCATATCGATTCGACTTGCATTGTTCAATTAACTGTCCCTTCCGGTCAGCAAAACAAATTCGATTGCTGGGGAGATCATGGTGGGATGGGTCAGGATGTTTTCTATGGAGAATAACGCGGAAAGGTTTGATCATGGATAAACGTTATCGGATTAGGGTTACCATACGTCCTCTTTCAAGAGGATTTGTCCTCTTTTTTGACTTTTTTTAAAGTGTCCTCGGAGGACGCCCTTTTGTCCTCTTTTTTGAAAATTTAGGTCATATTTAGAGCAAAATGCGAGTTATATGCCGTAAATTAGCACAGCAGGGCGAAAAGTTGACCTTTTTTTTTAGTCAACCGATCACAAAGTGGGAAGAATTCGCCGATTTTTGAGAATTCTCCGGTTTTGCAAGTCTCAAATTTCTGAAAAAGTGTCCTCTTTTTACATTTCCAAAATATGGTAACCCTACGTTATCGCAACTTTTACTTCATCGGCTCAACTTACTTCGGCGTGTGGAATAGCTGCACAACAGCATGCCGATTCAACATATCGATCCGTTTATGACTTACGTTCGCAAGATGGGAAAGCCGTCCACTGGCCGTCTCTTTTGCAAAAGCTGACTACTGACCCTCGCAATTGGGTTCCGCAACAGCATTGGAAATACAGCAAACGCCTGTTCCTCGAATATGTCAGTTGGAGGTTCGCGGGTGGTTGTCGAGCCTCGCAGCTTTCTGTAAGGGGATGGATGAGATGTATTTCTAGTCTGACTCGATACGGTTAAGAAATCGTGCAATGAGCAGTGTGGGTCGGGGTAGTTTTCTCTCTGTAACATCATTGGATGGATTCGGACTATGGATGGTAAGGGTTGGACAACTGGACTACTTCCAATTTTTCCAAATTAGATTAGAATAAAAATTACTGAATTCGGACTAATTCACAAAAATCAAGTTCAGCCCATATCTAATCCGAGCTCACTAGCTCTCTTAAGCGTGAGAATTAAAAAAGCCTGTACACGAAGCTTGGCTCGTTTCACACTATACAGTTCGCCTGTAACGTGTTCGGGAAAACCATAAATTAGATTATAAATAGGATGAGAGCAGAGAAAGATTTCACAAATTAGATTACAGGCATTCCACTGATTCCAGCATTTGAAAATTGGATTAGAATTAGAATTACAGATTCAAAGTCTTTTTTTCCAAATTAGACTATGATTAGAACTGTAGCCACACAGTTATTCCCAAATTTGATTAGATTGAGTTAGCTATACACGCGGGGCCCAAGATAACTTAAGTGATAGCTATGTTATCGCAGGCTCCGCCACACAGTTTTTCTCCAAAATACATTAGAAATTTAAATTACTGAATTCGCGAAAACTTGGACACACAATATCCGGATGTGATAATTGCATCCCGCGAGATGTCGCGTCAGAGCGCTTATCGTGTCACTTGCTTGTCGGTTTGAACGCAAACGTTGCTATGGCGAAATTTGCGACATGTACAAACACAAGTCCTCGTAATAAAGTATATTTAGACATCATAACTCGCCAAAGTCGGAAGTCGACGCGATAAAACGGCGCACTAAAGCAGGCGCAGACATTTGTAAACTTGCACTCCCTCTTCGACGAGGAATTGCGGGAATGATTCTGCCTGGTTTCAAACTTGGATAGCTAGACAATATTCAGAGCGTAATGCTGATAATCTAATTCTATTCTGATTTTACTGAAAATGCTGCAGGTGAACTGCTGTACAGTGAGAAACTTGTCATATCGAGCCTCCCGTCTACCTTGCATGTCGCATTTCACTGTTACATTTTTGTAGTGTAATGTTGATATGTAATGTATACGAATAAAGATTCTCTCTCTCTCTCTCAAACGAGCCAAGCTTGGTGTACAGGCATTTGCCATTGTGGTGCATGTGAGAATGAATTCCGTTTTGATAAATATTGAACTTGATTTGTTTTATTCTTTTTAATCCGGAATTCGATTCAATCTTCAAGTTTTTGCGAATTCACATTTTAATCTAATTTGGATAAAAGCTGTGTAGCCATAATCCTAATTCTAATCTAATTTGGAAGAGCTGATAATTTTCTAGTTTTTTTAAATTTTAGCTGGTATGACGTAGGCGGCATTGAGAAATTATTAAAAGAGAGTCTGTGTGGCGATCACGGCACCAGAAAAATCGAGAAAACATGGCAGGAAACCAAAAAAATTCCTTGTCCGTAATTTCTTAGGGCTTTGACTCCTAAGAAATGATGGATTGATGCGTATGCATTGCACTGCATAAAATCACCATTACCCGACGACGCCAGGCGTTTTCAGACGCGCCTGATAATCTTCTCTGCGTTAAAATTGAATAATATATCTATATTGAAATAAACACGTCAACCGTCAGCAACTAGCACCTCTGACGAGTGTCAGCCGAAAATATTCGGGTTTATTTCAATATGAATATTTTAATCAATTGTATATTTAACCTATGCACCTACGCATGAAGAGCTTTGCGTTAAGGAACCTAAAGTTTGGGTATGGGAAAGAACATCTAAAATCTACATACATGGCTTTAGTTTACCGAATAGCAGTGACGAGATTTCTTGAGGGCTCCCTCGATGTAGCAACAATTGCATCAAAACTCATAAGCTTAGGAGGAAATCTTGATATACATTGTATACATCGTTGGATACGAATAAGACTTTCTCCAGCCGCTCGAGCAACCTGGCGATGCGACTTCCACGTACATAAGGAGCTAATGATGACGGAAGACGTTTAAAGTACGCAAAACGCGCATGAATTCGACATTCGCTCTCTCTACCTCCTACATACTTTACCGATGTTTGCTTTTCTACCTGCTTTGATGAAGACGTCACGATTCAGAATCACGGTTGTCTGTTTACCGATCTTGTTTCGAACGGTCGCGTTCACCGATATCGCGTAGGCCTTGCTGTCCGCAAGGTCGTGTAAAATAACCTGTAACACAAAATCGAGGGGCTATTGAAACGGAAATACGGATTTAGGGATGGTGGCAACCGCAAAAGTTTGGCATATAAATAGACAATATATGGTCCATTGTGAAATTTTACGCGTGTTAACCTAGCACTAGAGACATTATGAGGTCAAAAGCTAAAAATGAAGGACCCTGCTCTATCTAAGTCAGTGGCTCTTAACCTGCGGAACGCTGACGCTAATTTACCAGACTTCGGCGATCCCCAAATTTGCTAGATCCAAAATTTACCACATTATCCAGCATTTACTACATACACTACAGTAGGGGTTCTCGATCTTTTTAACCTTGCGGACCGGCAAAACTTCAAAACAAATGTTGTGGACTGGTGAACCTTCAGAAATCGAAATTGACCCTAAATTTGGGTATGAAAAATCTATGCGACTCGAATGTAATACTGGAAACTTCCTTTAATGATGTTTTTTTGATATTAGATATTCAACTTGGTTCTATTGAAGTCAGTGAAATTAGTGTGACATTTATTGTATGGTTCGGGTGTGTGTCTTGACCGCCGGCGAGAACTAAGACTGGCTCAGTGAACCCTGATACTGCGTCAAATGCAACAGCGTTCTTCAAGTTTACTGGAAGACATCCCTCATCATAACAGTAATAACTCCGCCCGTATTAAGCTAAAATAACAGTAGGGTTGTAGGGCCTAAAAAGGAATATATTTTGAGCTCTAAGCCAATAATCCCTCTGCCAATTCGATATCTGCATTAACTATTTAAATGAAATTCATAGGTTCCACTTATTCAAGTGAGTTGTCATGCCGGATAAAGTATACTCACCCTATTATACGAACTGCATTTAATGTCTTCATACGGGACACTTTCCGTGATCGCGGTGCCAGCAACGGAGACGTCGTAGCGAACCGCGTTTGGGACCGGCGGTACGTATACCACTATTCTGTCCCTTTTTCTTCGAAATTCAAGCTTAGCGGAAGACTTTATTCCCATATCTTCTGGCTCTGTGGAACATGGGTATTGAATTTAGTACGATTTCGTCGCAATGAAATAGGCATGGTCGAAAATATATTTTCTCAGATGTGGTTACACTGTAAATCCGCAAGGTCGTATTGAACACTTCATAACACTTTTTTCTGCGTACAGACACACTTTTTGGGCATATAAACGCATTGGGCCATTATCGTCGCAACGCTTCTGCGTATTTCTCCGTTTACATGTAACACTTCGTCACTGCGGCTTATTTTCAAGAAAATTTATACTTGGTAATTTATCATCAATTTTGCATTCATAAACCATCGCTACGTTTGGAGATCACATTAAATCACGGTATATGTAAAATAATATTACTCACTTGACCCAACACTAAGTTTACGGCTAATATTTCAATGAAATATACATATTTCCCTGTGACGCAGAGGGGTCACAACCTTCGTCACGGTAGAGCGCGCTCGATTTCAGTTTGGATTTGAATTGGTGGTTCGTCAGGCTTCAGGCAGAGAGTAAGGTACACGAAAAAACTTGGCGAACTGGATAAATTGAAGCAGTTTCTGCTACCTGATGGCGTAAAGGATCATAAATTCCATGTACTGTAAGGTATGGAGATGCGGTAAATGTTATTGAATGTATGTAATGTGAGAATAGTCATAAAATTAACTCGTTTTGACATTGCAGTAACGTCGTTTGTTTTAGATGTTTTAGCAGGCTACTCATATCCCTTATTCATATGAATGTTCTTTAGATGTTTTGTAGTATATGATTCGTCTGATATTATTGCTGGATGATCGAGCTTCGAATCTGATAATATACCAGGCTGCGACCAGGTCCAGTACTACAGTACTGATGGGAAGCTGCTATAAAATTAACTTTTTTTACATATGGATAAAGGGATGTTCTCTCTATCCACACTGAAATATCACTATGTAGGCGATATTGTGGTCCATTGTGGACAAGTACTGCAATGTCAGCAATTAAATGCCGGTATGACAGTCATGCAACGGTTTTGATTGTTTTTCAACTGCAACACGTTTTACACTGTAGGCGTACTGTTTGTTCCAAGTGGTAAGGTGTTAACTAAAGCGATTTTTTTGAAATGTCAAAATAGGTCAGAATTTTGTCAAAATTGTACCGTTAGGTCAAAAATTGCCAAAATTCTTTACAAAATCAAAATTTTGTTGGCAACTTGCATTTCGTTTGTATCATAGATGATTGCACTGTCGGTGAACTTATCATTTTAAAATTTACATTTTGTAGCCTACTTTATAGTCCTACCGTTGTAGACGGACCATCGTCTGCTCATTGTGAATCATAAACTGTCAAATGAAACAAATACTCAACGTAGCCTATTGCACTATCCTAACTGAAGCGAGACTGCGTGGGCATTGGTTCTTCTATTAAAACCGTATGATGAATACTTGCAATGTAGACAACTTTGTCATAATGAGAGAGAGAGTGCAGTGTACGCACAACTTCAGTGTTGCCGGCCAACAACTGCAGCTGGTGAACGTTCTTTCTTCATTCTTGCCAAGCTACTTAGTTAGGACAGACACTTTCTACCCGAAAATGTAGGAAAGTATCTTTCGTTGTACTACAACAAATTTTTAATTATTTCTACCATAATACGAGATGTAACTAATACTAGAATTATTCATGGGTCCAGATTTCGATAAAATAAGTTCTTTTTCATATAAAAATTTGTCAATTTTCATGCTAAAAGATTCTTTCAGATCAAATTACTTCGGAAGAACAGACAGCTCCAGCCAGAAATAAAGATAGGTTCTGGTAATACAATTCTAACACTATGTGAGAAACACCTAATTTAAGTACATGGGGTCAAAATTAAGTTTTTCATCATCAAAATATGTGTGAATTTGAATTTTTTAGTCAAAATCTTACCTTTTTAGGTCCAAAAAATCGCCCCAATAATAGCACAGCCAAACAAACAATCTTTTCAACAAACCATGGATTACAAGGGGTAGTATTTGTTTTGCCCAATCCCCAAATTTGACTTTTCTGAGTTTATTGTGATACGGTAACTGAACTAAACTCTATTTTGCAGGTAGTATGTATTGAACTTGGCACCTTTTTGAAATGCATTTGCTGTATGGAATACTGGTAAGCATCACGGTGTTTTCTAAGTGAACTGGTATATCCTTAGAGAATGAATTTGATTCTGTTGCAATCGGTTATCTTTGTGAAAAAGATTTTTATGAAAGTTTGCTGGTAAAATTTCACAAAAATTGTTAACAATCCAGGAAGTATACTAACTGTGCCAGAGTAAAATTGGTGGTAACGTCATGTGCAACTTTCCATTCCATTACTCAATTATTTTATGAAATACACCCTTCTGTCACGCACAACTTATTGCAGAAAAAAAAACTGTATCCAGTATGATATCTGCGTGATTACTGAGCAGTTCAATTGAATTGCGAATTTTTGCAACAAATATTTTCTTTTCAATAGTCTTGGATTGATCCTCAAATTCGTTCAACTGATGTCCACTCTTTAAAAAGAGCCCCCTGGGTCTACCGTGCCTGCGCTATCAGACAATGTTGACAGTGACGCGAGGAGTCGTTCGTAACGGGTTTTGTGCCGGCACAGTCATCTTACGTGATACAGACCTTTGTCTCAAGAGCCCATGGATACATGTGATTATGTAAGCCTATTTTTTCATTTTATATATCACCATTGATTATGTAATTTGCTGGTTTTTGCAGTCCTACTTTTCTCACGATCTATCTCGCAGAGTAGCTTACGGGCTATTCGATATGAGCTGAAAAAGGCTTCATCTGTGTACACTGCACAGTAAAGTGTACCCTGAACTGTGTACACTGAACAGAGATGTAGTTGAACGTAATGAGCTCGTGTAACTTGTACTTTAACTATTGCTTACTGAACTATAATGGGCTAGGTCAGTGGTTCTCAACCTGGGGGGCTGAGCACCTCTCCTGCGCTTCTGTAACCTATCTGTGTGAAATATTTATATTTACTTCTGCATCAAATTTACAATTTTCCTTTGTAATGTTTCGTATTTTCTAGGAGCAGCATTTGGATTTGACCAGTAAAAAAAAGATCCGCCATGGCACGCCACGAATCAGGGACTCATCAAGCCTGGGTTGCGGCTGATGGAAAGAATATGAAAAATGCCCTAATGTGCAGGTAGTATGTATTGCAATTGGCACCTTCTTGAAATGCATTTGTTGTTTTAAATCCTGGTAAGCATCGCGGTATTTCGTAAGTAAACTGGTATATCCTTAGATAATGAATTTGATTCTGCTGCATTTGGTTATTTTTATGAATGTTTGCTGGTAAAATTCCACTAAAATGATTAACAATCCAGGAAAGTATGCTACTCGTGCTGTAGTAAAATTGGTGGTACGGTCACATGCAACTTTCCATTACAATAATTATTTGTTCTATCAAAGACACCCTTTTGTCACATACAAATGTATCCAGTGTGATATCTGCGTAATACTGAATGCCGGTGACGTGATATTTTGTGATACGATTTTTGATGTACAACGTTTTTTCGAGTTCTCTACCAGTTACTGACGATTACCCCTGACGAGTCTCAGCCGAAAATATTCGGGCTCATTTCAATATGCATATACTATTCAATTTTATATTGAAGTTTTGCACCTCGAAGAAGCTGTTCGAATATTGAATAGTTCCCTTGTATTGCAAATTTTTGAAACAAGTATTTTCTTTTCAACAGTCTTGGATTGATCTTCAAATTCATCCAACTGGTGTCGACTCTTCGAAGAGACCCCCTGGTTCTACCGTGCCTGTGCTAACAGACAATGTTGATAGTGACGTGAGGAGTCATCTGAACAGATTTTGTGCCGGTGCAGTCATCTTTTGCGATAATACTTTTGCCTCAAGAACCCATGGAAACATGTGATCATGTAAGTCTATTTACTCATTTCATATATCACCATTGATCATGTAATGTGCTGGTTTTTGCAGTCCTAATTTTCTTAATAACTATCTATATATGCGATATGAGCTGAAGAGAGGCTTGATCTGTGTACATTGAACAGAGGTGTTGTTGAATGTAAAGAGCTGGGGTAACTTGTATTTAAACTACTGCTTACTGATCTATACTTGGAACATCAAATTGAGATCATTTCCCATGTCGTGCTAATTCCAAATAATTTCGTTAATTAAATTTAATCAGGAAGGAAGTATTTTGAAAGATTGAGAACAATTACAATTACTGCAATGAAGGAAAAGTATTCAACACCTTCAAAGTTTTTTGTACTAAAGACAACCAATGTGTCCTTTGTCTGGTCAATTATTGTAATGGAAATCCAAACCCATAGGAATAACGATTCTACTATATTTATTTTCGGATCTTGTTTGCAATCAATTACATTTTCAGCAAAACGAGTTTGATGAAGTCAACTGTCTTCTTCTCCAAGCCAAATTGAGAGACAAGCAAATACAATCCAAGACCCAAGCGCATGTCTTATTGAAACAGGTATCGTAATCTTTCTGTTTTGTGGACCATACAAATATACATAGACCGTTCATAGACGTTGTGCTATAAATTTCATCCTGAGTTACAGTTCTGCATTCTCACTGTGGCCTGTGCGTCTGAATGTCAATGTAAATGTCAAAATGGCCGAATTGAAAAAAGCGCGGACCTAATTCAAGATATTTTTATTAGTCGTTATGCGAATTTTAGTCCTTGTCAGTGATAGGATTTCACATGTACCCGAGCGCCTTTCCTGCGCTTGTGTAACCTGCATGTGTGAAATATTTATATTTATTTCTGCATAAAATTTAGAATTTTCATTGACATATTCAAAACTTTGGAATTTAATCACATTTTCAAGGAGCACAACTTGGAGTCGACCAGTAGAAAAGAAGCAAACACCATGCTAATTCCAAATAATTTCGTTAATTAAATTTAATCAGGAAGGAAGTATTTTGAAAGATTGAGAACAATTACAATTACTGCAATGAAGGAAAAGTATTCAACACCTTCGATAAGATGTCACAAAGTCTTTACTAAAGACAATCAATGTGTCCTTTGTCTGGTCAATTATTGTAATGGAAATCCAAACCCATAGGAATAACGATTCTACTATATTTATTTTCGGATCTTGTTTGCAATCAATTACATTTTCAGCAAAACGAGGTTGATGAAGTCAACTGTCTTCTTCTCCAAGCCAAATTGAGAGACAAGCAAATACAATCCAAGACCCAAGCGCATGTCTTATTGAAACAGGTATCGTAATCTTTCTGTTTTGTGGACCATACGAATATACATAGACCGTTCGTAGACGTACATAGAAGTTCTGCTATAAATTTCATCCTGAGTTACAGTTCTGCATTCTCACTGTGGCCTGTGCGTCTGAATGTCAATGTAAATGTCAAAATGGCCGAATTGAAAAAAGCGCGGACCTAATTCAAGATATTTTTATTAGTCGTCATGCGAATTTTAGTCCTTCTCAGTGATAGGATTTCACATGTACCCGAGCGCCTTTCCTGCGCTTGTGTAACCTGCATGTGTGAAATATTTATATTTATTTCTGCATAAAATTTAGAATTTTCATTGACATATTCAAAACTTTGGAATTTAATCACATTTTCAGGGAGCACAACTTGAAGTCGACCAGTAGAAAAGAAGCAAACATCATGGCACGCCAAGAATCAGAGATTGACCGATCCTGGATTGTAGCTGATGCCAAGAATATAAAACTGCTTCAGTGAAAATGAAGTATTCAGAAACATTGTTGACGTTTTGAGCTACTATGCATTGGATTGTCATACCCTGAAGGAGTGGTTCTCAAACAGGAGAAAGCATTTGAAGGGGCGTGAACCCGCTGTCAACTAAAATCTTTTTCGCACATGGCAGCTTCTACTTATTTCTCTGTGTATGGTCAGAATTTAATATTTGAATATTCTCTCATCAACAACTATTACCGTCACTGCCATCCAACTATCAGTTGGGATTTTTAGCGTTCTGGTTGCTTTTTTTAATTTCATGATACGACGATAAGGGGTGTGTGAATTTTTTTGCTATCATGCGTGTCCAAATATGTTCATGAACCAGGGCCCTGATGACTTCCAGATTTCATATTTTGCAGCAGACTGGCAAATAACAACAAAATCTTTTCTGTAAATCTGCAAAATTTGTATGGACTCAAAGAAACGATTTCTTTGTTATTTAAACAAAAGTGATTGGCATTAACCTGATATAAATCCTTGTAATGCAAGCCCAAAAATATTTTTGATGCGTGGTTAGCAGGCCCAATTTCATTAAAAGTAAAAAAATACTTTGTTACTTGTTTATCGTGGTAGTGGTAGTGAAACTGATATATTCATTGTTTGTTTTTTTACAATAAAATTAGAAATTTACAAGCCATAATTTGATCAATTATAAATATGTTTTAATGATTTGTGTTGATCATGTTTTCCGTTAACGGATGTAACCAATGAATTTGATTCCATGCCATTGTCATGAAAGTTAAAGATACTAAATGATATTTTGTTATCACTATCCCTAATTCCCTATGCATTCATTTTCATGATTGAACGAGTTGCATGATATTTGTAGTGAGTTTGCTCTTGATCATTTGTGATGTTCGTGATTTCATGGACTATTCCGGAAACGGTTTCAACTGCTGATCTGAATTTATGAAACCCTGTCACAACAGCTATTGGAAATTTCAATGTTTGCACGTATTTAATCACCAAGGTTGGGTATTATAAGCGTCATCTATTCATGAATCAATAAAATCTGATTTTATTTTGAGCCCTGCGTTCCGGTGACTAGTCAACCAGCCACTTTGAGGCTGAACACTTTTTAGGTAAACACTTTTAATTTAAACACTTCGCAACACTTCTAGGCGTTCAATTTTTGGATCACGTTTCGTGTTCAATTTTCCGGGTTGAGTAACACTTCAGAATTTACAGTGTAGTAAAACGTACATATATATACTTTTAAATAAGCGATTAAACGTTAAACCACGTTTCCTAGACAAAATACTGAAAATAATGTATTTCTACGGTATATGGGAGACCATAATAATAATACAAAGCCAGTGCGCCGAATTGTAAACACCAAATTATAATCACTTTCTCGTCGGGTATGGCGACTCGTCATATGGACTATGGAGAGTCGCTGGTAAGCTAAATACAATCCAGAATGTTACGGGATGTATTGACTCTCAAAATATCGATTCTCCGAAATGACCATTGATCGTGATGCGGAATTGCGTCTGTAATGATGACGATTAAGCTCCCAATTACTAATCGTCGAATTCACGAGAAATCATCGATAATTGTACGATTATCACCGACGGTAATGATTTTACAATTCAATGCGTCGGTATTAACCAACGTCCAACACGTTGCCTTAAGAATGTGTAACACAGTGTATCTTGAATAAAGTAAAATCTTTGTCGGTTACATTTTACCGTATATATGCTAGACTAAACTAAGCATCAAGAATTACTATCGATTCGATATTATTTTACACTGCGGAAGACCATGAACCCGGAGTTGGCGAGTCGTATCTTCCAAAACATTTATACAAAGCTGCGCACGGTATAGTGAGAATGAATGACATTTATATGAAGTCGTGATCGACTCACAGTGTAATAAAATAGGTATGGTCGAAAAAATACCAAATCATCATCAACGCCACGTAAATCGGGCATTGTATTCTTGGCGGTCGCATAAAAGCTACATATTTTAAAGTCCGCGTCACGCATGCCATTGTGACGTTGTAACGAGTGATAGTCGAGTCTATAATACTCACAATCGAATCAGTCAGCCCCTACTAGGGGTACATCCGGTCCGATTACTCAGTTTTGCTATTGTAGTGTCCTATATATTATGAAGAATCGAGAAAATCACACATGGACTTCGATCCAGACCATTTTTCTACGGCACGGACTGATTCAAGCGAGGGAGGCTCAACGTTCAACAACACCGCTTCCGCGCGAACTCTTAGCCAGAGTTAGAAAACCAGAAAAATCGTCAGTTTTTCCGAATCGGATTAGAATTAGAATTACTGAACTCGCAAAAACTTGGAAATTGAAAAAAATACTACAAAAAACAAGCTCAATTTATATCAAACCAGAGTTGATTCCCATAAGCACGAGAATGGCAAATGTCTGTACGCCAAGCTTGGTTCGTTTCGCACGATACAGTTCTCCTGTAGCATTTTCAGGAAGACCAGAAATAGGCTAGTATTGAGATGAGCACAGAAGATTTCACAAATTAGATCAGAGATGAATTATCGGCATTTCGATCGAATTTGTGTTAGACAACTGAAATTATATAGTTATCTAGTTATTAAGGCAAGTTTTTGCAACTTTTTTTACAACTTGTAGCAGCTTCATACATACTCAGATAGGGAGATTTAAGCTGTTTAGCGCAACTTTTTGCAAATTTTCTTCATATTTTTCACGCAACTCTTTGTAACTTTTTCGATTTTTCATGAAACTTTATGCAACTTTTTCGAATTTTCATGCAAAATTTGGCAAGTTTTTGATTTTTCGTGCAACTACGTTACCTGTTTACTGGAAATATTTGGCACTACATGTGAAAAGATCACTTGTTGCTTGAATTTGAGATCCTTTTTGAATTTACGTACATTCAGGCTAGACCGCCGAAAATTATATTTCAACCGGGTCATTTGTTTTCAGGCTATTGATTTTGTTGAAGTCACCAACACTTACCTTTGCTACAGGGCCTTGGATACGGATCGATTCTAGTATCTTATACCCTAATAATTTCAAGGATCTTGTTCATAAATGCAACTTCTTAGTACAACTTTTGTGAAAAACAAATGCCACTTTCCACGGATTTGACTGCAACAAAAACCTACCCTACTAATTATCCTTACCTATGTATTCATAGAACGTGCTCCGTCCCTGTTTCGTGTTAAAATCGATGGCTGTATCGTGCTCGCTGTAGATAGAGATTGATCCTTTCTCCAAGCAATCGAGTATGAGGAATTTCGGAGTCATCATCACCAACGTGTCCTGTGCCAATGCGCCGACTGACCTGCCATCATCACGGATCAGATCTGCAATTAGATGGTTCCACGTCATATTTGGTTGAATGTTGACTTGTAAAAAATATGGATATATGCATCATCTACGCACGATTTGAAAACTAAAGCAGCAGAGTCGTGACAGAGGCTTAGCAATGCCATTGGCGTGGCTACCATATTAGTTGATATCTTTTCAATATCGGAATCTGGTTTGTTTTGAATTCATGAAACGACTAATAATTCCACCACTGAAATAAGTTATCCAAGAATAAAACCAAAAGAGAAAATGTTCCCAGACCGGGAATCGAACCCGGGCCGCGTGGGTGAGAGCCACGAATCCTAACCACTAGACCACCTGGGAAACGCTCCCGACGAAGCTAAACGTTAGGACATAATGTTCGAAGCTGCTTTATGATCGATATGCTCAAGCTCATGTTCGATTTAGAAGTGCTATATAGCAACTACATGTGCAATTTTATATAGGTAAGTCAAAGTGAGCACGGATCTCGCAAATGACTTCACAATGGCCCAGTGAATGTATCGTTACTTGACTGATTATTATTAGTCTGGTGTCGCAGTCTGAGGTTGCTGGACAAATAATTTATTATTAACAATGTCATCATTTCAATACACCACAAGACTGCGATACCATGAAAAGATAGGAAGGTGTCGAAACGACTTGGAATAGTCTTCGAAATCAGACGCCCACCCGGGCTTAGGCAATGTAAAAAAGGAGGCACGAGCGCACAGTGCACACTGAATGGGGTAAAAAAAATAGTAAAAAGCAAAAGAAGATAATATAAAAGGACAGGCGACAAAAAGTGGTGGCATGTGTCTGAAGGCGAAATCGATATGTCAGGTCGTGGTTCGTTAAACATTATTTCACTTTATCGCAATGTTGTGATGATTTGAAGTGACGAAACGACTGTATTATTGAACTGAAAAGGACATTTCTTCCCAATAAGCTAGGCGTAATTGGCTTATCTCGCCGCAGAGGCGAGCTAGGAACAATGTAACAGCAGGATATCCAGGGGAATAACGTCGGTATTATTATGATGAGCAATGAGCATCAATGTTGAACGACCGCTATCGATTCTCATACGCGATATATCGGCCGCAGTATTAATACAAACAACAATAACAATGGTCAGATTGTATTTTTTTCTGAACATGACACACACAATGTACAATGCGATAAGATGCGATGTAATGAACAGATAGGAGGATGCCGAACGACCAGTTGCGGTCTGGCATCCACCTCGACCTAGCTGCCCGATGTCACAGTTCTTTCTTCGATTGTAATCTCTATCCCGCGGCTATTTGTTGCTCTTTCCATTCCTCTGTCCATTCATCGCGTCTTTCTCTAGACTTTTTTTGTCACAGGATCTTAGCAAACTACGACTACGACTACGCTATCTCCCCCGTATTATAGGCCTGTACGTTGATAACTTGCAATACATAAAACACTCGCCTCCGTCCGCAGTTATCCGAAGCCCGTCCTCCTCCGACGAAACAGTCGCCCGCGAATCGGCCACGTTCAAATGGATGTCTTCGGTGACGCCGTTATCCTGCGTAACGCGCATGTACCGCTCTATCAGTGGGGAGCAGTTCGCTCGAGATTTGTAAAGAAGAATGACTTTGTTGCCTTCTTTAATGACGTAACGCGTGCCGTTTGACGTTCCTGCACGAATGAACAGCATAAAGTTAGCCTATATTATTATGTCGAACACACACCTACTGACTAGGGCATGGCACATTGATTCGGTGCCAAGGTGAAGATAGGGGTCTGATTTCAAAGACTACTCCAAGCCGGTTCTACGTCTTCCTATCTTTTCATTGTATCGCAATCTTGTGGTGTATTGCACTGATAAAAAGTCGGGTATTATACCCATACGCGACTGACCGCTAAGAGTTAATTTATCGTCGAAAATTATAGTTACGATGCTATTTACCATTGTAGAAGCCTTGAAACCTCGATAGGTGGTATCGCAGCATACGAAACGCACGGTACAAAGCTACGCTCTTAGCGTTAAGAGCGCGTATATTCGCAACCAAAAGCGAAAATAACAAATGGGGATGATTAGGAGGGGTGAAAACATACAAATGGAGCGATAGGGGGCGGAAATGTTAGAACGTTCAGTCAGATATATTTAATTACCCCGATACCGGCACAAAATACACGTAAATCTTGTTATTCTGGAACTGCCTCTAAAGTTGACTAATAAATGAAGCCGGAAGGTCAACTCGCCACAAACTATCCTCAGATACCGGGATTTTCAGAGTTGACCGTGACAAGTTGACCTTTTTTTTAGTCAGTTTACCAGAGATCAGCCTCGGCTGTGCAATTTTCCCGTTTATATGTCCTCCTTCTCGGATCGGAAAATATGGTGCGCGATAAATATTTGTCGAGCTTGATAAGGGGGCGATGAAAAGGTTGGGTTTGGTGTAGCACTGGTGTATAATCACACCCATATATCACGTGTGATGCAGAGGTGTGAATACACACCTCTTTTGCTGAGGTTGTACTGTTAAGTGTACAGACTGTACACACGTTTGTGGAAATGGCATATATGCGAAGTCGTGTGACTCGTGTCGTGATCCACACGCAGCATTGTCAGATAATGCTTTAAAATAAGCATGGTCTCAAAATCTCAAATGAGCTGTAATTTGATATAGAACTGGTATCATATTCTTTGTGGTCACATAAAAGGTACATATTTCAACTTCACACATCTTTCACGCAGCCATAGCGTCATAATGGATCTATAAATCAGATGTACCTCCGTAGTTGATGTACGAGTCTACGAAGCCGTCTCCCGCGATTCGATACGACGAAGTTACAATATCTTTTGCGTCGACTTTAAAACGGTAATGCACCACGGGTCTTAGGCGATCGTCTCTCAGAATTCGGATTAATTGAAGATCTTCGAATGGTAAGTCAAGGCTTGCGTAACATTGCGCTATCCTGGTCAGCGTTGAGTTCCATTCAGCGCCGTTTGCTCGAGAATAGCCTTTATGATGCGATGGCGTTTTCAACGTAACCCGCCCAAACACGGAGGGAAGGTCTGTTCGAAAATGAAAAAATACTGTTTCACATGAAACAATGAAAACTCTGGATTTATTCTCATTGTTACTTTGCGTGACATTTATTCAGGAGATCTTGTGTAAATCAACATTCCCGCACAACCTCGGACTGATGTAACCCCGTGACAGTGGGATATCAGCGCCTGTTAACTCACTTTTGTGTAGGCCTACTACGGTTATTTCTTTGGTCATTTCTGCAAGCAATTCGACGTATCTGGATCTGTGGCGATATGTTATCAGTAAGGCGATTATTTTTTGAAATAAAAAACGAAGAACTTTACGTTTTTTGACATTAATAAACTTTCATGACAAAATTGAAGAACTCAAGTGGTTAAGTTACGCAATATTGTATTAAAATTCGAAAGTTATTGCAGTACAATCAAAAATACATGCGTCTATCATTTTGTACCCAGGTTTCATCGCCGACTATCTTTTTGCGAGTGCAGACGCGAAGTCGCATGTTGGACGACACGTTCTCTCATAATTGGGAATGTAGTTGGACTCAATCCTGTAAATTGGCCGTATTTTTAATTTTCAGGAGGGGCTACCAATGCAGTATACTGGGTGAAAATAAATCGCGTGAAGTGCTAAGAAAGATTTACAGTCAAATAAATCTGCCAGGAAATACTGTACTTTATGGTCATTCACGAAGATGTACAAAAAATATAGCTGGCCCCCTGGCTACGACAATGCGTCGGAACTGATGATTTGGTCATCAACACCCCAAGTTTCGCGGTCAGGCTAATGAAAGTTTTGGTTGGCCTTGCAAGTTCGCATTGAACTACCATTGAAATATATATTTTTCGATAATATAACTAATTTTGAGAATTACCTCGCCCGCCACTTAAAACCATTTCGCGATCCACATGTTACCCGCGAGCCACGGTTTGGCCGTCACTGCTATAGGCATAATATAATTGGATTTTCGTGGAAATAAGACGAAACTCCAAACAGCAGGAACAAGCTTGACTGCGTGCGGTGTATACATCCAGCATGGAGTGCGCATGATCGTATGCATATTTGTTCATCAAGACGTCCCAAATACCGTACAGTCGGCTGCAAACACAGCCATTGTTCTTTTTCATGGTTTTGACTTCGTGGTAAGTGGGCGAGATATTTTCGAACATCGCCAAGGGACGTGTCTCGGGGAGCGTATAAAAGGGGTGAGTTGGGTACAGTTTTGAGGGTTTGAACCGACTTAATCTCAATATCATATATTCAAGTTGATATCTTTCTTGGCGAAAGAGATGAATCGCTAAATGAGAGTGGGACTGATATCATTATGAACCCGAATATTTTCGGCTGATACTCGTCAGGGGTAATCGTACGCTAGTAGTAGGGAATTGGAAAGAACATTGTATATTAAAAATCGTAACAATTATCTTTGAAATTCTCTACTAGTTACTGACAATTACGATGTCAGCCGAAAATATCCGTGTTTATTTCAATATGAATAAGTGTATATTGAACTTCTGAACCTATTCAAATACCAGATAACACAGGATAAACATATCTTGCTGTGTTTTGAAATGATGAAATAAGAACTGAAAAGAACCTGTGCGGAATTTCTTCGACTCAGTCCAGTCCAACCGGTCCGTTCCTCGCGTTTCGCTCCTCTGCGTCGGGAATATTAACAGCTGATAACCCGTTCCTGGTTTCAATCCGAGTATTCTTAAAGATGTTATGATTTCAATCAGCACGCCTGATTGGCCGAGACACAGAAACGGATGCACCGTCGTTACAATATCGTGAAACATAATGATCACAAATTAATTCTACCGTCTGTATCCTAGAAACATCGCCATGCTTTCAATCCTCTGACTGTAAACCAGACTTGTACAAACTGCTAATATAGTTTGAAGAAACTCAACCAACTTCTGGTTATTTTACTAGTTCTAGTTTAATTTAAAATTTAAAAAAATTGAGTACCGGTAGCTCTATTTCTAGTTCTAATGAAAGGTGAGTAGTTATAGCTCTAGTTCTAGTTGCACATTTAATAGAACATACAGTTGCCAAACGACTAGAAACACGTGCCATCGTTTGACGTGAATCGTGATTCCGGTGTTCTGTTGTGTAATTTTCTTGCAGCCATTGCTAGCTCAGAGTCACCACTGCTATCAGTGCTGTAGTCAGGGCTGGGTTTTAGGGGGTGTAGATAGAAACCTCTCCCGTTTCAAACTTGAACTGATGTTGGTGTGGGAAACCGATCTGATTCAGATGAAGAGTTGCTTTGGAATTGAATCTAGTTATGATAGGGTTACAATATTTCGGAAATCTGAAAAGAGGACATTTTTTCATACTTTACAGACTTGCAAAACCGGAGAAAAATCCTGAAAATGGTAAATTTTTTCCACTTCGTGGTCGGTTGACAAAAACAAAAAGGTCAACTTTCTCGCTCAGTGCCCAAAATACAGTTTTTCTTCCGCGTTATTAGGTGGTTTACTAAAAAAAGGTCAACTCCCGAAATACCCGCCGGAAGTACTTCGGTGCTGATTTACGGCATCTCAGTCGAATTTGGCCGTAAATTTGACCAAAATTCTCAGGAAAGAGGAAAAAGGGGTGTCCTGCGAAGACGCTTTCAAAAAAGTCAAAAATGAGGACAAATCCTCTTATAAGAGGACGTATGGTAACCCTAAGTTATGGCTGTATTTTAGATTATTCAGTTCTAGTTGCAAGTTTTGAAAAGTGAGTAGTTCTAGTTTTATTTCTAGTTGCGCATTTTCAACACCCAGTATATCTACACGTCTGCTGTGAACTATTTCCTCGGCAAATCTAATTGACCCTTCTTATGTGCGCACTGCGCAGCATGCGGAGATGACGATTTAGTGTTAGTGTTTTCATACCACCTACATACCTCGACGAAGGCAGCTTGAGTAAATAGTCTAGTTCTTAACGGATTACAGTCCGCACGAACACAATACGCCTTCGGTAAACTATGGGCGTCGGGATCATGAAGCTACGGGATCATAACATTGACCCGGTTATCATGTACGCACCAAAGGCCACGGACCTAGTGTAGTGTAGCAAAGGACGTATACCCTAGGACCTAGGCCCCTCTATAGGAGTACCATTCGACCGGGCATATACGCTAAAAGGTATAGGCCTATAGTTTAGAAGTTTTCTGAAGCGATATTTGCCTCCATGCAAAAGTATAGGTAAAATATTATACTCCATTAAGTAGCCTATCATTGTTTTACTACACCCGATTAATCCTATAATTATGGACAATTAGCTTAATATTGCGAATATATTGAAATACTTTGCTACATTAATCGATTGTGTTGTTGATGATATAACTATCAGCTTGTGGCCCGGAATACCTTGGTTGTTATCAGCACCATAACACGATTTTACTAATTCAATAATTATTATTCACACAAAGTCACAACCAGAGTTTGAAATTTGTGAATGCTCATTTTTATTGATGTATGCCATACTAAATCAGAAAATATTATAGTTTTAACTCATGGGCAAATTTTGTGTTACAAAGTGTTATATTCAATGAGCAATTTACTATGCCACTCAGATGCGCTGAATCCTCATCTACATCTTAAGTCGATAAAACTTATTGTTCGTGTACAAATGAGTCATTTAGCTGAGTGACGAAACGACTGACCCGAAACAGGAAATGTTGATTTTATATAAAATCGATTGGGTCCGCATACTATGGTTACTAATCTTCCTCAGATTGACCTTGCTATAGTTGGAATATCATTCATAGCATCGGTGTTATTGTGACAGCGGAATACAACAGTGACTTGTGCGCGGTGAACCTTGTGCGCTTCTGAATTGTTCCAACCTTCCCACTAGCGTAGCAAAATATTCATTCGTTCTATTGTCAGAAACCACATGACCATCGACGTATTAAAGTAAAAATTTGGAAGGCGAGAAGTGACTTGACCTCACTAATAAATTATGACGCAACTTACGGCGAAACTGCCGAATCGCGAAGTGCTTCCATATATAGATATTCTATGTTTCTCAGAATGCATGATATATTAAATCGCGTGTAAGCCTATAACCTTTGACCGCAAGCGATACCGTGCAATGCGTCCCTTCGTCCATTAGCATCTCGCGTCATTCCATAAATCAGTGAAGACTGAAATTATATATACTTGATCTACTGAGAAGTGTCATATGTTTCAATGGAATCTCGTGGGAAACTTGATACGTACTGAATTAAATTTGCTATCGTAGTGTTTCGTAGTAGCGCGGTTCAGATTCAATAGGGATTGGCATCTATCCGATGGGTTTTTTATAATATTTTTTTTTCGTACATGCACACGACACCCATAATTGGGTAACTAGATTATTCTAGTTGTCTAATTTAAGTAATCTAATTTAAATCTAATTCATCGTTTTCCGGTAAATGCTATGCAGGAGAACGGTATAGTGCGAAACGGGCCAATCTTGCTGTACAGACATTTGTCATTCCCATCCCCAAAAGGAACTATGAGCTTGATTCAATCACCAAGTTTTCGCGGCCTACGGCCTATATATCGCTCTTCAAGTCCTCACGGATGGGAACTTTCAACTCTCACTCGCGGCCTTAAAACAGGACGTGAAAAGTTATCTGGATTAAAGTTGATATATCCCTACGAAACGGCCTACTATCTCTGCAAGTTAAATCATGTCACGATATCATGTTGCTGTACTATGTTAAGTATTAGTCAGCGTTCGAGATTACCGGACCCAATGATCTGACGTATCGACTTCCCCTACCGACATATGCCACTTCATTTTCATCGCTTAACTTTTTATGATATCTTGTGATACTTTTAATGCTCATGCCGCTCATCTAGTGCTCTTCGTTATGGTGGGTGTGTCATTGCGAGCCGTTGCAAAGACTTCCTATCCTAGAAAATGATGTAGTACAGTTAAACAATATTGTTCTCGCTGTGTTAACGGATACCTGGGTCGTTGAATATGGATTGGAATCCATCCTTATACATAGCTTTCACCGGATGGAAAGGACGTTAGGTATTTTTGTGCTCGATGTTTTTGCGCTTTATGCAACGACTCACACACGATATGTGCATACTGCATATGCATACCATGCGTGACGTGCATATGCCGCTGGACAAGGAAGGTATGGATATCGTCTTGTAGGGCTTTTTAAGTCTTGCACCACCCTTCCATGGTATCCCGGTAATGCCGAGAGCCAGGCGGGGAAGTCATGGATACCAGTGTGTTACTAATCTGTCTTCGGTCTGACCCGACCGGGTATTGAGCCTACGGCGTACCGATCGAGAAGCCGGACACTTCACCATTAGGCTATCTTGTCGGTCATGTGCATGCAAATGCAAATGTAACTCACTTAGTGGCCAATGGCGGTTCTGATATCTTTATGAAATGAACTGGCTTTTGATCTGCCTGCCGATATGCTATCGTCCACGTATTTAGTTTGGCGCATGTCGTATGAATGAAAATCTCGGCACTGCTGTCTGAGATATATCCGAACGTGAAGCTCGCGTCTCCTGTACAAATAGAAGAATGTAAAATAGTTACCAAAGTTTTGGTGGCAGCTCTCAGTACATATCGTACTTCCTCCTCATAAGCTGTGACCTAGTTCAAGTTCATCTTATAAACCTACTGACGCAAGTTATGTCTTCATAGAAGAATCTAATCTCAAACTATAAATCCTTTTACCATATGCTACTTTGCATGCAATTATCACAAGCTACGGGGCTGGATCCTTGGTACATGATCGCTTCCAAGTACATTTGACCATCCCTCATCATTACTTCACACACACGAAGAAAGACACTAACGTTCACATCAGGGGTGGCCAACCTGCGGTCGTATAAGGTAGTTTGTGCGGCCTTGGACACGAAATTCAATTAGTATGTGTTGGCGGTCGTCGACATGCAATTTGAATTTACGAATTGACTCCCGACGTTTTGAGAGAGTTTAATTAATCCATTTTCGATTTTATAGTAACGCCACTTGCAATCAGATCCCCACCGGGGCCGACGATAACTTTATCGTAGGCCCCGTCCCCACAGTACAGACGCGAATAGCAGGAGAAAATGATGCCCTCATATAGAAATACCAACTGGGAATCGTGGAATCGTGTGTTCCGCCCTATACCGACAATCCTAATGGGAGGTCGAGAAATAACAGCATGCAACAAAGTGACTAATCACAATTGGCCCAGTCGGAGATGCATCATCATTATAACTTGGCCTGAATTTTCGAAAACACCCCCTTCATCAAACTCTACCGGTGAATCTGATCATATGGGCTGAAGAAGGATAAATGTTGGATATTAATGACGAAATTCCTCGGTGAATCTGAATTTTTTTAGCGCTTCACGCGACTATCAGCGACCTCATAGCCTGACCAGTGGCCACTCGCGATTTCGGTACGTATAGTAAGCCTACATCATTAAATAGATTAATCCGAAGTGTACCGGAAAAGACATAGACAGTTTAACAGTGCGACTATGCACTGAAATGCGGCCGTAGGCTACATGTGTAGTCGAAATGCGGCCGTGAATGGCAAAAACGTTGGCCACCCCTGGTGTACATATATACCGGTTTGCACTTGTTATACGACTACAATTAAGCGATAATTACACTTTGGATGCTATTTTGCAAGCAATCAAGGTTATAAGGATGGAAGAAAGTAGCGAAAATATCAGTCTCTGTGAGAAATTAATTCACAGTCGCTACGGGCCGATATTTGGTGGTTAAAAATCTCGCCTGTACTTCGTCATCACAATCACTCGATTCGGATTATTAGTACTAAAATGGTTGTAACCAGCCGAAATAATCATAACATCTAATACCGTTTCTAGGAGGCCCAACAAAAAAATTCAAAACGACGAATGTTTGCTTAACTACATGCCAAAGAAACCATCAGACGCTCATAACGCAGCCGTGTTGGCCAACTCAGAAAATAGTTTGGATCCCAAACTATTCCAATCATTACAGATATAGCCCCATACTAACCAGTCGTTAACTACTAGATACAACGGATGATCAGTGAGCTGCGTCGCTCACGTTGACTTCAAAGTTGTTATTATTATCATCTATCTCTAGCCAAAATATATTTGGCGTACGGATTCCTCTATTGAAGCACAGTAACTCAATGTAGTTAAATTGACGAAATTACGGATATTATTTACAAATCTACTTATACTTAGTTACATTCACGCAGTATGTTACCATAATCTGCCCTTTATTTCCTCCATTGTAACGCAGTAGGTAGAACATGAACGAAACGTAATGCGTGGCTTAATAACAAAAGTACTATTCCCACTGAGCAAAAAAAATGTGCAGTGCATCGTGGCGGCAGATGCTTATAGTACCAATTGTAAAGTTACATAAAATTAATCAGCAATTCAACACTCACCTGCTTCTGAAAGGGCATAAAGAGAAACGAAATTGAGGATAGATAACGATAATGTATGTAGAGACCTCATACTATAATCCAGCGATGTTTGACCTTGGTTTTGCGGCACCTCCCACTCGGCGCTCGCTAGCTGAAGGCTACACCGATCTAGCTGACCTACTGTCAATACGATAATGTAGGTGGACCCACCGAGAAATAGAATGGATTTTCTTGTTTTTTTTTTTGGAGGCAATTGTACACTGTACAGTTACTGACAACTAGCGACAGCTATTTACAGTCGGCTTCAGTATATTTGAAGAGCTTCTTGGGGGTACAGAACTTCAATATACAATTAAATAGTATATTCATATTGAAATGAACCCGAATATTTTCGGCTGACACTCGTCAGGGGTAATCGTCAGCAACTAGTAGAGAATTGGAAAGAACATTGTATATCAACAATCGTATCACAAAATATGACGTCACCAGCATGAAATTTCGAATGAGAGAGCGTTCAATGTACTATTTTTAGGTGATACACGAACTCCTTTTGTTGACAGAGTTTTGGTTGGTGTATTTTGATAAAAGTTGATTCCAAGGCACACAAATGGAATTGTGAACGGCCTCGACCTACGATTCGAAATCGGTCGTCTCGATAATTATTCGCACAAATCGGATTATCCAACAGATGTTTGCCGATGGCAGAATTAATGGCTTTTGATCGATCAGCATCAATCTTGATTGGATGAGTTAAGGGTGAGCAATTTTATCAGTTCAATACACCACAAAAAATGCGATACAATGAAAAGAAAGGAAGATGTCGAAGCGACTAGGAGTTGTCTATGGAATCAGACACCCACCTTGGCCTAGGCGATGTAAAGAGGAGGCATGCACACTGAATGAAAGTAAGAAAGATAGTATAGAAAAAGGAAGCGACAAGAAATAGGGCGGCATGTCATGGGAAGCGAGATCGATAGGCCAGTCGTGGTCCGGTAATCTTGAGGATGGACTGTATTTATTTAGTAGTAATTGCTTGTATTTCGACTTGAATGTGGACAGGACATGCTCGTCGACTGCCGGATGGCCGGCGGGATACTGTTCCATACATCAGGTCAGCCATATTTGATAGAGCGATGATCTTTTCGGTCGATCATATGATATTTGGACGACGTGAACGCGCGTGTGTTGTACTTGTGTGCTTTTGATATCTTAAAAAATAGAGCCACTCCGCGGAAACGAATGCCATTTTTGAGCTCAGCGCCCTAGTTTTACCGTAAAATCGTACTCCTTGTTAAACAAACACGAAACTATTTTCATCATGATGATTTTTTTGTTGGCCATTGTTATCAAGCTGCATTTCTGACCTAGTTCTTTTGTTTATACTTTGTGGAAGAGAAAGTTCCAATTGTTTCGTGGTGTAAAGTATTGTTCTAGATCAGCGGTCAATTTTCCAATAGGGTCGATTTTCGTAATTGGTACAGGCGCCTCCAGATGAAACATAGCAACATCGAGAGTCAAAGGTTATACGATGCTGCTGCGTCACGCAATACACAGTTTCCAATACCTTTTACCATACAATATAAGTCCTGGCGGGGTGTATGACTCCTGTTCAAATCCTACGTGCCTATATCGTGCATGCCCTCCTATACGCCTCTCTCTATACGTTCCGTCCTACTCCACTGGTGCTTATCCTCATTTGTCAGTCATCATTTGGAGTAAAATGCTGTGTTTGATTTATATCACGGTATAATTTTGAGATATAAGTTCTGTTTTCGTGAATACGCACTCTTTTCACTCATAGTGTAAAATTAATTTCATTTCATTTATGTCGTCCAATGTCCAATTGTCCATACATGAAAGGCAAAGAAGAGTATCGTTACTCGTGATCGATGACGCAAAATGTGCTCGATATAATTCTATTTCGCGCGTTCATTTATTTGAGTCTTTATCCCGCTATCACGTGAATTATTAATTACCCGTGCGATGACACGCGATGCATTTTGTAGAGGTACAGTACAGTTCCGAAGCTGGCTTCCGGAAAATAGTTTCGTGTTTTATCGTGTCTTAACAAGCAAGACTTTTTCATCAACCCGGCCTGAGACTTACCGTTAACAGTTTTCTGTCGCATGCATGAGGCTATACCACGAAACTTATGATGCTTAACACGGCGTAGCGAATGTATGCGATAACTATCATATTGTAAACACTCGACGTATGGTCTGCATACTTGGACGACTGCTAAGGTACATGTGCTCAATTGCTCATGTAGTAGGATATTACGTGAACGCGTATAATAGATTCTTTTGTGCTCATCCCATGTTTACATGCTTATTGATGTTTTCTCTTAAAGTACGTGGAAAATCAAGGTTTACTTAACGATTTGTAGGAAGTGGATAGAGATGAGGTGAGGGGCATATACTGTGAGATGTATAAGGCTGGATTATTACGAATTTACTGATCCGTTCGACAGGCTACGAGTTGTTTTACAATTTAGGCACATAAACATCGGATATACGACTTACTGATAGCAACGTAGCACTGATTGCTGGTTTGTAAGGGTTTGAAGATTCAAAGGGGTAATGTGCTATGCGCGATGTATCGAAAACGTCCCTAATGATTATAACTGACAGTATTCCAATCAGCTGAGCACTGAGCAGTTATGAGTTAGGGTCATCGTGCCTGATGGGGTTAGAAAGTCACGTGTCAAGTGCAGACTTGGACAACTAGAAAATGTTCAGCTTTCCTAAATTAGACTCGAATGAGAATAATAGCTACACATTTTTTTTTCAAATACGATTGTATTAGAATTAGAATTAGATTGTATTAGAATCGCCTTCACCGATATCCAAGCCGATATTTATCCGATATTTAAAGAAAACATGGCATCTATCTCTCTGCGCAACCTAATGCGCGATTGTGTTATATACATGTATTGTAGGCCATACGGAAAGGTCCTCATAAAATCTAGAATTCGGATGTCAATGACACGTACGACATTAACTTGATGCAGAACGCATGCATATTGCAATGCGGTTACATGTACGCTGTCATTCAACGTGTCTGGATATGTTAGCTGCCCGTTTACAGGCAACAGCTGCGGTGCAATCGTGAGATTACGATGCAGAAAATTCTCCGCAAGTGCAAGTCACGTGATAGCTTGTGTTTGTAGGTTCGTACTTATTCGGAACAGCCCGTGACTAGGAGGAAGTTTGATTGCACGCATGAATTCGATCTCTCCTGCGGTCGACGTGTATGCATTTTCTTGTTAGCTGGATAATGCGTTCTGTCAGGTATGTGGCGCATAACGGGCGCTTTTTGCGCAATTTATGTATCAGTGGGAGAGGTATTTATAACTGTATTTTGAGGCGGGGCTGTTGTTTCGTAATGTGTCTTCCTGCGTGCAGTGTGAGTTGAACGACTAGAAAATTTTCGGCTTTTCTAAAAAACTGGTCAATTGAAATAAATTGCAAAATTAGAAAGAAAAAATATACAACAAAAATCAAGTTCAGTTCGTGTCAAATCGGAGTTCATTGTCGTGATCATGAGAATGTCAAACGTCCATACATCAAGCGTGGCTCGTGTCGCTCTATGCAATTCTCCTAGGTAGTATTTTCCGGAAAATCAGGAAGTATAGTAGAATTTAAATTAGAGCACAGAAACAATGCATAAGTTAGATTAGAATTACATTACCGGCATTTCGTTCTAATCTAATCTCTGTTATTAAACAAGAACTCGGGGACGTATAACCAATAAGCCAGGGCTAACAATTCTCTGAATAAGTGACGTCACATAGACTACAGGCGTAATGAACGTAGACGCACTTTCCGGAAACCAAACTTTCTTATCTGACTCCATACTTTCCCCGAAGTGTGGAACCATCAAGATGTTGTAGTTATGTGGTCCCATGTCAATAGTTATGTGAAGGTATAGGTAGCGCATGCATAACAAAAGAATCTAGCATGTCTAAACTTCGGGTTAACCTTGTCAAATGTGCAGGAGGCAGGTACCTTGTCCTGCCATCTACGCGGATGCAACTTTAACTGTGCGTAGTTTTCAAAACACGGAAGTCCGCCATGTTTATGATGATACTATACACGAAGAAGCGTGCAATAGTTATAATGATATACACAGCTCAGACTGCTAAGTGTTAATTTACCATCAGCCTGTCATGATTGGCACTCGCATGCCTCCCTAGTACACTTTAGGCTTAATCCACATGGATCAATTTGTCATTGATTTGACTATCAAAAATACAGAATGTCAGCTCGTCTCTAACACTCTCGCTGGTTGACAATAAACGTTCAATTACAGTACATACATACATGCAGTCAGATTACGATATAAACCGACGCTTGTTACCTAACGCCGAAGCCTGCAAATTCTCGACGTGTGACGTAACTTGCCAATCGATTATATAGTAAGAGCCTGGTCGAACGTTCTCAGCCAGCCGCAATTAAAATCAAATCTTTGCATCGATTCGCCCTCCGAATCAAGTTATTATTTCGACAAATGGGTTCCGCATTAGATTAAAGTTAGTCATGTCCAGTAACCCCTTTGATATCGGTCTAATGCAGGCTTACATGTCACCGTTATGCCCTGGCAGTGATCATGATCAGCGGCGTTTAGAATTAGCAAATTGCTGCGCTGGGAACAAGTGGCCCAGGCGCGAACAATGCATTCAACAACTGCCTATCGATCTCATTGATCATTATGGTTGACGGTAGGAATGCATCTTATCAGTTCGCAGTTGCGCTACTATGCTACTATTTCGTGGCGAGCTTAGCATAGATAGATATCCTTGTTACTTGGTATCGTGTGGTGCAGATAGTTGAATGTTTTAACATCCGCAGATGTTGCAGTCAAGAGTGAGGTTCTCGGTAACGAGAAACACAGGAGCCTCGTTAAACGCGATATAATAGCCACCTAATTTGAAGAGCTTCTTGGAGGAACAGAACAATTGAATAGCAATGTAACTGAAGTCTAATATCGATACTGCGACCGATTTACATGACAAGGCGCAGATAGAACAGACAGTCGATGAATTTTGCAGCTATTCCGTGACTATATGCCGTGGACGAAGTCGGGTTATATAGCAATGGTTCCACCAGACACTAGACCCCCAGGGTTCGTCTGAAGACGCACACCAGATTCATACTGCAGAATCATATTGCATTGCAAGCAAATATTCATTCTATTCTAGTTTTGTTTTGTGTGGAAATCACGGTGGTGTTGTTTTGACACTTTCGTTTACCTACTTCTCATTACGTTCACTAGCATTTTGTGGTAACGCATTATATGTGTAATAGGGTAGGTGCTTGTTTTTGTGTAACTAGGCCAAAATATGGAGTTCTCCAGGTTATCAAAGGAGAACCACTGCACTAGAAACACGGGCTGGGCACAAGATACGAATCTAGAAACAGTTGTTCTAAATCGGGGCGTGTGGTGAGATAGTGACAGACTGTCTTTTTCGAGTATTGAAATTATAGTTTCGATACTTTTGTCCCACCGCGCAAGCCTTGAAACCTGGATCGGCCGTACAACAGCAACCCAAACACATAGCACGATGCCACGCATGTCAGTAGAAACGACATTTCCGTGAAATGATGATCAATGAACAATTGAATGAACAGTAGCATTGTCTCGATTCGCAATTTGATTAATATTGTTCGAGAAATGTCATATGACGCTTAATGTGGTGTATAACAGGCATTATTTTTTTTGTGGTCGCGTAAAATGTACAGATTTTAACCTTCTAGACTGGGAGTATTGAGACAACTAGGAAATTTGCAGCGTTTCGAAATTAGACTAGAATTAGAATTGGGGGTACACAGCTTCATTCCAAATTAGACTAGAACTAGAATGAGAGCCACACAGTTTTTCCAAATTAGATTAGAATTAGAATTACTGGATTCGCAAAACTTGGAAATTGAATGAAATTCCGGATCAGAGAGAAATACAGCAACATTCAAGTTCAGTTCACGTCATATCAGAGTTAATTCTCATAAAGGGTCACTGCGCTCTAAAAATGATGGGGTCTCAAATTGAAGGTAAAAACGAACAAAAAGTTTTGGCCGCAGCCATTTCCTTCAGAACGCCACCGTAATGGAGCTGCAATTTATTGAAATTTCTACAAGACCAGCTGCCGCCGCTGCTTAACCCGTTACATGGCACAATGTCTTCATCGTCGCACTTGCTCGACGCGATAAGGCAGTCACGCAGAGAACGAAACTTAGACACATTTCCTTCATAACATCGGCTGACAACTATCTAAAATTCGTTCTCTGGGTGACTGCCTAATCGCGTCGAGCAAGTGCGACGGTGAAGATATCGTGCCATGTAACGGGTTAAGCAGGCGCGGCGGCTGGTCTTGTAGAAATTTCAATAAATTGTAGCTCCATTACGGCGGCGTTCTGAAGGAAATGGCTGCGGCCAAAACTTTTTGTTCGTTTTTACCTTCAATTTGAGACCACATCATATTTAGAGCGCAGTGCCCCTTAAGCACGAGAATGGTTAACGTCTGTACACCGAGCTTGACCTCGTTTCGCACTTTACAGTTCTCCTTCATGGCTGAAAACTCTTGCCGATGGAGGTAATGTTGCAATCGTGCCTGCATGGGTGTCATTCGTCGCAATAACTATACTATGACGGTACGGTGTAAGCCAGGGGTTGCCAAACTTTTTATGGTCGCGACTCCAAATTTCGATTTGAAAATGTTCCGCGACCCGATCTCGAGATTTGGCGTTCTGATTACTAAAAACTGATCCGCACCTTCACTCAAACCTACTCGTGGCCTATGTGGGAAAGCCGGCGACTATATATGTTCGCAGTAGGAGCAATTATGCAATTATGAACTCATGTGAATTTCTGCGTCATGCGAAATACAGATAACGATCTGTGCTGTGCTCTGTGTATGTATTGTACTGTTCTGTTCACGCGTAGCACTGCCGGTCACTTGTAATTTTCCCTAAAGGAAAATTTACTGTCCTATTAGTTTCTATGCTCCCGACACTTTAATCTTCGTACCAATGGCCATACTCGGTTTCTCACGTTATAGAAGGTGGCGCTTTAAACTGACGCTCACACCTTGTTAGGCGGGTTCACATTCCTCAGTGGTAGTTTTTTCTTTTATTTTGAAAAATGAAGTAATTTATAGTATACAGAAATGAGCCGCCGATAGCATCCGCCTAACTGACATTGTATGGTCAATTGGTCATTGGTATTTAATTAACGTCTTCGCGGCCCCAGAGAATAGGCAAACGAACCCAATGGGGTCGCGACCCCTAGTTTGGGAACCTCTGGCGTAAGCAATGCAATGGCGGCTTGACACTGGATTTCCCTGCGCGAGAGGGATATTCTTGTTAACTTACTGCAAAATTCCGCGGCCAGAGGCATTTTCAGAAGAACGATAAATTAGATTAGAATTAGATCACTGGTATTTCGCCAATTTAGTCGTATGAAAGAATTATCTAATTGTCCAGGTCTGTAACATTCCAAATCATCCATACTGTCATGGCGTGTTAGTTAGTGACAGAATACTCTACTTCGCTCGATGCCTAATAGTTGATTCGTAATCACTCGTGTAATCGATTTTGCCCAGCTCTACTAGTAGCTTCCATCGAATAGATATCACTCAATCGATTTGAGGCGTACAGAAGATCTATCTGTGTAGAAAAAAGTGACCTACATTAATCTTGTTAGCAAGCTCGGCTTGTTTTGTATGAATCAGTGGTTTAGTAATGGGAGTTTCAAGCATCGATTTACGTGCTCGCTTTGAACGCTACCAGTCCCATGATACGCGGCGTCACTACGACAGCTAACATTAATGTGGACGGGATTTGATGAGATATGATCACAACGGCTGTTAAACTGAAATTATTCAGTCTATACTAAAGTTACGTAGATTGTTATTAGTTTTTTTTGCTTGTTAGCAAGGAGCATTTCTGGATGAATATTAGGCGTCCGGTCGAGCATTATGTTCGTGTTTCGCTGATAATGACGTGACAAAAGTTTAAATGATGTGTGTAAATTAGGGTTGTTCAAGAATGACTTTTTTCTCTCAAATTGTACTGGCTACTTGATAAAATCGTTAGGTTACGTAATCGAAGCCTGCGCACCAAATTTGGTACAAGTCCAACCAGTAGCCGCATTGCTACAGGAGAAGAAAGTTTTTTATTTATTATATAAAAAAATCATAATTTTCTGTCCACCCCATGAAGTTGTTAGGTTGTCCATAGAAACGATGCTCACCAAATCTGACTCAATTCCAATCAGTGGAAGCGGGGTTATTGCCGTCGAAAAATTTTGGATTTGAATAAAATAGTATTGACGGTGGCCAACCTGAAAACAGACCTCAAAGTCTGAAAATCGGCATTGTTCCAACAATGGCACCGCCGCAACACAGTGAACATAACAATGGCCAATTTCGCCAAGAGATTGTTCGGAACAATGCCGATTTTCAGACTTTAAGGGCTGTTTTGACGTGGTTCCATTTCCCGGACAAGATTTTAATTTTAATTTTCAGAATCAGTGCGACAGTAGCTCTCGATTAAGACCAGTCTCATTAAATTTCAGCCCTCGGGTCGCAAGCTATAACACCACCAATAATGCTGCTTTTAGATTGCTCAGCAATAAGTGTAACTGCTTGCCGGAGCGTAACCACGGGAGTAGAATATCTATCCGTAGATTAGTAATCTATAGTAAAACGGTAATGCGAGCGTGAGACACAAATGATATGATTAACATAGCAAATGTAATATTACACAGGAACAGGAAACGCTGTTTGTTGGCAAGACACACACACAAAAAAAAACCTACGCAGCGGCAACTAGTGGGAAATCTTAAGGTTATACAAATGTTCTTTCTGTCGGCATAGGACCGGATTGTTCAGTTTAACTAACGTCGATTCCAATGCCGTTAAATGGAAAGTGGTTCTGCCCCTGGACAGAACAGAAAACATATCGTCGTGATAGTATTGGGCACAAATCGTTTACCATGAACGTACTTTTGAAAGCAGAATTCTAATTTTAATCTACTTTCGAAATAACTGTGTGCAGCTATAATTCTAATTTTAGTCTAATTTCGAAATAACTGTGTACAGCTATAATTCTAATTCCAATCTAATTTGGAGAAACTGTGTAGCTACAATTCTAACTTTAATCAAATTTCGAAATAACTGTGTACAGCTATAATTCTAATTATAATCTAATTTCGGAAAAGCTGAAAATTTTCTAGTTGTCGCAATGGCTGTAAAACAGTTCAATAATTGCTCTGAAGTTTTGGGAATGCGTCTTAAGCTAGATGCCATATCTTCTGAATTTCGGCTGAATATATCGGGGTTGTCGGTGAAGTTGCTAGATATTGGTTTTATCGGGCCTTATTGACGAAAAACAGCCATGCAATTCTTTTAATTTCAGAATTAAATAAAATGTTCCGGTTTTGATCTGTAAAATAGTAGTTACACCGTCCGTAGTGAAAGACATGGGCTGTTGCCTGGAGAAATTAAGCGACGAGGAGCACGTGACGAGCAAAAAAGCGAGACCAGAGATCACCCTGATGTGAGTGACTGAGCGTCTATCCAAGGCGATTGAGGAGCTCGATGTACGAAACCTATCGCACCTTTTTCAGACCGCCATCAGACGACGAAGGCTCGGACGATCGGCATGAAACCACGCAGTTTTCCAAAGGTTCGTTTCGCGTTTGTTTTACAGCAGAGTTGGGACAACAACGAATATTTTCAGCTTTTCCAATTGCTGCTAGAATTATAATTATAACTGCATAGTTTTATCCAAATTAGACTTTAGTTAGAATTATGGCAACAGTTTTCTTCCAAGTTTGATTAGAATGATAATTGAATAGTATATTCATATTGAAATGAACCCGAATATTTTCGGCTGACACTCGTCAGGGGTAATCGTCAGCAACTAGTAGAGAATTGGAAAGAATATTGTATATCAACAATCGTATCACAAAATATGACGTCACCAGCATGAAATTTCGAATGAGAGAGCGTTCAATGTACTATTTTTAGGTGGTACAGGAACTCCTTTTGATGACAGAGTTTTGGTTGGTGTATTTTGATAAAAGTCGACTCCAAGGCACACAAATGGAATTGTGGAGTCGACTCTTATCAAAATACACCAGCCAAAACTCTGTCAACAAAAGGGAGTTCGTGTATCACCTAAAAATAGTACATTGAACGCTCTCTCATTCGAAATTTCATGCTGGTGACGTGATATTTTGTGATACGATTGTTGATATACAATGTTCTTTCCAATACTCTACTAGTTGCTGACGATTACCCCTGACGAGTGTCAGCCGAAAATATTCGGGTTCATTTCAATATGAATATACTATTCAATTGTATATTGAAGTTCTGTACCTCCAAGAAGCTCTTCAGAATGATAATTATAGCTACACAGTTTCTTCCAAATTAGATTCGAACTGCAATTATAACTACAGGTTTTTCAAATTAGATTAGAAATAAAATGATAGGTACAGTTTTTCCATATTACACTAGAAATAGAATTATAGCTACCCAGTTTCTACCAAATTAGATTAGACTTAGAATTGCTGAATTCGCAAATCTTGGAGATTGAATTCAATTCCGAAATGGAAAGAAATGCAACAAAAATCAAGTTCAGGAAAACTCTAAAATTTTCAGCCTTTCCAGGTCAGATTAGATTTTTATTAGAATTGCCGAGTTCAAGAAAACTCGGACAATAAATCAATTTCAGTTCGTATCAAATCAGAGTTGCTTCTAATAAGCATGAAAATGGAAAATGTCTGAACACCATGGCTCGTTTTGGACAATCAGTTCCCCTGTAGCATTTTCAGGTAAACTAGACATCAGCTTAGAATTAAAATGAGAGGATAGAAGCATCTCACAAATTAGATTCGAACTAGATTACCAGGAATTAGCCCTAATTAGTGAAATTAAGCAACTAGTGACTTCGTCTAGCTGTCAGAGTCCCGGCACGTGTGGCGTACCTAACCGCAGGTTAGTTACATATAACATGTTGCGAGGATCAAGGCGTTACGTCATTGTTGTTGATTTGATAGTATCTCCTTGTAGTAGCATGCAGTACCCCCATGGGATAGTAAATGGGGATTTGTAAGCGTTCGGAAATGATTGCCGCGGGGAATCTAGCGTCTGTGTGGGAATTGGTAGCATCCCGGTTGTGTGGAAAGCAATGCTTTGAAATGCCATGCGACAGGAGCCGGGGTGCATTAGGGTTGTTCAAAAATAACTTTATTTTACGGATTCCAGGATTCACTGCTTAAATTATCAGGTTACCTAAAGAAACGCTGCACACCAAATTCGGCTCGCACAGGAGTTTGAAAATTGTGGATTTATTATAAGCGATTTTTAAAATGTCAAATTTTACTGTCAACCCCATGAAATTGTTGAGGTACTGCAAAAACGATTCAACTAAAATTTGATGCAATTCCAAACCGTAGAAGGGAAGTTATTTGCGTCTTTTATTGACCATTCCGGGATGACCAGCCGTCCTCAACAGCAATAACTTCGCTCTATCGGTTGGAAGTGAGCAACAATTGTTAGGCGTCGCTGTCCAATAAAATGACACATTGGAAATTTCGCTCGGTTGCAACTATTAGACGCGAAGCTTGAAAATCTTGGATTTGAAAAAATGGTAGGCCTTTTTGCTGTGGGTAATTCAAGAATGAGTAAAATTTATTTTGCATAGTTTTCGTAGACAGCTTAACCATTACATGGGTTAGCCCGTAAACTTGAAAAAATTTACTCATTTTATTATAATAAATTCACAATTTTCCAACTCTAATAGCTACATTTCTACTCGTTGGATTTGTGCCAAATCTGGTGTACAACGGTTTTAGACAACGTAACAATTTTAGATGATGGTTGCAAAAATTTGAAAAAAAAGAAGTAATTTTCGAACAAGCCTAATGTATATGCTCGACTTTCTCTTCTGGATCGCCCCTACTGAAAGCCATTGCCAGCAAAATGCGTACCGCCCGCGGTAATGTCTGGCGCGTAATCTAGTTCGGCAGCCCGTTCCGTTCGGTCCAAACTGGAATGCGCTGTAATCTGTAATATGTACCTATATATATACTTATGAATTGCAATGAGTATTAATCCCGTTATATAACGTCAATCTGCAAACATGTTCATGTCTTCTTGCAGTAAAGCAGCGCTAACTGTGCTGCCCAAGACAGCGAACGAGTTCAACAACTAAAACTGCTCAGTTTTTCCAAATTAAATTAGAATTAAAATAATAGCTACATCGTGTTTTTCGAATCAAATTGAATTTAGAATTTGCAAATTGCGATGTCATACTGTTCGTGATGGACGTTTTTCAAAGATTACTTTTACGGATCAATAAATCGATCGACGGCGGTTAATTCGCAGCCGCCATTTCCTTCCGGCGGCCTTGATTGCTCGGCTAAAATTAGATATTGCGCGATTGTGACTATCAACGTCTTAAAAGACTAAACGTTGGGATGTGCCAATACACTCCCAACAATCATTGCTGATTACAATTTACCGCTAGTTTTAACTCCATATAATTGCTAATATACTTTTCGTAAATGCGTAAATGCGGTGGTTCCCAGCCTTTGTTAGAGTCGTCGCCCCCTTATCAAGCTCGACACAAATTTTCGCCCCCATATTTACGGATCCGAAAAGTGGACATATATATACGGGAAATTTATCCTCCTAACGAAGCATTTTAAGGCGGTCCGCGAAACCTTCAGACTTGTAAAATGGTTGTCTGGGATGAAATATTCTACTGTGCGAACTCGTTTTTAGTGTAATATTGCCAATAGCCTACTGATAAAAGCGGATAACTGATTAGAGATGTTTTTAGGGTATTGGAAATCTTATTTCGTGCAGAAATGCATTTTCTCTTGTGATGTAGGCCTACATAAACGCTATTCCGGAATAACTTCTGCTGGGTATGGAAATGACTAGGCTGGGCGTAATATTGGCGCCATACATGTTGCGATCATACCCAAAGCCGTCGTCGGATACGTTACGTGTATTCGCCTTCACCTATCTTGGTGGAGATAGATTTTCGCCACTCGTTCAAATCAAATCGACTACATCACATCGATTTTCAGGACACGGCCGCGTATTTCAAGAAATGTAGCTACAGAATTCGCTTTGAAATAATTCGTTCCGTATTTCAACAGAAATAGTATGATATTTTCAAGAAAGGTCTTTCTGTTGTTTATCACTAGCCTGCAGGTAATATTTGCACTAAACAGATGGCGGTTGCACGATAATAAAGCTACATTTGAACTAAAGCTATGTGTGTGTGTATGTCGGGGGGGGGGGGTCCACGGGGGCACGTAACAGTCCAAAGGGGGTCCGCGAAGACATAAAAGTTGAGAATCACGGTATTGGAATTACCATATTTGCGAAGTAGTGATCAACCCACAGCATTGTCACAAAGTCCTATGAAATAGGTATGGTCGAAAATATACCAAATTATCTTTGATTCGAAGCGGAACTGGCGTTCTATTCTTTGTGTAGTCGTATAAAAGGTACATATTTGAACTTTTCACACATGAGTTCAATCTCACCGCGTTGTCGTATTATCGATCGCTTTCGGTTGGCGTATCTTAACGAATGGCAGAAAAACGCTTGATTTATTACAGGGAGGAGAGTGGCTGCGCTCTACGATTATGATTCACGAAACGCCGGCGACTTGACATTCCGACAATATGAAGAATTTGACGTCATCAAAGGACTGTAAGTTCAATGGGGAGGTTGTTATGTCAAGTCACTTTAGGCTCACCCGTTGATACGGTAGTTGGTTTGTTGTTAGTACGCCGTGTTAGTTCCATTGTGTTATGTATGGTCGCTAGTTGTTAGCTTGTGTTTCTTCCATGTATAGGTTTGTCTCCCTAATCGCAGGCGACCACTGTTTTGTAACCTATAGTTTCACCACCTACTTTATATGCTGCATTTTAGACAGTCCTTGGTTTACTCCGTTTACATCAATATAGCAACCTGCATTAACGGAATTTCCTTTCGGACGATTTTGAAGAATTTGAGCTTAATTTAAAACGTGGCATTCATAACTCTCCGCAAGTTTGGAGCGGTTACAAAATCTGCAATGAGCACGCAGCGATTTCATTTACAGTGTCTTGCATTTAGAGAGAATGATTGGTGCTACGTCACGAGACTAGACAACGGAGAAAAGGGCTACATCCCAAGGAATTTCGTCTGCTTCTCAGATTCGTTACAAAGCGAGAGGTCAAGCTTAGGCCCAGATTAATCTCTGTTTATTTCAGGAGTTGCCAACACATTGGCAATAAATATTTTTAATCAGATAATGTATGTATATATGAACAGCTTGTTGGAGGTACAAAACATCCATAATACAATTGAATAGTATATTCATTATTCATTTTGAAATATACCCGCATTTTTTTGACTCACACTCGTCAGCGGTAATCGTCAGCAAGTAGTTGAGAATTGACAATTGAACGATGTATTGCAATATGAATATTATTCAACCATCTCATTAATTGGATATTAATGTACTATCGTATGTATTTTGTGTTGCAATTGCACGATTTCATCATTATAACTGCCGGTCACTGTGAAAACAAGATTTTCAATTCAAATTTCGTAATTTATTCTAAAGATTGAGAAATGCAGGGGACGGGCATTGATTTTCCAAAAACAAGCTCAATCATCACATTAACTTAATATTAATAAGCTATTATGTTTATTGTGTGTCGTAATTGTATCATTTCATTATTCTAACCATAGTTTACTATAATTAGCGGGCATTGACTTTTCAAGAATGAGGTCAATCATCACATTAACTATATATGAATATGCTATCATGTTTATTGTGCGTTTTATTTATATCATTTCATCAATCTAACTTAACACTCACAGTATAAACCTGATTTTCAATTAAAATTACGTCTTCTTTTTCAAAAGATGGCATAGATTTTTCAAAATCTTCAAAGGGGTATAAAATATGTCAGCAACCCTTTTGATTTTGGGCTTGATTTCTGTTTTCAGGTGGTTTTTCGGCACAATAACGCGTAAAGACTCTGAGAATCTCTTGCTGAAAATGAAGGTAGTCGGAGCGTTTCTAATTCGAGAGAGCGAGACATCCGAAAGTAAGGCTCCGTTTACACTGAGCGCGTAACAACACGATCGATGTTATCAGCGCATGATTCTTGTCTTAAGATTCCTATTCACTGTCGCTGCTCAACGAGAACGAGTCGAAAACGTTGTACGTGAAGCATTATCGGATTCGGTACGGCAACGATGCGTTTTTTATTACGGACGGGGTGGAGTTTTCGAAATTGTCGTCGCTGATTGAATATTTCCGAGGTATTAGGCGGATGAGTATAAATTTGGATTGAGATAATCCTAGATAATTCGAGTTGTCTGAGTATTCTAATTCGAGGGAAATGCCGCTAATCTAATTCTAATCTGATTTGTGAAATGTTTCTGGACATTTTATTCTAATCGAATTTCGGGTTTTCCCGAAAACGCTACAGCAGAACTTTGTAGAAATGTTTGACAACCAGAAAATTTTCATCTTTTCCAAATTAGAATTGTAGCTACATAGTTTTTTTTTCCAAATTGGATTCGAATTATAATTATAGCTGGACCCTCTTTTCGAAATTAAATTAGAACTCGAATTGCTGAATTCGCGAAAACTTGGGATTGAATCAAGCCAAGTTTGCATCATCTCAGAGTCGATTCACACAAACATGACAATAACAAATGCTTGTACAGCAAGCTTGGATCGTTTCGCATCATACAGTTCTCCTGTAGCATTATCAGGAAAACCAGATATTAGATTAGAATTAAAATTAAGGCATGGAAACATCTTACAAATTCGATTAGAATTACGTTTCACTCCAATTAGGCTGTGTCGTTCGAAACGAGCCAAGTTTGCTGTACAGACGTTTGCCATTCTCGTGCTTAGTAGAATGAAATCTGATATGATGTCAGCGTTATCAATCAATCAATCAGGTTTATAAATATTTTCATCGTTTCAAAACATCACAAGGCTGCGATACAATGAAAAGATAGGAAGGTGTCGAAACAACTAGGAGTAGCCTTAAAGATGAGACACCCACCTTAGCCTAGGGCAGGGGTTCTCAAAGGATGGGCCATGGCCCACTGGTGGGCCACAGAGCATTTTGAGGTGGGCCACAAAGCTATTTCGGAAATTTTAGAATTAATGTAAGTTTAGTTATATTTGTTATGTTAAACGCTAGAATTATATTCATAAACTTTTCATCCGACTCAGAGGAGACGTAGTGGCACGTAAGGAGTCAGCATGTACAAGTCGAAAACGGGAGAGACAAACGGCGACATTTTTCACTGGCTGTGACAACATACGGCTAACAGCAACTAAAGTAATTTCGAGTATATGATAACTGGAAGGTAATGCTGAAGTAACCAAGTATTCCGGCGGGGTCATATATCGTATGCCGTTAAAAGGGTGTGCAATAAACTCGGAATAAAATGTAATTGATGTATAGATTTACTGTACTTCGGCAGATCGGATTATTGTATGACAAAAATAGCCATAATTGAAAATTATTAGCAACTTCTGGTGAGGGTATACTGCACCACCGCAACGAATCGTAAGGGATTGAGGATTTCGCCGAGTGCATTAATATTTGCAGTCGGTTTAAAATGTCCGGCATGGAAATCATTGAACATAATGAAAGAGTGACGTGAATTGATAGTATCATTGGATTGAATATTCTGACATCGCAACTTCAGTTGGTTTGGTACAAGACATACAATGTACATTGTACAGCATGCATATTAAAACACTTTCTCCACTTCTCTGTAGTACTAGCACCAAATTCATTAATGAATTGTTTGAAGCTGGCCCGGAATGTTTATATTATTCCCCACAATAGTGGAACTAAAACCCCAATCACACAGTGGATGCATGGATTTGATCATTGTGTTTCGCAACGCGAATGGAGCAGCGGACAATCATAATATACACATGAGTTTTAGCCTATGATCTACCATTGCCGTAACTGCCGCACCCAAACCCCCAATTGGGGAAGCTCGAAGGGGCCCAAGATTATTTCGTTGGTCGTTTGTTGGATGATGTTTATTCAACTCTAAAATTTTATTCGCGCTTCGCTCCCGAGTTCATATCCCGAGAGGTCTAGATTTAAATATCAGCAGTAAATTAAGAGAAAAAATGTGCATATTTTAAATAAATAGGCATATCGGCGCAGTCGATTACCACGCATTAAACAGGATTATGACTCTAAGATAAGAGGTGGGCCACAGCACATTTTCAAGCCGGAAAATGAGCCACGGCCAAGAAAGGGCTGAGAACCCCTGGCCTAGGGCCTAGGCGAAGCAAATAAGAGGCTTGCAAACTGAATGAAAAGTATAATGCAGAGAATATAAGACGCAAGCGACAAAATGAGGTGGCATGTGGCGGAGGGCGAGGTCGATGTTAGGTCGTGGTCCGGTAATCCTGAAGACTGACTAGTATTCATGTAGAAGAAGTTTCTTGTATTTCGACTTGAATGCGGACATGCTCGACGACTGTCGGATAGCCGGCGAGATGCTGTTCCACAATTGGGGTCGGCATACGTGATAGAACAATGCGTTTTCTTGTATTCAGTCCTGATCATATGGTAGTTGTTCTTCGTTGACGCGTTGTAGCCAAGTCCCAAGGTTCTGAGTCACAAGTTCATCTCACTTTTATGGTTTTGACTCGAGTCAAGTCGAGTCATTTTCAATTCACCATCGAGTCAAGTCCGAGTCCATGTCAGTGAGTAGATGATCGAGTTTTGACTGAGTCCGAGTTCAAGTCATTATGTTCACTGTTCAGTTTTGAGTTCAATCTGGTTCAACCCATTTTTTTAAACTATGCTCAAGTGATATAGAATGGCACGCATTCTTAATATCGTAATTTTCCTCAGTCCTAACAGTTTCTGGCCCCATTTTCCAAGTATCAGGATTGATACACGAAATACCAATATACAATTGAATAGTATATTCATATTGAAATGAACCCGAATATTTTCGGCTGACACTCGTCAGGGGTAATCGTCAGCAACTAGTATTTAGATTACCCCTGACGAGTGTCAGTCGAAAATATTCGGGTTCATTTCAATATGAATATACTATTCAATTGTATATTGAAGTTCTGTACCTCAAAGAAGCTGTTGAAATACCAATAGTGTGGTGACTTTACTGTTCTTCAAAGTTACAACGAAATGGCTGTCTTGGCCGTCCTAGTCTCGAGTCATAGGACTTGGTTCGAGTCATGCACAATGACTCGAGTACAAGTCGAGTCAATACACAAATTGACTCGAGTCGAGTCACCAAAATCCGTGACTCGAGTCGAGTCATGACTTGAGTCATTACAACCCTGTTTGATATGAACTGAACTTGATTTTTATTGCATTTCATTGTAATTCGCAATTCCAATCAATTTCCATATTTTTGCGAACGCAGACATTCTAATCTAAGTTTGTAAACTAAAAGAATTCTCGTATCCCAACTATGTTCTGTTCGATATTTTCAGAGGGTGCCCACGGCCTATGCTGTCGGCTGACCACCCCTTGCACTGTCCGCGACATTCCACAAACTACTTCTCTCGCGCCTAGCGCGGTGGCGGTGGAGGAGAACGATTTCGAACTACAGGAGAAAATACGCCAACACCATCAGTTTAGCGTCACACACGAATGTAAGTTTTACAATTCGAATTATTGTCAGCATCAATGTTATATATACAGTCGACTCCGCTTAATTCAAACGGTTTGGGATCCGCCCACGATTGTTCGCTTCATGGTCGTGCGTAAAGGTCTACATCGCATTCAAAATACGGTACTGTTAGGTTTTTGTTTGTTTTGGGGTATTCATGGTGTTTGTCGACTACTATGGTCATTTACACCAGGCCGATATTCTTCTTATTTTCCGTAACTGCCGACTTATAGCACGGCCCACCTCTAGGCTTTTGTAAGACACCGCTGACGCGGATGAGGTGGCGAGGAGGAGCCTAGGTAAACCTCCAACACTTAGGTATCGAATTCGGAAGTCGACCTCGGTCGGACTCGAGCCCACACCCATTGGTGTTGCAGCCGCGGATTATACCACTGCGCTATCTCGCCACGCGTCAATGTTATATATACAGTCGACTCCGCTTAATTCAAACGGTTTGGGATCCGCCCACGATTGTTCGCTTCATGGTCGTGCGTAAAGGTCTACATCGCATTCAAAATACGGTACTGTTAGGTATTTAATGGATGACAGCTGCGTTATACTGCAGTAATGGGTAGCCTACACATCGCTTAACACGCATACGTCTCGCTCTTGGCAGTGTGTCTGGCAGTGCCCATTCATATCAGCTAATTATTCTTCCATGGAATGCTATTACCATCGCCGAAGCCGTATCAGTTAATGAGGAACAGTGATGCTTGTTGGGCGCAGAAGAATAGCTTATTTTGAACACCAACAAGCAACAACAATATTTTTAAACTGATGAATTTCAGCGTTTCAAAATGCTTTCCTTAGCGCTTTTCCGCAATCTCAAATCTGGTGGCGGGCCGCAAAATACTACCTCGCGTGCCGCGTGTTGGTGACCCCTGTCATATATTGCATTACTATGTAACACGCATATGGAGTTCAACTATAGTATTTTTGATATCCCCGCCAACCTAACTAACTGTCAAACTGTCAAGGAATAAGCGTCTTTACTTTTTCTTCGTTTACTCTAGTGAGCAATTTCACTTGTTCTGCTTAACTTTTCTATACCAATCTGTTCTACAAGGTGCACGCAATTGTACCCTATTAAAAGCGGCCACGAAGCCGGTATCGCGTGTGTCCAGATTAATGGAGTCGACTGTTATACACGATTGTTGACACACAATGTTCCTTCCAATTCTCTACGAGTTTCTGACGATTAATCGGGTTTATTTCAATATGGATATACTATTCAATTGTTCAACGTTATATTCTTTCAGGCGTGTGGAAGGGCAAATTTCATTTATCTATCACTACATATCAAAAACACGCGCTGCCAAACGTAGAAAGCTTGAAGAAAATCCACCACAAAAGTGTTGTGAAATTTTTCGGATGCGTGAGTACATACGAAATTTTCAGTCGCTCTTCGTCCGTTTATTTTAGTTATTTTTATATTTTTTAGTTTATCGTCCTGTCTGTCTTGTTGCAGCTGTTTCCGCCTGTCTTTTCACGAAGAAGTGAAAACGCAAGTGGAAATAGAAGGAACGCAGTAAATTTCTACTAAATTGCAAGCAGAATTAGCAATATCAAATACACGTACATTAGGCTGGTTCAAAAACAACTTTTTTTCGAATGCCGGGGATTCACTGATTAAATTGTTAGGTTTGCTATAAAAACGCTGCACACCAAATTTGGCTCGTGGCACATGAATTTAAAAATTTTGAATTCATGTGCGTGTAGCTATAATTCTGATTCTAACCTAATTTGGAAAAATATGTGTAACTTTAGCTCTAATTCTAGTCTAATTTGGAAAAAATGAAAATTTGATAGCTGTAGAACTCTGCACGTGAGTATATAGTACAGGTGGGTAACACTTACTTGCGTGAGCCTACTCGGAGTAACACAGATGGCCTCTGCCAGTAAAAATGCTGACATGCGCATCAGGGTCGATATGTATTGAATATGTATTATCCGTTACAGATATCGAAAGAACCACTGAAGATTTGTTGGGAACATTTGAACGGAGGGACTTTGCTCAATTATCTTACAATGAACACGCTCGACATCACAGATATAATCAACATAACCACTCAGGCAAGAGAGACCCTCTATCGCATTTTCTCTAATCCCAAACAAATGTTCGTGTGCATAAAATCATCATCATTGGAGACTAATTACAGTGAAATGTCGGTAATCGAATTCTAATCTTATCTGTGAAATGTTTCTACGCTCTCATTTTGGTTCTGATCTAATTTCCGGTATTCCAGAAAATGCTACAGGAGAACTGTGCCGTGCGATACGAGTCAAATTTGGCGTACAGACATCTGCCATTCCCGTGTTTAACGAGAATCGACTCTGACTCTGATTTGGTGTGAACTGAACTCGATTATTGTTATATTCCTTCTACTTCAGAATGTAATTCAGTTTACAAGTTTTCGGGAATTCAGTTATTCTAATACTAATCTAATTTGGAAAAAGCTGTAGCTATCATCGTAATTCTAACTTGGAAGAAACTAGCTATAATTCTTCTAATTCTAATCTGATTTGGCTAAAAGTAGGTCGCTATCATTCAAATTCTAATTCGGTAAAAACTGTAGCTATATTTCGTCTAATTGTAAGCTAATTTAACTGAAACTGTGAAGCTGGAAGAAACTGTATCTATAATTCTTTTAACTCTAAGCTAATTTGGAAGAAACTGTAGCTATCAGTCCAATTCTAATCTAATTCGGCAAAAACTGTGTAGATATCATTCTGATTCTAATTCGGAAGAAACTGTGGCTATAATGCAATAATTCTAATTCTAGTCTAATTTGAAGAAAACTGTGTAGCTATAATTCTAATTCTAATCTAATTCGAAAAAGCTGATAATTTTCCAGTTTTCCAACTCTGAATTAGCGATACTACCAGCAGCGCAGCAACAATCTCACTATTTAGGAGCTATATCACAAAATAAAGACGATTTACTGCTGCATTACCAGGTTTCTACGGGCATGGCGTATTTGGAATCCATACCTTTTGCGCACAGGTATTTGCGAGCCAAGCACATAGCGGTCGGCACGGACTATACGTTCAAGGTTGCAGAATATGGTTTATGCGCATCTCCAAAAGAACTTGATTCAGGTGATGTACTATCAGTGTATCACTCAACGAGAAGGGTGTATTCACACCAGGTTAACCGTTTTTCTTTACTTTTGTTCCGATCCCGAGCATTTTAGAGGTCCGTGGACATATGAGCATGCGACATTACAGCATGCGAGACTTAAGCATGCGACAATTTGGCATGCGACACATGAGCATGTGGGTTAAATTACGGGTTAGGGGTAGGTTAGGGTTGGATTTATGGTTGGGTTACGGTTAGGCTTTAGGTTAGGTTAGGCTAGGCTAGGTTAGGTTAGGCTATGTTTCGGGTTAGGGTAAGTTTTTGGGTTATACAATCACATGCTGAAGTCACGCATGCTGATGTGTTCCATGCTGAACTGTCGTTTTCCATTGTGTCGCATGCTCATATGTCGGGCAACCCATTTTAGATGACTGAAGCGGTTGTCCGGTGTCCTAATTAACCGCAGTCGACTGCATACAATGCTGGTGCACAAAATGAACTTTGCGTTAACCACACTGTTAAAAGAACAGGGCCATTAAAACATAATTTTCACAGCAAACAAAATATTGTAATGAATAATTACATGAAATCATTGTGATATATGCTGTATGAGTTAGATGAGTAACGTGACCTTCGACTATAACCCCTGAGACTGGCGCAGCGAACCCCTGGGGCTCGGGAGAACCCCACTAGCAATGACTTAACAATGTGTAATCCGTGTTATCCAGTGTTAATATTCAATCAGACTTGAGTGCAATATTCCCTGTGATTTAGACGCGATATATTGGTTATCTCCCGAGTGTGTTGAAGAGGATGCGTTCGATATCAAGTCTGACGTTTGGAGTTACGGCGTATTGATAGCGCAGATTTTTGAGAAAGGGGAAAATCCATATCCCGAGAGAGGTGAGCAATATACTATATACACCGCGGGGTTGTTCAAAAATAACTTTTTCGGCTATTAGCTAAAATTATTAGGTTTGCTAAAATAATGTTGGACACAAAATTTAGCTCAATTCCAACTATAAGTAGAAGTGAATCTATTAAAGTTGAAAAATTTTGAATTTATTGTTAATTTTGCTCCAAATGTTACTGTCTACCCCGTGTAATTGTCAAGTCGTCAAATAAAACGATACACGGCGAATTTGGCTCAATTCCAACTCGGAGAAGCGAAATTATTGGAGTTGAAAATCTTGGATTTGAAAAAATAGTATATACTGTGGATAATCCGAGAAATGTTAATGGAAATCCCGAATAACTTGACATCTACGGACTAGAATTGAGCCAAATTTGTTTAGAATAGTTTTTGTAGACAACTCGCTAATTGCCAGGGTTAATTTGAAGAAGAATTAAATATTTTTATGTAAAGTTTTCATTTTCTTTCGGCCATATCTTGCCCACGATTAACTTTGACACAATATGACTAGCATACATTGCCAAGATATGGCAGAAAAAATGTTTACAAAAACCTGATTTTATATCAATTTGACAAATGAATCTCAAAGTTTTAAAAATGGACATACGCTAGTTTGATTCCACCCCGAGGACATGTGCTGTTGTTCAGGGGATTCTCCTGACGATTTTCTGGACAAACTGCGATCTGGTTACCGACCCCCAAAGGCGCACGAATGCCCCGATGTTTTGTATGAACTCATGGCGCAATGCTGGGACAAGAACAGGGCAGTGAGACCAAATTTTGAATACATACAGGTACGCTTGTAAAGCAATTACCGTATCACTTCTACTTCGAGATTTTTACGTGCTTTTTTATTTTTGTTCTGTTCGCGAGCATTCTGTCTGGGTTATCCAGTGTCTGTATTAAGCTGACTCGACTGTATATTCTTATTATTATTTGCCTTTTTGGACGATGAAGTGTAGTTTATACGTGGTCGTGGCAATATCACTCCTCGCAAATTTCTGTGTTTCAGATATTTATGGAAAGCTTTTTTCAACGCACTGGTGTGAACTCCAGCAGTTCCTGAAGGCTCGCTGTTCCTGCTATGAATGACGTTATCGATGTAATATTGTGTCCTGTTCTGAAGTTCAGCTCGTGCGTGTTTTAATTGCGGGCAGACTTTTACGAACTCTGGGTTTTCAAAATTCGTAACAAGAACTATTCTATTTTCAAAACTGGAACTAGAACTGAAAGTACTCACTTTTCAAAGTTTGCAACTAGAGCTATAACTAGAACTACTCACCTTTCAAACATCGCCGCAAGAACAAGAACTACTCACTTCAAACGACGCAACTTGAACTAGAACCAGAACTACCCACTTTCAAAAAGTCGCAACTGTAACTAGAACCAGAACTACTCGCTTTTCAAAAGTCACAGCTAGAACTAGAAATACTCACGCTTCAGAAGTCGCACCTAGAAGTATGCTTTATAGAACCAACCACCTTTAATAATCAGCAACTAACGAACCAAAACACAACTATAACTCGATTCAATTCCAAAGCAACTTACTAATTTATCTATTATCTGAATCGGATCGGATTTCCACGTCAACATTATTATAAGTTTATAATAGGAGGGGTTTCGACTCTCAAAACCCACCCATTGGCTATACGCCACTGTTAGTAGTGATGAATCTAAGCTAGCAATGGCTGCAATAACATAACACAACAGAACACCGGTATAACGATTCATGCAAAACGACGGCACGTGTTCTCTAGTTGTCCGGCGACCAATGGTTTTTTTAAATGCGCAACTAGAGCTAGAACTACTCGCTTTTAAAATCCACAACTAGAACTATTCATTTTTCAATATACGCATCTAAGAACTAGAACTACTCATTTTTCAACATGCGTAACTAGAACTACAACTGCTCGCTTTTCAAAATCCGCAACCAGCCCTAAAACTGCTCAAAACGGTAGTTAGTTGACCTTCAACGAAGTAGATCGGTAGTTTGTAGAAGTCTGATTCCTGGAGATGAAACTTTTCCTGGCTCCGTCCCGAAATGCAGTGATTCGTTGGTTCCCAGATATTATTACATGTTTCAACAAACAATTTGCTCATGTTGCCAAATTTATACCACTCGAAGTTTTTCGACTGACTTTATCATTAGCAGCGAACGTTAGTAAATGCGGTTAGAATTTTGTCGTTGTTCAGTTCAGTTTTAATATTAACAATTTGATCAGATCAATACACCACAAAGATACTCGACTGGAGTCAATTTGTGTATTGACTCGACTTGTACTCGAGTCATTGTGCATGACTCGAGACTATAGGACGGCCATTTCATTGTAACTTCGAAGAATAGTAAAGTTACCACATTATTGGTATTTTGTCCATCAGTCCGAATCCTGATACTTGGAAATAGGGCCAGAAACTGTAAAAACTCTACTCGACCCTCTACTAGCGGACTTGAACTCGGACTCGACTAGGTGTTGAATTGAAAATGAATCGAGTCAAAACTATTAAACTGAGATTGACTTGTGACTTGGTTACAACCCTGAAAATCAACACCCACCTGGGCCTAGGCGATGTAAGCAGGAGGCATGCATTTAAGGATGGAAAGAAATAGGAGACAGCGTGAAAGGACAACCAACAAAAATGAGGTAGCATGTGACGGAAGGCGAGGTTGAAATAGCAGATCGCTATTCACTAGTCTCGAGCTTTAACTGGTATTTAGTGCCTCTATTTTGAGTTGAATGTGGAAACTGGACGTGGACATTCTCGTCGACTGGCGGATTGTAAAAACACTAATGAAATATTCACAGGGTTATCATATTTTGTGATCCGAAAAAGAGGGCAATTTTACAAATCAAAGAAAATCGGACGAGAAAACAGGTAATTTTAAAATTTTGACGGGAAATACCGGAGACCGGTGTGCTGACTAAAAGAAGTTAGATTTCTAACTCGCCTATCGGAACACCCGCTCTGACGTAATTTCGTTTGTTATATTAACCATGTTTGGCCGTCCAAATCCAGATTTCGCGACATTTATGGCGCTTTTTGGTTGTGCTGTACAATCCCCTGGCTGTCAAACCTGGAGGACGAATTGCCAAGAAATAGGACACATGTGCGTCCTCGGAGGGCATTTTCGATTTCTTGATAAAGGAGGACAAAGTGTCCTGCAGGAGGACGTATGGTAACCCTACAGGGTGCAGAGATGTGACTTCTAGCGGCAGAGAATCGGCAATTGCAGCTTTATAATAGTGGATTTCTATGACCACGAGCAACTATGGGAAACTGATTGCTATTATAATAGGGTTACCATACGTCCTCTTTTAAGAGGATTTGTCCTCTTTTTTGAAAGTGCCCTTTTGTCCTCTTTTTTGAGATTTTGTCCTCTTTTTTGAAAAGTTAGGTCAGATTTAGAGCAAAATGCGAGTGATATGCCGTAAATTAGCACAGAAGTGACGCTCCGGCGGGTATTTCGGAGTGAAAAACGGTGATTTTAAGTTGTGAGCGGAAAGTTGACCATTTTTTTTTTAGTCATCCACCTAGCAATGCGGAGAGCAAAACGTTATTTTGAGCTCTGAGCGGAGAAAGATGACCTTTTTTTTTAGTCAACCGATCCCAATGTGAGAAAAATTCACCGGTTTTTGAGAATTTTTCTCCGGTTTTGCAAGTCTCAAATTTCTGAAAAATTGTTCTCTTTTTAGATGTCCAAAATATGGTAAGCCTATATTATAATATTTATTGAAGTGCGACCCACGCGACTGTCACATCGGCACGTATATCGGTGAAATTATGTTTACACCCTGAGAATATTTCTTACTGTGCTGTTATTCGGCCATTTTATAGCCGAATTTTTATCTGCTGTACTGTAACTGTACGTTTGTTATTGCCGTTCGCGACTGCGAGTAGGCTACTTGTCATTATAACGTGACAACAACAAAATTATTTCTGTATTTCGAATTTAGTCAAGTTCGCTCGTGATGAGAGTGACTCGTAAAGCTTTGGGTGAAATGAATGTGGTGATTGCTTTAAGACCCTTGCGCTGATTACTGCAATTAGTTTACTTCGTACTGTGGATTCTGTTTGTTTCTCAGTTGCTCGCGTCTGCGCTTGCAAGTGCATGTAATAGTTCCTTGTTATTATTTCTTGTAGCCAAATTTTAGTTCATAACAACAGTCTAAAAATCTATCATGCAGATTCGTATATGCTCCCCCCGAAAAGTCACGTGCAGTGCAGTACTGCAATAAAATAAAATATTGATTGTTGCAAGATTGAAGTTCCGTACTTCGAAAAGCTTGCGACATGTTTCGCGTTACGCGGGACGGACATAAAACCTGACAAACTGTCATCAGCCAAGCAATGTATTTGAAGAGTTCCTCGGAGGTACAGAACTTCAAGATATAATTGAATAATATATTGACATTGAAATACACTCAAATATTCGGCTGACGCTCTTCAGGGGTAATTGTCAGCAACTGGTAGAGAAATGTTGTATCAAACAGTGTTCGGAAACCCGCGGCCCTCTAACTTTGAAGCAGCCACTGAATGTATTTCGAATGAATAATTTTCGTGAAATAATGTTTCGCTAGTGATTTATTTTCCTCGTCGTTTATTTCATTATGTTCGAAGGAAGACTAACTGACATAATATTGTCGCTCGCCGATGTTACGCAGATTTTCCAGGTAATCTATAGTTCTGACCAGAGTTGGATCAATTGTAATTTGTAATTGTAATTGAATGTAATTAATTACATTTTTCAATGTAATTGTAATGTAATTGTAATTGAAGCATTTTTATTTTGTGTAATTGTAATTGTAATTGTAATTTGACAAAAATTTTGTTCAATTACAATTTCAATTACATTAAATTGCTATTGAGACCTGACAAGCACAACATAAAACAATTGACTTATAATGCATTCTCTTTAAACGAACGACAAGGAATTTTGTGGATCCATTCGCGAAGGCCATTGACCGCGCCCTTGCGGGCGGAGTTTATTTTTATTTTTACCGCTATGCTGGCCTCGGCTGCCATTCCATACAATTTTTAAATTACTAACCAACCGATGGATTCGCAACACGTGGCTCACGATTGAATACGCCGAGAAGCGAACTGCTGAGCCGGCTAAAAGCAGCAGAATTGATAGTCCCATAGCTGGCGATCCAAGAGTCGAAATTTGATATGTATGGTCGTAATCGAAAGCTAGTGTCGCACTGATTCCGCAATAAAAGTATATTTCCAGGCAATGGTACCATCCCAAAATAGTCGTGAAAGTCTGGGAATCGGCATTGTTCTGAACAATCGCTATGGGCGTAACTGGTAATTGTTGTAGTCATGCTGCTGCAGCGCTCTCACTTTTCAGAACAGTCGGCCTTAAACGGCTATTTTGGAGCAGTTACATTGCCCTGACGAGATTTTATTTTGTATTTTCGGAATTAGTACATCAATAGCTTACGATGAAGACCAGATGCATCAAATTTGGACGCATGGATCGCCAGCTCTAGGACTATAAAGTTTGCTGGTTTTAGCCGACTTTTCAGTACGTTTGTCGGTACATTCATCCGTGACTCACATATTGCTCATCTATCCGTGGGTTGGCAATCTACAATACGATTTCAGATCACGATGATGCATCGTTATTTCGTCTGGCTAACTAACCAGACCACTGGATATTATATAACGTCTTATCTGACAAAGCACGGTTTTGTTTTTACTCCTCATCCTAATTCCTACGTCCCTCGATAAAAATAATATTGTTTCTTTAATTATATACTATATACGCAAATCCAACACATGCATATATTATAATACTTTTTCAACGACATACTGCACCCTATCCTCAATCCTAACCCATAGGAAATTAGGTAAATAACATTTTACATTTCCAATTACGCGAGCCATAATTACCTAGCATACAAAACACGCTTACATTACGTCACAGTGACATCTTACATAGCATACTATGTACGCACATCAACGCAATTATTACTACACAATCTGAACTAGACTTGAATTGTTGTTAAATACGACGCTACGGTTGTCAAGGACCACGGTTGAATTTATGACTATTCAATTAAATGTTCAACAGCAGCAATTGTAATTGTAATTGTAATGTAATTGATGCATGCAAGGAGTAATTGTAATTGTAATTGTAATGTAATTGATGCATGCAAGGAGTAATTGTAATTGTAATTTGATATTTTTAGCATGGCGTAATTGTAATTGTAATGTAATTGAAACATTCATGAAAGTAATTGTAATTGTAATTGTAATTGAACTGAAATAATGTAATTGATCCAACTCTGGTTCTGACATGGTTCTTTACTCTAATTCTGAATGCTCCAATTTTAATTCTATGCTAATTTTTTGTCTTTCTGTAATTGCTACAGGAGAACTGTTTAGTGCGAAACGAGTCAAGCATTATACAATGTACATACATTTCCTATTCTCATGCCCTTGAGAATGAACTCAACTCGATTCAATCTCCGAGTTTTCGCGAATTCAGTAAGCACGAGAATGACAATAATATCTGTACGGCAAGCTTTGGCTCGTTTCCCACTATACAGTTCTCCTGCAGAATTTTCCAGAAAAGCAGTATAGATTAGAATTAAAATTAGAGTATAGGAACATTTCGCAAATTAGATTAGAATTAGAGCGAAGAAACATTCACCGAATTAGATTAGAATTAGAGCAAAGAAACATTCACCAAACTAGATTATATTACCTGTATTTGGCTGCGCTAGCGCCGGTGACATCAGACGCGCTGCAAGCTGCGTGATGGTGGAAGTTTATAAGTTGTTTCGATATTATACCATAGTTGCCACTATTTCCACAGATAAGATTTCAGATCGTTAGTTTAGTATATTCGATTTAATATTCACTAGTAAAGCGATACTGTGGGGTGATCGTAATTTTAGCGATGAAACAGCGTGCGGCTCTTGGATTGTTTTATGTGATGTGAAATGAGTTCAATTGGCTTTGTATGCTAATGGTCGCCGGCGGCTGGTATAGAATATCAACAATTCTTCTCAATCACATCAGACTTTATAACCGTCAGTGTCTTGGAATGTCATTCCAGGAATGATGGGGTATCGATTCATAGATAACCAGTCTCAGTCACCAATATAGCATCTCTAATAACTATATTCTATTATTTGATTGTCGGCAGTAGTACAACACCACCAGCACCACCACCATGTATAGAGTTGAAACGGGTATAGTTGTTTGTATACGGCAGTATACCATGCATGCATTGGAGTATCGAGGAAAATCCGAGAGAAGTCTGACAGTAAAGTGCCACCTATGCACTTCTTTGATAACAAGACTAGTACTATATTGACATCCGCTCATAACGCACAAGAGAAACAGTGCAGGGACGGGGCCGTAACAACGATTTGTCAGAGCAATATACTAGAATAGGTAGGTCATCACTTGATTGATACTTATCTGCAAACATGCAAACATAAACCAGTTGTGCTATACTTAGTACTTACATCCGCTCATGACACGCGATATTCCATGCAGTATGCAAGGCAAGGTCTATGAATCGGTGCATACTGCATAGCCGTGGCGCCGACTTTTCAGAGAAATATACAGGATTATGAGTTGATTGACACTTACATGAGAGGACTCCCGTATTCGGATGACAAACGCCGTAGGCTGGAATGGTTGCAACACAATGCTCTAATTGTAAAGGACGGTTGATTTCATTACTATCCTTTTTCATTCGACAATTTGGCGGCAGTTAGTCAGATCGTTTCGCTTCGCTTGCTCGACGTTTGCAGCAATCCGCGATGGCTTCGACAGGCAGCAAGTTAGTTCGCCAAGTTATCAAATCAGCGAATGCTCCCAATCCGTTGGGTCCTTACAGGTAGGCTCATTTGGCGGTGTGTATGATTAACTCGTACTTCTATACAAACCTGATTTTTAGTCAAGCCGTCAAAGTCGGGCCGACCCTGTATTTATCCGGGAGCATTGGAATTGATCCAGCAACCAATGAATTCGCGGGAAGCGATGTGGAAACTCAAACGCAACAGGTCACTTTATGTCATTACTCATTAGTAGTCATTGCATTGATTAGGTGCTTGAACCAATACCAATTATATCCTTTGTCGAACTCAAGCAGTATCTTCCAGATGAGATCAACATTTTGGAGACACTGTACTTGCATAGCCTATACAATATAAATTGTAGCTGTCTAAAGAGTGAAATGCCGGTAATCTAATTCAAACCTAATCTGTGAATAGCTAAGCTCTGCTTTTAATTCGACTCTAATTTCTGGTTCACCTGAAAATGCTGCAGGAGAACTGTATCGTGTGGAATGAGCCAAGCTTGGTGCACACTTGTACAGACATTTGCCATTCTCGTCCTCATGAGATTGTTTCCAAGTCTGTAATCATGCGCAAATATTAGCTGGGGTAGATGGATACAAAGCTTCGAAATAGTAATTCAAGTCGACTGAGGACTTGAATCGGTGTATTCTTTGCAGGCGATGATTAACTTGCAAGCAGTTTTGACAGAGGCCGGTATGACATTCAAGAATGGTATGTAATTGTTGCGTCATATTGTGTTGAATGACCTGTTTCAACGGAGTGATTTGTTATTGTTGATGTCCGTATGCATGAGTGTCATGTGTACTAGGGCTGCATTTAAAACAAATAGGGTTAGGGAATTCAAACAAAGTTGTGTTTTCTTTTCAAAAGTTGTATAATTATGCCACAATGCTCTGATTGACCTCTAAATATGCCACAAAAATATAATAGGCGACAGTTTTTGTTTGTTTCTATGAATAGTTATAGTCAATTTCTTTATGTGAATGCTAAAATGAGGGATATTAGATATGTCTGAAGTCGTCCAAGGTTACTTCTGAAAAGGATGCGACAAGGACAAGGATGTGAGTTCTGCTGGTCATAGAGCTTTATCTATCATCTCTGTGAAGACTACATTTCGACGCAATTTTACTAACATCAAAATAACAGCTCATAGTAAAGTATAAATTGCAATAAGTCCAATATTACTCAGCGTATAATCCCCCGCATGAGTGACCATGATTCGAAAAAACGATTCTCCGGTTAAATGAACCAAAAGTGAGCGGAACCAAAGTGTCCGAATTGAACCCAGTTGACTATATTATATCTAGATATGGATTTATGTGTTTGAATCCAGTTATAAATTTTTTGAACCAATATCTGGGTATCTGAATGCGGATTTTTGAATTTTTTTCTGATCCTGAATTAAAGCATATTCAAACACCATCCCGAACCCATCCCGTTTCCCTTTCTTAACACCAGGTTTAATGTTTCAGTTGTGAAGGCCACTATCCTGCTGGAAGATATAAACGATTTTGCAAGGATGAATGAGGTCTATGCCTCTTGTAAGTACAGGCAGACTTGAATAGATAATTCTAGCTGGCTAATTAGACTAGGGTTATCATACGTCCTTCCTTTTGAAGAAATATCCTCCATTCGCCCAAATGTCCTCCTTTTTGACAATTTGTCCTCCTTTTAGCCTAAAATCTCCAAAATCACCACAAAATTTTGGGCTTAAAGATAGGCGACAGCTCACGCGGGAGTCAATTCAAAAAATCAACATTTTTTTATTATTTTAGTCAACGCCACAGATGTGCCGTTAAAAGTGGGTAATTCCGGAGTCGAGTCAAAGTGATAACTTTTTTTTATTTTTTAGTCAACACAACAAGATTTCCAGTAAATATTTCAAAGTCAGCTGTTCTCAGTTTCGGTAAACATGCCTCTATGATTTGACAAAAGTGTCTGGTAATCAATCTTATTCTAATCTAAGTTGTAAAACGTTTCTATGCTCCCATTTTAAATTCTAGTCTAATATCCGGTTTACCTGAAAATGCTACAGGAACACTGCATATTGCGAAACGAGCCGAACTTGGTGTACAGACATTTGCCATTCTCATGCTTTTGAGAACAAACCCTTATTTAATATGAACTGAAGTTAATTGTTGTATCTTTTTAACACGGAATTTAATTCAACTTGCAAGTTGTTGCGAATTTAGTCATTCGAATTCCACTCTGATTTTGAAAAATAAACTAGCTATAATTCCAATTCTGGTCTGAGCTGAAAGTTTTCTAGTTGTCCAACCGGGAGTGTAGGATCATAATTCATCACCCTACATAGCATATCTCACTTTATAAGAGAGGAGATTGCATTCCGTTCTAAGGCCTGGAAAATAATCCAATCCTGCTTGGTCGTCATGTTTTGCCTATTTTATGATACATAAATTATCATGGTCATTTTCTTTATCTGCCGTCCATGATTTTTATTTTTGTCTTCAGTTCTCACTGCGCCGTATCCGGCCAGAGCTGCTTTCCAAGTCGCCAAATTGCCGAAACTTGCCAAGGTCGAAATCGAGATGATAGCGGCCGATTGTGAAGACTGTTAACTGCGAAATTCCATTTTTCTTCCTAACGATATTCATGTGTGACTCGTTCCCGTTTGGTGTACATGTTTTTGTCGAATAAAATTACTGTGTATTCCATCCTCGCGTTGTGAGACTTGAATAGTGCATAATCCGAATTTTTCGTCTTGGGGAGACCTGGTGAAAGTAGTCAGTATTGGTACTCAGTAGGAGTAAAAGTATCGCCGTAAATTTTCACTCAATTACAAATAGGCCTAGGCTACAAGTATAACGATCCCAAAACCGGTCAAACCTAGCCTACTTCAAATGGAAAGAAAAAATGAAGATAGACAAGTATTAGTTTATTACCAATTTCGTCATTTCAAGACACCACAAGACTGATTATCGAATGTGACATTCGATACTGTGATACTATGAACAGACCGCCGCTCGCTTGATCGGTAGGTCGTGGGTTCGTTTCGTTCCCCGACCGGGTCAGTCCAAAGGCTCGAAAACTGGCATTCGCAGCTATCCCGCTAGGGTAGCGTGGAGGAGAAATACAGGGGTGCAGACCAGTGATGATCATAGCGGACGCACTCGGATAGCATTCGGATCGGATTTTGCACAATTTTGAGACAGTCGGATCGGATTCGGATTCTATTGGAGATTTTGTTTCGGCTACTGTCGGATAGTTGTAACTTTTGCTACGGATATTCTTGGATTGTTCCGACAAGACAAGACTTTTGGTGTCACGCCAAAAGAACAAATCTGCAGTTTGGAAACTCAAAACAGACAGTGATAGCATCATCATTGGTTTACTAGCAATTTTATCAGTTCAATACACCACAAAAAATGCGATACAATGAAAAGACAGGAAGATGTCGAAGCGACAAGGAGTAGTCTATGGAATCTGACACCCACCTTAGCACTGTAACACTTAGAGGAATATGTCTCTGGGAAGTATAACTCAGACGGAATAGTTGTCCAATATAGGCTGTAGCTGTCTGGTACTTAACTGAGAGGCTGTCCTGGTGTTGCTGTCGTGATATACACCCGTATCCGAATATGGGCGTGAATATACACTGTTGTCAGATACCATATACAGCTGCAGCACCCTGAAGTTGTTCTGTCAAAGGCCCAAGCAAATATAAAACAGTTAACCCGGCCTATCCTTTGAAAAGGCTATGCCTTAGCTGTATCTTAGCTCGGCTTTACAGTCTGGATTCTTCGGAAAAAGTTATTCGGATTTTTAGGATTCGCATGAATTTTTGAATGCGATTTTTGGGATTCGGACGGATTCGGATTCTCAGAAATCAATATCCGCTCATCACTAGCATAGCCTAAGGCTATGATCACTAGTGTAGACTAGGTGACCTTACGGTCGTATCGCATCTCCGTCGTCAATAAAGCATCTCGATGGTGCAGCTGCAGATGAAAAATAATATCATATCTATATCTATCAGACAACAACAACTAGAAGAGTTTTTGTCATCTGACGTGAATCCGGCGCGAATCTTTTTAGGAAAAATCCGGGGAAGAGGTTTTGAATCGGAATATCGATGATTTCGGCACGTATTCCCTCACACGACTTTATATGACGCATTATAATCGGCCAGCATGATTGTGATTGCTCGTATTGTGGTTGGGATCAATTGGTAACGATTGTGACGCCTGTGTGGAACATGGCGTTTTAGACTATTTATGACTGGTTAGTGGTGTTTTGTTTATGAAGCGGAGTAGCTTGAACTGGAAGACGGAAATCCTGGAACGCGGAACAGCAAACTATACACAACTGTAACCTATAAGCAAGCAAACTTTTGGACATTACTTGGTTGCTCCCTCAACGCGATAATTTCTCAAATTGAACGATGAATATTCCACCACAGGCAAATCAGCAGTATATCGCTGCGATTCCTGGCCAACAACGGTATCAGCCAGCACCTAATAGTCAGTTGAATAAATACAAATCAACCCTATACAGCTTGGGGATAGCAGAAGTCGTACTCGGTGGATTGTCGTTTGTTCTCGCGATTGCTGCACTGATTGCGGTCGGACGTTATGGAATCTTCACAAGTGTCGGTCATGGTATCTGGTGCGGCGGTGTTTTAATTGCTTGTGGTGTGCTTGGGATTATGACAAAGTCGAAGCCGTCTAGATGCATGTACAACGCAAACTTGGCGATGAGCATAGTCGCCACTGTTTTTATGGGTCTGATGGTTATACTCTCATCATTAGCGGCGGTTGTTGATGGATATGGATATGGACTCGCGGTTGCTCTGAATTCCTTGATTGCTTTGTCAGGTTTTAGTGCGTTTATCATCACCATTATACATTCTGCATATTGCTGTGCTGGTGTCTGTGGCCGTACAAGTAATCCATCCCAAATTTTTGTTGCCACTCCCCAAGGCTTGATGCCTGCCCAAATGATGAATGGGCAAGTTGTTATTTACCCCAACACTTCTGTGACTTATATGGCACCACAGCAAGTGCAAGTTCCCATGCAACAGAATATGTCCATGAATATATCGCCATCTTGGCCAAATACTGGCATGCAGCCAATGCCTTCTACAGCTGGCAACATGCAACAACCACCATCCTATACCACGGATCCTCCTGCTCCTACGAAGTCATATTAAATGATTGTTTCACCTTTTAACAAGGCCTTTGTAAGTAATGTATCTGTTTTGTGGAGTAGGTTTTATGTAAATGAAGTAAATCTCGTTTTTCCAGCGGTATTAATTTGTATGCAAAAGGTCTTGAGTATATTATCTATCATGAACCAATAGGCTATTGAATCGGCGTCTGTTGCATGTGCAATTGAAACTACAAATTGATCTGGAATTGACACAAAAATTCTATTATTGTCACTATAGCGTTTCATTTATGTTGCACAGTTGTAAGGATGAATTCTGTACCCAATAGTACCACTTGAAGCCCTACAAAGCAAACCTTGCGCAATTGGTCTCTTTTCCCAGATTATACACAATGAAATGTGACCTGCCAATCCACAAAATAGCATCTTTCATGCGATCTGAGCATATGTTATTCTGTTTCTTTGCTGATATGTCCAAGTTATATGAGTCGATGTTTATGCCGTAATAATATCAATGGCAAAAATATACTACGTACGGTTCTGTCCAATGCTGAATTCTCCAATTTGTTAGTCTTGAAATGTTTCAGAATCTTGGTGAAACGGACCTTCGTTATATGTAGTATACTAATGTATACCACAATGCTGTATGGTTGCAGACTTGAAGTGATACGATACGATCGTTTGATACGGTATGCAATGTTCTTTGCAACTCTGTACTTGTTACTGACTGGTGTCAGCCGAACATATTCCTGTATATTTCAATGTGAATATATTAATATTCATTTGTAGATTTACATTAGTCCTTCTGCTTTAAAATCTCTAAAAATCATTTTTCTAAAATTACCATGGTTACTAGCGTGCAAGAGGCACCCAACTATAAAGGACTTCTAGCTTATTGACATTCTGTGATATATTCGTTAGATGCTGTTACATTATAGCCTTTGAAAATAAGACGGGCTAGATCTTCAGTTGTTAGATGTTGATAACATAGTATATTGCATATTCCTAAGCCATACAGAGTCGGCAATTTATATGACCAGTGCATTCAATTAAACTTCCGATCATATTTGCATTCAATTGAAATCATTGCCTTATTGACATTGATCAACTTATTCTATACCTGAAGGCCTTGAAGCTATATTTTGTATATTGACCTGCAATTGCGTATCGTGTCCTCTGTGCTTCCTGATTTTGACGTGATTTATAATTGTCTGATTGCTTTTATTTCTTGCGTCTTTCTCATTGCATATTCTGATATTTTCAGAATCGTTGTTGTGAATACAAAGTTATATTACAAAAATCATATTTTAACTCGCTTGTATGTACTTGTATGCTGTACAGATTATAGGACCCTTGGAGCTGTTCTATATGATTTAAATATTACCTGGGATTACAAGTACACTGTCTCATCCCGTCGTTTTGGGCTGTCCCGGTATGGAGAAAATTGAGGCGGAATATATATCTTTTGACATTTTCATTTCCTTGTTATGACTAGGCCTATGTATTATGTCTTGCATGAAAAAAGGAAAGTCAATTTGTATGGAGCGATGGGCATTGGGGACGTTATTTTTATTCAATCGAATCTGGAGAGATATTTGGTATGTGTCAAGTTGCGAGTTATCTCAGAAAAGTTGTCTCAACAACTAGAACATTTTTCAACTTTTCCAAATCAGATAAGAATTAGAATTATTGTTACAGTTTTATCCAAATTAGATCAGAATTGGAATTACTGAATTGCGGAAAACTTTGAAATTGAATCGGCTTCAGTTCATTCTTATAAGCACGAGAATGACAAATGTCTGTACAGTAGGGCTGTTCAAGAACACCTTTTTTTCTGGATCCCGGGGACTCACTGATTAATTTGCTAGGTTGCCTAAAAGAATGTTACACTTTACACATCAAATTTGGCTCAATTCCTACCAGTAGAGGCAATTGGAATTTGTTATTTAAATTTTTATTTTCAAATTTTACTCTGAATCTCATGAAATTGTTGAGTTGAGTTGAAACGATGCAAAACGAATTTGACGCAATTCCAAAAGCGAAGTTATTTGAGTTTTTCCTTGATAATTCTGCTATTTTTTGCAAATTTGAAACTTTCAACCGCTTCATAACTACGCTTCTACTGTTTGGAATTGAGCAAAAATTGTTATGCATCGTTCCTTTACGCAACTTGATGATTTTAGGGGGTTGACAGTAAAATTTAAAAATTTAATTTTTATTTTTTATAACAAATTTTCAATTGGCTCTGCGTCAAATTTTCCTGGTTGGAATAGAGCTGAATTTGGTGTGTAGCGTTTTCAGGCAACCTAACAATTTGAGCAGTGAATCCCCATAATCTGGAAAAAAGTTATTTCTGAACAACCCTACCCTACAGCAAGCCAGGCTCGTTTTGCGCAATACAGTTCTCATGTAGCTTTTCGGGTAAACCAGAAATAAGATTAGAATTAAAATTAGAGTATACAAACATTGAATTAGAATTAGAGCAGAGAAACATTTCACAAATCCTATTACCGGAATTTTTCTTCAATTGGTCCAAATAAAAGAACTAAATTCAGCAGTATGCTAAGGTTGGTGTCTGATCTTGAAGGCTACTCCAAGTTGTTTCAACACCTTCCTATCTTTTCATTGTATCGCAGTCTTGTGATGTTTTGAAACGATGAAAATAGTATGATTGATTGATCATAATAAAATCTCAACAACATAATTTAACAGCAAAATTGATGGTTGATTAGCGAATTATCAGTTGATCAATCGTTGACTTAAATTATGTCGACTTTCTTGTAGTTAGCAGGCGGAATATTTTTAGTCAGAATTATTCATCTTAAAACTGATTACAGGGATGTGCCGGAATGGACTGTAAAAATGTTTATCGCGATGTGTTACATACAAATTTCCATTATCAGTTTTGAGTTGATGTTTATCCGATGATTGAGAACAGGTAAATTTCATTGTCATAGGTCATGTTTATTTTCTGCAGAATGGTCACGTCCAGTGAATTTTTAATACTCTTATCAGCGAGGAAATAGTTCTAGTAGCATCAACAGCAGCAGCACACTTCAAGATTATCATGGATTATATCAGCACGAGCAAAGCCGGCGTCTAGGAATGTATTCAGAACAGAGCAATCCCTTGGAAAGGCACAAGATGATGTTGTTTTACCTTGGCACGATAGAAATCTGTTTTGGGGCAATATCCTGCGTTTGTGCTGCTCTATCCATCGTTTGGGCTGTTTCGTATTACAGTGTAACTTTCACGTATGTTTCCCAGGGCATATGGTGTGGAATTTTCTTGATAATCTGTGGCATTTTTGGTGTGCTGGCTAAATCGAATCCGTCCAAATGCGTGTTTAATGCGAATTTAGCATTGACTATAATTGCCGCTAATTTCATGATCGTTCAAGTGATTTTGTCAGCGCTTGCAGCTCTGATTGATGGAGGATTTCGTGATGGTGAAGATTTAATAGCATTTCATTCTGTAATTGCTGTGAGTGGTTTTGTCGGACTTGTAACCCTGGTGGTCCACTCGGCTTACTGCTGCGCCGGTGTTTGCTGTGTTCCAGCCCCAATGAATGCACAGAGAATGGTATCTTATCAGTTGCCAAATGGGCAGATTGTTATTTACAACATGCCTCCGGGTTATGTTCAAAATGTAACCGCTATGCCACAATCTGCACCAGGTTATGTTCACACTGCAACAGCACCGTCTGAAGCAGTTCAACTTCATGATGTTCCTGTTGGTTCTATGTCGTAATTGGTGTTCTTTATCTCTATTATCAGTGTGGCTGGGCAAAATCTAGTGCCTGATGAGTGATTCGATTCTGAATCCAGCTGATTATTTGAGTATATCAGTCATTATGACAGTATTAATGATGTGGTGATTTGTTATCATTGAGTATTTGAGTTTGTTTGCATTAGCTGTTTTTGGATAGGATTCTCTAAATGAGAGATCAGCAAAATTTTGAAAATGAGACATTGGCCTATTTTTTAACCTCGAGTTAATGAGTTACCGTATTTTTAATATCATCAATTGACTAGGCTGGATTTGAATGTTCGGTTTATTGTTAGAAATGTCTGGCCATATCCGTTAGCTATTGCTAGCTATTGCAGACAAGTGATAAGGCAGCCTGGACTGTGCTCATGCTATATTGCAAGAAAAGCCAAACTTTACTTGGTCGCTAGATAGATTTCTGTTGGCTCTGATGTGACGGCAAGGAAAATCGAAGTATTTTATGTAGGGTACCGTATAGTAAGAAGCAATTGGTTTCAGGAAAGAAAACACATTCTGGTGATGAAAATTCTGTATGTCAGGACAGTTATCTCATTTCTTGAGTCATGTCAGAGTTAGTAATACGGTTGGCACCGTATTGCGCCATAGACTTTTAATCTGAGTGAGCGGTATCAGTGAAGTTATGTGTTAGCCTCTTCAGTGGCAAACTATTTGCCTATTCTGTCGACATGATTTGATTTGTAGTGTTGATGAATTCAGTATCATCACCACTGTCCGATTTTTCATATCGCCTACTTGGAATTTATAGTATTGACGACCTTTATTTGTCAGTAATGTAAGATTGTTATTTATGTTAATCCAATATATATTTTTGTCATTTAGTTATTTATGCCTATGGCGTTTTCTGATGAGTTCTGTGGCAAATGCAGTTAGATTGAGTATTGATTTGAAGATCACAGAAATCAGAAACATTGATTGATGCTGATGTTAAAGAAACTTTGTCCAAACCGACATTGAATGATCCAAGGCATTGCAATATCTACATTTCTCTTGACAGAAATGGTCAGCAATGAAGTACTTTTACTTTTTTTGGAGTACGGTACTCATTTAGCTTTTGCCTGCTTGCGCAACTTATCGTATCAAGTGGTTCTTTTTTGGGCCATTTTCACTTCTACTAAACAGTTTTCGACAGAAGACTACTTAATGTTTACGCTTCCACTTCTGCAAAGCAGAAAGTAGTTTTCGGATGTTTGTATCACTTTTGTAAATGAATGTATCCTATTAACTGGACGAAATAGCTTCTAGAGGTAAAATGGTGGCGGATGTATATAGCCTTCTTGAAATTAACTCAATTTGTGGTGTCGACAGCAGGGTTGTAATCAAGTCACAAGGCTCCGAGTGACAAGTCAATCGCACTTTTATAGTTTTGACTCGAATCAGGTCAGAGAGCAGAGTGTCGAGTCCGAGTCACGGTATAATGACTCGAGTCCAAGTCAATGTATTGACTGCTCACAGTGCTCAGTTTCCAGTTAAAGTCTTGTTAAGCCAATTTATATACCGTAACTCTGTTTGATGATATCGAATGGTTCGCATTTATAATATTCTAATTTTCCACACTTTTAATAGTTTCTGGTCGCATTTTCAAGTAGGCCTACCAGTACCAATAGACGAAATCCCAATAGTGTGCTAACCTTACTATAGTTCGAAACTACAATGAAATGTCAGTCTTGGCCGTCTGAGTCTCGAGTCATATGACTTGGGTCGAGTCATACGCAATGACTCGAGTTCAAGTCGAGTCAATAGGCAGATTGACTCGAGTCAAGTCGAGTCATCAGAAAATCGTGACTCGAGTCATTACAACCCTTGTCGACAGTCATTTTAGTTGTCGCAAGGATACGTTGTGTAATTTCAAAAGTATCCCACCTCGACTTGTGCACTTTCTGAACTTTCATTTCCGACTTGTGGTATGCTTGAAGTAGTTTTCGCATGTCTTTGATAATGCAACTTTCACTTAAGTAGGAAAGCTGACTACCGTACTTTGACACAGACTTGGATACCTAGATAATAGGGTCCATCAAATCACTAGGTGTCGCCAGACTTTCGGTGGTAACCGCCGTTGTTACGTACGCGGTTGCAGTTATTGGAAACCTGTAGGTTACTTTCTCGATTGTGTAAGGGTATTTTATATGGAAATAATGGCTACAACATATTCTACGTGGACCGTGAGCTCACTATAAAGTAAAGTAAAACTTCGAAAACTTCTGGTGCTGAGCTGGTAGCCGACATTTAGTTGACAATTTCATACTCTCACCTAGTTATCTAATCGGCCTTATTTCCTTACGTAGACGCTTTCCGAAGTTTTAGTTCATTTTATAACGAGCTCACGGTCCACGTAGAATATGTTGTAGCCATTATTTCCATATAAAATACCCTTAAACAATCGAGAAAGTAACCTACAGGTTTCTGAATACGGCAACCGCATACGTAACAAAGGCGGTTACCACCAAAAGTCTGGCAACACCTAGTGGTTTGATGGACCCTATTCTAGTTGTCTAATTAGAGTAACTGTAGCGAAATGCCGGTAATTTAATTTAGTTAATCTGATTTTAATAATAATCTTGTTTCTGGTTTTCCTGAAAATGCTAATGGAGAACTGTGTGGTTCAAAATGAGCCAAGCACTGTGTGCAGACATTTGCCATTTTCGGGCTTATGAGGACAAACTCTGATTTGATATGAACTGCACTTGAAAGTTTTTTTTCAAACTCTGTAAATCTATTATAATTTGGAAAAAAAACTGTGTTGCTATAATCCTTGTCTACTTCGGAAAAGCAGAAAGTTTTCTAGTTATTCAACCCGGCCTATGGTTTGACCGCCTCCGTATGTATTGAAAATCGATAATAAATATGGCTGATGATTCTGAGAAAATCTCAGCAGAGCCAATCCCAGTATGTACCCTTTTCAACGACGGGAGCGCTCCGAGCGGGGCTGACGTTTTCACAGAAGATCAAACAGCAGGAACGGAGACCGACGTCCCGGTGAAATCTCAAGGCGACAGAAAATCCAGCGAGCCCAAGTTATGTAATGTTTTTGCGGAGGGATCACCTACTTCGGGAGATGATATATTTTCGAAGTTATCGGAATCTCAAACTGCAGGCGTTACAGAGAAACCTGAAAATGAAATAAAATCAGATGAAGCAGTTGAGGCGGAAAGCGATAACTCAAAGTCATTGCCTCCGTGCAAATCGGTCGATTCATTCATTGTTGAAGAACTGAACGATTCTGAAATTGGCTCGAGGGAGAATTTGAACCAAGCGAATGTCCCTACACCTTCAGCTGGGCGGGAATTAACAGACAAAGGTGGTTAGTAATGAAGTAGGCCTACTTCTACTTTTTTGAGTTTTTGCCAACTTGCACTGCTCATTTGAGTGGTTTAATATCGAATCGGACCCCCACCGCCCAGTTAATGCCACGCGACAACGTGGTATACTTTCTCTTGTCATATCCAACCACTTGCAGGCATAGTAAACCAGTTTATGACTCATATACCGTCAGGAACTTGGATTTGAACTTGACTATGTTCTTGAAAATCATCAAAGCGTGACCACAATTAACAAACATCCTCAGAAAACTCCCCGGAACAAGGTTTGATGTTCGAAACGGTGAAAAATTTACGCAGAATGCCGTACAAGTTGACAGTTCTGTTCTGGCAGAATTTTTGACTATATTTTCCACTCGGAAAATATCTGGAAATAGCTACTTTTTGGCATGCGTATTTTCGGCCGAACTTCTCATGTAAGATCGTCGGTACTCAAAAATTGTCATGCCTTATATCTTCAAATTAGGTATCATATAAATCAGAAGATAGCTGGCTTACCATAGAAACCAAAAGCAACCTGCTACGACATGTATCTTGGGAGAAATGGATAGGTGAGCTTAAACTTGGATCACCAGTGATCCCCACTCCTCCCATTAAAAGGGCTAATCGACACCATTTACTTGATGACTTGAAATTGACTCGTAAATTTTGCTCCGAGTCACGAGTCAATTGACATTTCTGAAGCGCCGAGTCACGTCAACTCATTTTTGCAGAGTGACTCGAGTCAAGTCAAGTCATACAAAAAAGGTGACTCCGAGTCTGACTCGAGTCATGTCATAACTTGAGTCCGCCCAACACTGGAAATGAAGCAGTCTTGACATGTCTTTGAAATAGCTACTTGTACTTGACTTAAAATTTACGACGTTACTTCTACCGCTACTCAAGTCACAATGACGACGATTTGGACTTGGCAAATTCGAGCATGTGAGGGATTTGATTCCAAGTTAGTGTATTAGTATTCGAGTGTCACACATTTTGAAGAGTATGGATGATACGGAAAGTTCAAATAAGTAGCCTACCTTTCATGCGACCACAATGTGAGTAATCCCAGTTCCAATCGACGTAAAGATATTTTTTAACCATTTTTTCGACCATACCTATTTCATTAAACCTTGTGACAAAGCTACGGGTTGGTCACGGCTTCACATATGTCATCTATTCACATGTTTCATAGCCGATGCCGTGATACTGGGCTTACCGTATCTTGCGATCCCGAAAATAGGACGCAGTTTACAATTCACAAAATATGTAATATTGCACGAGAAAGCAGGTAGCCTACCATATTTTAAAATTGTTGGAGGAAATACTGTCTTGTTGACCAAAAAAATGTCATTTTTACAACTCAGCACACGGAAGACCCGCTTTAACGTCAAGATTCCGTGTCGTTGTGGGCGGTTTTTAGTAATTTAGATAATTCTCGGATTATCCGCCGATCAAGGATAATCCAAGAATTATCAACGAAAAACTCAAATGACTCCGCTTCTACAGTTTGGAATCGAATCAAATTTGTTATGCGTCGTTTTTGAAGACAAACTTGACAAATTCATTTTTTTTAATTTTCATTAAATTTATGTTGATAAATTGACTCTTAGTGGCAAGGAGCGTGTAATTTCAGTGCTCGACCATATCAACTCTCACTGATTGACTCAAATCATTGTGCACATGCCTACTGACTAGTTTGGCCGCGTCTGTTAACAGATGATACCGATTGTACGCAGTCCGCGGATTCCGAAAAAGATTTAAAGGACCCAATCATCGCAAGCCCGTCGTTTATCAGCGTGACATCGTTCTCAGTCAGTCCCGACGAAAGTCTGCGTTCCGACATGGTGTCGTCTATCTCGGATGATAAAATCTCAGGTTTAGTATCCGATACGGAAGGGCTGACTATTGAAAATGTGTCGGCCAGCTTGGAAATGAAACCTGCTGAGATAAGTGAGGAGTCGCACATGGATTATGGTCAGAAATCGCCGGTAGCTGGGACGGAGAGCTTGTTTTCGAATGACCAACCGGGAATGTTCTTTGATGAACATACTACTGATATGGACGAAGGTTGGTTTGAATTTTGACCTGCGTATTTCAGCTTCAGGGTTCGCCTGATATTTAAATATTTATTATAGAACTATCTACCGTACATGTTGTGATTTTAAATCTTAAATTTTGAACATTAATTCGCTTCTACTGGTTGAGATTGAGCCAAATTTGTTGTGCATCGTTTTTCCAGACAACCTCACAATTTCATGGGGTAGCCAGTAAAATTAAAAAAAAAAATTTTTAATAAATAAATAAATTCAAAATATTTTGTTATATAGAAATCCCTATAAGTAAGTTGGAATTGACCCGAAATTGGTGTGCAGCATTTTTTTAGGCAACCTAACAATTTCATCAAGCAGTCAGTAAAATTTGAAAAAAAGTTGTTTTTGAAGAGCCCTAATGATCATGTACTCCGAGCATGTACCGAACAGTGCTTCGAAAAAGCGAAACTGAGGCCATTACTGATTAGTAGGGCAAGTTTTTGTTGCAGTTAAATCCGTGTAAAGTTGCATTTATTCATTTATTTTTGACAAAAGTTGCAAAAGACCACATTTTGCTCGGTTGACTAAAAAAAAAGGTCAATTTTCCGCCTCAGCTCCTGAAATACCCGTAAAAGCGTTACTTCGATGCTAATTTACGGTGTTTCAGTCGCATTTGGCCGTGTATTTCACCGAAATCGAAAATACTTCCATGAAAAATCGAAAAAGTTGCAAAATGTTGCAAAAAGTTGCATGAAAAAAATGGACAAAAGTTGCAAAAAGTTGCACTATAAGATTCCTTCAAACAGCTTAAAACAGCATTCTACATATCTTACGAGTATGTAGGAAGCTGCCGGAAGCTGTAAAAAAGTTGCAAAAGTTGCAAAAACTTGCCTTACTGATTAGCATTTAGCACACACTGTTCATATTCTGTCCTTCATGTCATATGTCAGATTTGATATTGTGAATATGTATGGTATGTTTGTCAACCTCAAGAATTGTTTCTGTAGACGACCCGTTTGCTGCCGCGCTCAACAACAGTGCCCGGGACCGTCGAAGAGACGCGTGGCTTCCGTCTGAATCCACGACATTCGTCCTGCTGTCTTGCCTCACAGATCAGATCGCTCCGAAACTGGGACCGGACAGGACGACCAGACCAGGATTATCCACCAGCGAACTTCTCGGTAAGTCTCTCAGCCAGGGTTGTAATGACTCGAGTCATGACTCGACTCGCGTCACGATTTTCTGATGACTTGACTTGAACTCAAGACGGCCAATACCGACATTTCGTTGTAATTTCGACGAACAGTAAAGTTTTAGCCACACTATTGGGATTTCATTTCGTCTATTGGTAATGGCACTTAAAAATGCGACCAGTAACTGTTAAAAGAGAGGAAAATTAGTAGATTATAAATGCGAACCATTCGATATCACCAAACAGAGTTATAAAAAGTGGGTTTAACAAGACTTAACTAGAAGCTGAGCAGTAAAAACAATGACTTGGACTCGGACTCCAGTGATAATACCATGACTCGGACTCAGGCGCGTAGCCAGCCAAAAAATAAGAGAGAGGTTTGAAATAAAAGAGAATGGGGTTTCGATTTTTTCCAATTTATTAATATAGCATCAATTCATTAGGGTTATGTACATGTGTAAATGACGATTACACAATCTCCTCGTGTTCACGAACTTCCACGTATGATAAGCTTGCCAATGTGTTTGGAAGTGCTGTCAGTTAGCGAGTACCGTAAACCGGGGTAACTTTGGACAATTTTGAACAATTCCGTTTGGTATCTCGGAAATGCTGGGGTGTAGGGGAGGCAAGTTTTGTGTTTTTTTAGGGGTCATGGAGCATAGATTAGAACTACCTAATCCAAAATCTTCATGGTCATAAATAAGTACCTTATTTTTGTAAATTATCCGTGTCCAAAGTTATCCCTGCATGTGGGGTAACTTTGGACAATGTAGTTTTTTGTATGCCTTTACACTCAATTGTTTATGAAACCTCGTAAATGAGGCTTAGTTGGTAAGAGTTGACGAGAGCAGTGGCTAAAACTGAAACAAAATGGTATATGTCTGGCCTATTGCATGATTTTTACCTAATCCCCCCCCCAAAAAAAATAGGTAATTTATGAAGGCTAATGGGCCCTTATTCATCTCTTATCTCAATTTTTCCCTCATGCCTTCGCCAATTGGGACTTATAAAATAACGTATGGTGATAAGGGATATCTCACTGGCAGTGTCAGCAATCGACAGCAAAAGTTAAACACGTTAACGTGATTTATTGCTGATTTCAAATATACTACTGTTCTTTAATAGATACACTTTCCCTTTCCTATCTCCTCTTTGATGGATATAGCCTATTTGTCGTGATTTATGATATCCCATATTCAGCAGGCGCATCTTTAGGAGTATGTGATAAGTTTTTGAAGTAGCTTACATCGATTACAATCTCTCAGCTCATTGCCTACCCATTTTTTCATATTCTGGCAAACTCTAATTTATTAACCTTCTCATTCCATTTTAAAAAGCCATCAGGCCGGTAATAAGGAATAGAGTTGACCATACACTTTGACACAGATGAAGCAGCCACTTTCTAGAGTTCTAAATATCACATTTTCCACTGTCCAAAGTTACCCCATTCTGATAAACTTTTACGGGGTAACTTTGGACATCACATTTTCTTGTATTGATCTGAGGGTGAGCCAACTGAGATTTTTGCCATGGATTAAGACTACTTAGAGGTATGTGCTGCCAAGTTTTGAATCTATGAATCACATGCTAACTATGTCTGGTTGTAAGAAGTTTAACGGTAATAAATTTTGATGAAATTGACCCCCTCCATTAATTTATCAATGTTGGGTCAAGTTTATCTGGTAGTGAAATGAATCCACCTTTTATTGGGACTACCTGTGGTACTGTTGCCTTATGAAAAAGAATTGGACACCCAGCGGCAACCCTTTTCCACCAATAACCATTTAAATCTTTTATTGCTTAGTGTCCAAAGTTACCCTTAAGTCCAAAGTTACCCCGGTTTACGGTACCTGATCTCTTGTGAACAATTGAATATGCGCGTTTATCAACGCGTATTTCATGGCCTCTGCGCCGATTTCAGCAAGTCAAAGTGTCTGAGTTGTTATAGAATCTGTTCTATAATGGCGCCGGTTATGTTTCAAGTATTAGCGGCAATCAATTACGTATGTAGAGTACGCACACGTTTGCATACATTCGATGGTTATAATCCTGCTCTCATCGTTGATCCTTGACCTTTTTTTTCCAGATTCTGGGTATTCACTGATTAAATTTGTCAGGTTGCCTAAAAAAACCTGCACAACAAATTTGGCTCGATTCCAACTGGTAGATGTGAATGCGCAGGAGTTTAAAAATTTTGAATTTACTCAAATGGCTTCGTTTCTACCTACAGCTTTGCGTCAAATTTGTTCTGAATCGTTTTTTCAGACAACCTAACAACTTCATGGTGTAGCCAGTACAATTTCAAAAAAAAAAGATATCTATTTTTGTTAAATAGAACCAAAACTTTTTCTTACATTGATCCAAAATTTGGTGTGCCGTGTTTTTTAAGCAACCTAACCATTTTATCAAGCAGCCAGTGAAATTTGAAAAAAGGTATCTTTGAACAGCCCTATTGTGTATGTGTAATCAAGTTGTGATTCGTTGGTGTTTCTCACTTTGAATATGAAATTTCCGTTCGCCCCAAATCGGATATGTTTTGTCAGAGGATCCTGTTAAACAGCTGGTTGTGAAGCTGACGGGCTCGGAGAATGTGATCCGAAGGGAGAACCTCACTCTGGATGATGTCAGCCAGGATAAAATTGGCGTCGAAAAATTGATGGTATGTTAAACTTATTTTGTCGAATGTTGTGGAAATTATAATCCTACCAAATGCACTCAAGTGTGACGAAATAATGGCAATTATGTCCGCCAATTATATTATAATTTTATATCTCAATTCCAAAATGCAAGAATTGGGGACGCTTTTCCATTGGCTGTTCAAAATTTTTTTTCTGGATTCAGGAGATTCGCTGATTAAATTGTTAAGTTGCCCAAAAAACGCTGCATGCCAAATTTGACTCGATTCCAACCCGTAGAAGTGAAGATATTTGAGATTTTCATTAATATAGCTCCAGGTTTACCCACCGTCTAGGCCAGCGGTTCTCAACCTTTTTCACCTCGCGGACCGGTAAAATTTCCAAAAATGTCTTGCGGACCGGTGAACTTTCAAAGTTGACATGAAGCCAAAATGTACAGTACGCAACCGTTTTCTGCAATTATATAGTTCTAGAGAGTGACGTTTAGAGGGCTTTGATCGGGTGGATGATTTCACCTGTACTTGTGAGCACACTCATTCTACTCAGTGTAAGCAGAGAGTTTATGTAGCTTCAATCGCGCCAATAGCAAAAATTTTTGATCATTCATGACTGAATCGGTTTTCTCATTGCCGAATTTTGGCACACCTTTCGGAGTCCAATGTTAGCCCAAACTTTATTATGCGTTGGTATGTCGTGGTGCGGTAATGGCTGACACCGTTTGGGGGGCCCAGTTACGGTTCTGCACAAAATGAATGTATCAAAAACGAATGATCGCGCAAACTGCGCTGTTTAGCGATGAGTCAGCTCGTATCTGTTCTGTATTTATTGCTCGTATGTCGTCTAATGACACGTCTTGAACTTGAAGTCAAATCAAACATGTTCCCAGCCGTAATGTTACATCATGAAGTTCTGAATCATTTTAAAATTTGATTTTTGATTTATTTTAACAATGGACACGCCTTCAACATTGCATCCTGAAATTATGGTATAAAATTGTAATATACCTGGCAGACCGGCAGGAATGTCTTCGCAGACCGGCGGTTGAGAACCACTGGACTAGGCAATCATACGAATCCAAAATTTTCAATTGCAATAACTACCGACTAGAAGTGAGCAATAATTGGTAAGCATTGTTCTTTTAAACAACTTGACAGTTTCACGGGGTTGACGGTACAACTTGAAAATATAATAGGCCTATATTTAATTTAAATTTAATAAATTCGAAATTTTCAAACTCCTGTGCGTTTGCATCTAGCAGTTGGAATCGAGCCAAATTCGGTGGTGTGCGTTGTTTACAAAATGAATTAATGATAAAAGAAACAATGTATACACAACCTAATAATTTATTCGGAGAATCCCCGGAACCCGCAAAAAAAAGGTATTTTTGAAGAACCCTACAAGACTGGAGTCACATTCGGTAGTGCTGTAGGCCTACTCATTTTATCACTCGTTCAGGAAACAGGCAATCATAGATCAGCTGCCAATCTCTGCGCAAATCTTCTTTCCTATCTGGGTCAAGGATTCGGCCAAGCCACACAAGTAACTCGAAACACACCGGACACGTTATTGGTAAGCAAACTTATCATCTCTGGTCAGTGCGGCGGATATTTCAGGTGCGTGGTAGCAGGGTTATAATCAAGTCACAAGTCCATCTTACTTTTATAGTTTTGGCTCGAGTCAAGTCGAGTCATTTTCAATTCGCCACAGAGTCCGAGTCATAGTGTTGTAACTGGAGTCCGAGTCCAAGTCATTATGTACATTGTTCAGTTTTGCTCGAGGGATATAGAATGGCTCTCATTCATGATATCGTAATTTTTGTCAGTCCTAACACTTTCTGACCCTATTCTCCAAGTATCAGGACTGATAGACGAAATGCCAATAATGTGGTGACTTTACGATTCTACGGAGTTACAATGAAATATCTGTCTTTGCCGTCCTAGTCTCAAGTTATGCCCAATGACTCGAGTACAAGTCGAGTCAATACACAACTTGCCTCAGATCAAGTCATTTTACGGATTTGAAAAAATGACTCGAGTCAAGTCGAGTGACCAAAAAATCGTGACTCGAGTCATTACAACCCTGGTACGACGTGCTTCGAATAATTAGAATTAACACCCGGTTCAGATCCGAGCACTCGAATCATTGTGCTGTGCCGTATTCGTTGGATACCAATTTATGGTTCGAAAGCTACTAATAATCTTGCTTATTTTCTTGCAACCAGCTCTGGTATTACCGAATATACATCCTGGTGAAGTTGAAACTCTACGAAATGGCCGCGATAGAATTGGCTCATTTTGGAAATCTGGACAATCCCGACATGTACTACGAGTACTACCCCAAAATCTACCCAGGTATGCAGACATGAGTGATTGCTTCCCTATCAAATCTTTGGCAGATGTTTACAATCAATGTTGAACCTTGGTTGTAATCACAGCCTGACTGGAACTGCTGGATAATTATGGTTGTCTAATTGCTCTAGAATGCTGGTAAAGTTGTGAAACAAGATAGCGTAATGGTGAAGCGTCCGGCTTCTTGATCGGTAGGTCGTGGGTTCGATCCCCGGCCGGGTCAGACCAAAGACCTGATTAGTAACACTGGTATCCATGGCTTCCCTGCTTGGCACCCATGCATTACTGGGATAGCATGGAGGGGTGGTGTATGACTTAGAAAGCCGTAATGGCTACATCTGCACCTCTCTTGTCCAGCAGCATATGCACATCATGCACTCATGGTATGCATATGCGCAGATCGTGTGTATGTGTATCATGAGTCGGTGTATATGCCGGAAAAACATCAAGGACAAAAATAGACTACTTCCTTCCTTTCCTGAAATGTTTCTATGGTATAACTTAAATTGTAATCTGGTTTTTGATTTTCCTGAAAATGCTACAGAAGAATGGTATAATACAAAATTAACCGAGATCCGTGTACAGACAATTGCAATTGTCGTGATTTTGATTCGAAATGAAGTGAACTTGGTTTTTATTGTATTTTTTTGCGAATTCAGTGGTTCTGATACTAATCTAATTTGGAAAAAAAATGTTGCTATCAATCCTATCATTCTATTTCTAATTATATTTCGAAAAGCTGAAGATTTTCTAGATTTTTAACTATGCTCTAGAGCGGCTGTTTTACGACCTTTGTAGTTCGAGATTTACAAGTTTTTAGCACTTTAGGCTACAAGACTTGGGCAACTAGATAATTCTAATTAGAGCCAAATGCCGAAATTATAATTTGTGTAATGTTTCTTTGCTCTAATTCTAATCTAATTTGTGAAATATTTCTAAATGATCAACAGATCACTTCGCTGCAGCTTCATCTTGCAATCATTAAGCATATTGGCTTCTCATTCTATGAACTGTACATCGTAAACATTTAATTTGCTTTGAAATTGCTACTGTAACCATTTTTTCTTTATGTGTCCGCGTGTTTCTGAAGTTTATGCTATTTTGTTGCCTGTTTTGTTATTTTGCGATAATGAATAAAATTATCTCTCTCTCTCTCTCTCTCTCTCTATGCTGTCATTTTAATTCTAATCAAAAATTTTGCTTTTGCTGAAAATGCTCCATGGAAAACTGTATTGTCCGAAAAGACCCAAGATTGGTGTACAGACATTTGCTATTCTCATGCTCGTAATAACGGACTATGATTTGATAAGAATGGAACTTGGTTCAATGTCTAAGTTTTCGCGAGTTCAGCTATGCTAATTTTAACCTAATGCTGAAAAAACTGTTGGTACAATTCTAATTCTAATCTAATTTGAAAAAAGGGTTAGTTTTCTAGTCTGCCAATTCTAGGGACCTGTTACGAACGCGAAGGTCCTATCTCCTATGAGCATAGGCGCCGAACCTGGGCATGCAAGGCATGCCAGGCATGCCTAGACATTTTTTTAGGCATGCCGCATGCCTAGAATTCGGTTTGGCATGAATCGGCATAAACCCCGATTGTGTTATTTAGAACGAATCGTAATGTATTTCCGTTTACGACATTACCTGCTACCTCTTATGTGAGTGAGGTAACCCGTTGCGCGCGGCCAATTAGCTACAAGCGCGTTGCCAATTAACGAGATTTGTCTGTGCACAATGTAACGCGATCTCCCGCTGAGATGATCGCGAAATTGTGTCATTGATTGCCGTGCACTCGGCAATCATCTCTTGGGACGCTTGCCTGCTTTATCGTGTCTCCGACATGCCTAGTTTCACTTGCTTGAGCATGAAATCACATCAGCAGTAGGCCCGGTGCCATCGCTGCCTGCACTATCGCATCTGCATTGGCGCGCACGATATTATCGCTTGCCTACACAATCGCATCTGCAACAGGCCTGGTACGAAAGATATCATCGCTGGCCAACTATCACGTCTAGAGCCGAGCATGCGTTGGCTCCCATCTCTCGAGCCTACCATGCGTTAGTTCCAATCTCTCGATGGCTTGGTGACAATGCCGTTAGGTGTTTGTTGGTTAGCGATTGTAATTAAAGAGCGACATCGCAGACCTGAATAACATCGAATGTCCGCAGACAGGTGCGATTGTGAGTGCGCCGTGCATGCGTAAGTGAATTCCGCTAATACCTAAACATAACCATCAGAAGATGTGTGTCAACTGTCAAGGCTTGAGTTGTAAAAGACGAGAAAGGTTTGAACAACCTGAAGTCCGTGCCATTATAGAACAGATTCCATAACAACTCTGACATTTTGCCTTGCGCAAATCGTCGCCGAGGTTACGTAATACGCGTTGGTAAGCGGCGTATTTAATTGTTCGCTAGCGATCAGGAACTCGCTAATTGACAGCACTTCCGGACTCGTTGACAAGCTTATCATACGCGCAAGTTTGTTAACACGAAGATATTGCATAATCGGCATTTATGCAGGCACTTGACTCTCATGAATTGATGCTCTATTATCCCTAATTATCAATTCCGTCGGATCATGACGTCATTCCTTTGTGACGTCATCGAACTCGCATGCCTAAGGAAAATTAGCGTTCGGCGCCTATGCCTATGAGATTCTCCCATTGCATTTCAGGTCGCCGGGGCTCGATGGTGCCGTTCGAGTTTCGCGTTTTGCACGCGGAATTTCCGCGCTACGTCGAGAAGCCGCAGGAAAGCCTGCGACGTTTGCATCACATTTTTTCTTCCTGCGAGAAGATAATTTGCTCGTTGCAAAGCGGGAAGACGGAGATGGGAGAGGCTCTGGTTCTGGAGCCTTCAGACGTGGAAGCTTCGGTATCGTTTTGGACGAAGCGAAAAGTCAATATTCTCTACTGCATAGGTCAGTTGGTTTCGTTGTGACTAAGGTTAGGCACAAAGATTCGAAGACTTGAATCTGAATTGTGTGTTAAGATTCTAGTGTGATGAGAGATGCTTTTCCAGAATGTTGAATTTATAAGCTCCTCGTCACTAGGAGCTTATTTACCAATGAGAATTATAGTTTCGATGCTATTTCCCACTGTAGAAGGCTGTAAACCAGGGTTGAAACCAAGCCGCAAGGCTCCAAGTCGCATGTCAACCATGGGCGCCAGTCCAATTCCTACTTTTCAATCTAGGTAACACGTTGATCCAATTGAAAGATTATGTCCTGGCTGTGAAGACATACGAACGGATTCTTACCTACAGCCCAGAGTGAGTTTGTTTCCTACTCTTCTTACTGAAAGGAATTCGCGTTACAGCAAGATGTTGTCAGTAACCAAGTACGCTGCTTCAACTGTTTCAAAGTAGGCTAGCCTACTTCAGTTGCATACTTGATCTTTTTATCTCTACTCACTAAACTCACGCACTTCACTAAACTGCTTTTTATCCAAAACTACTTACGTTTCAGACTCTGAATGTTGAACACTATGGGGTAGTTATGGAATAATTTTTATCAGAAGAGCTTCTTGGAGGGGCTGAACTTCAATACACAATTCTATAGTATATTGATATTGAAATGAGCCCGAATATTTTCGGCTGATGCTCGTCAGGGGTAGGCTAATCGTTGGAAATTAGTTGAGATTTTTAGTACGGTGAGCTTGAGCGCTATCTTCGGCCAGATTATTCAAAACTTCGTGCCGGTGACGTCATATGTTGTAATCCGATTGTTGATGTACAATGTTCTTTCCAATTCTCTACTAGTTGCTGACCCTGACGAGTGTCAGCCAAACAAATTCGGGTTCATTTCAATATGAATATACTATTCAAGTTTGCATAACTTTTTTGCCTACTCTTTCTCTGACTTCTGTTTTTAGAGAAAATTACTTATTTTTTATGCATTGGGTTTTGTAAGGTATAAATTAATTTGGGAACATGCTTGCATCTCTTTTATGGGTGGAATTGTAAGAATCTGGTGATATAGCTCGTGTATCACGACGACTGAATATATTTTTGAAAATTGTACCTATTTGTAGTGTCGTTTGTGATTTTGGTTAATGGTTAACATGCATCTCGAAATTTTGAATGTTTCCATTGACTGCTAAAAGTTTGCAAACTCCGATCAAATCTTCCCCTTGAAGAAATTTACAGACTTATCGTATCGTTTTATACTTCCACTTAACTAGTTTGGACACCTCTTTGAAATCGCTACTTCTACTCGTGTAGCATTGCTTACTACATTGACCAGCGCCGATTGCAGCTTGTGTTTAATAAATGTATTTTACAATTGACTGAATTCCATTGAGGACCCATTGCTATATCAGCCTTCTTACTACAGAGACGCGGTGGAATTACACAGTGGAATTGGACGGCTGTATCTGCATATCGGCGACATGCGAGTCGCCCAGCGACACTTTTTGATAGCGGAGAAAGAGGCCGGCACCGACCCCGTCTATAAGGAACAACTGCTATTGAATGGGTATGATTTTACTATCTAAATAATACAGAAAAGCTTGATGAAAGTGTACAGAGTTTCAATATACAATTGTATAGTATATTCAAAATCAAATAAACCCGAATATTTTCGACTGATACTCGTCAGGGGTAATCGGGAGCAACTACTAGAGAATTGGAAAGAACATTGTATATCAACAATTGTGATGGCATATTTGGTGATCGGTTCTGTAGCTTTCACGAACTTCCCATCGGCATTACAACATGACGAGAGTCATAATTCGACTTGAGTCGCGATTCCACTTTTATAGTTTTGACTCGAGCCAAGTCGAATCATTTTCAATTCACCACTGAGTCAAGTCCAAGTCCAAGTCAGCGAAAAGAGGGTCGAGTCCGAGTCATGGTATTATGACTCGAGTCCAAGTCTTTGTGTTGACTGCTCAGTTTCCGGTTAAAGTTTTGTTAAACCCACTTTTTATAACTCTGTTTGGTGATATCGAATGGTTCGCATTTATAATATAATAATTTTCCTCACTTCTAGCAGTTTCTGGTCGCATTTTCAAGTACCTGTACCAATAGACGAAATCCCAATAGTGGGGTTACTTTACTATTCTTCGAAATTACAATGAATTGTCGGTCTTGGCCGTCTGAGTCTTGAGTCATAGGACTTGGTTCGAATCACGCGCAATGACTCGAGTCCAAGTGGAGTCATTTCCGTATTTTGAGAAAATGACTCGAGTCAAGTCGAGTCATCAGAAAATCGTGACTCGAGTCAAGTAAGACTCGAGTCGAGTCATTACAACCCTGGTTAACACTATGACTTGTACTTGTACTCGAGTCTCGATACTATGACCCAGACTCTACCCGTTTCTTCCTGACTTGGGCTTGTCTCAGTGACGGATTGAAAATGACTCAACTTGACTCGAGTCAAAACTATGGAATTCAAATTGACACGTGACTTGAACCTTGTGACCTCGTTACAACCCTGCCTCCTAATAATTCTATATATGTGATGGATGTGTTCGAAAGGATTCAGTGTATGATCATTATTCGTTCCATCTTGGAAAATGTAATATATTTTCAGAGGCTATATGTACATCGGCACCAACAATTGGAGAGATGCGTTTTCGCGCTTTCAAAGTGTGTTAGATTTGGACCCGCATAATATTTCCGTGAGTACACGCATCTGTGATATGTTGCCTGTTTTGTATCACGGTTTTTGTTCCAGGCTATCAATAATAAAGCGGTATGCTTGCTGTACTTGGGCAAACTGAAAGAAGCGATAAGTGTTTTGGAAAGTGGAACTGCTGATCAAAACACGGGAGAGGCCCGGAGTAAAGTTCAGAACATCAACCGACATCAGGTATTGATATCACCCAGACTTGGACAATTCGATGAATTCTAGTTAATTATACTAATTATAGCAAAATGCTGGTTATGTAATTTTATTTTAATTTGTGAAATGTTTCTATGCTCTCATTCTAATTCTGATCCGATTTCTGGGTTTTCCTGAATCAGGATTGTAATGACTCGAGTCATGAATCGATTTTTGGTGACTCGGCTTGACTCAAGTCATTTTTTCGAATGCGTAAATTGACTTGACTCGAGACCAGGACGGCTAAGACAGACATTTCATTGTAACTTCGAAGAATAGTAAAGTTACCACATGATTGGTATTTCGTCTATCACTCCTGATAACTCTGAAAATAGGGCCGGAACTGTGAAGACTAAGGAAAATTACTATATTGTGAGTGCGAGCCATTCTATATCACGACTTGGACTCGCGTCAAAACCCTATGATTCGGACTCGACCCTCTACTAGCTGAATTGGACTCGGACTTGACTCTATGGTGAATTGAAAATGACTCGACTTGACTGGAGTCGAAACTATTAACTATCAGTTCACTACTGAAATTTCGAAATAACACTAATTCACATCACTATTGGCCACAATGATTCAGATTAGGACGAGATAATTTTAATTAGAGCCAAATGTCGGTAATCTAATTCTAATCCAATTTGCCAAATTTCTCTATGCTTTAATTGTAACCTAATTTCTGGTTTCTTGAAATGCTACAGGAAAACTGTATAGTGCTAAACGAGCCAAGTTTGTTGTACACACATTTACCATTCTCATGCTCAGTTTTTGCGAATTCAGTCATTCTAATTCTAATCTGATTTTGAAAATATACTAGCTATAATTCTAATTCTAATCTGATATTGAAAAGCGTAACATTTTCAGGTTGTTCAGTTTTCCAACTGTACTACCGGTATCACTGTTATGTTATCTTTTGTGTGGGACCTGATATTTCATGCTCCTTTCAGACGCTGGTCCAAGGTGTCATAGGCAATTTATCGACGTTATACGAACTGGAGTCGTCGCAGTTCGTCGTCAAGAAGCGTGGCATGTTCCTGAAACATATAGCACAAAATTGTGGAGATGGTTTCGAGCCCGGGTGCTTCAAGGGGATTTAGTATTTTACGTTTATCTGAGTATATTGAGATGCAATAAATAAATAACTTGTTGGATATGTGTCACTGTGTTGTACTTCGGCGGTTGTGTCATTATATGAGCTGCAGTGAGAGAGAATTTATTCGTCGTCGTATGAAACTTCAAACATGGAATTCAAACTAAACATGACACAGGTAAATATTGACCAGTTGCAATATCAAGTATCCCGGACCTGTAGTGTGCAACAGCATCTCCCCGGCTATCCAGCAGCCATCCTGCATGCCCACAATCAATTCGAAATACAAACAATTTCTACCTAATCGATAGTAGCCAGCCCTAAAGTTTATCGTACACGACCTGACATATTGATCTCTCCTTTGTTTACGTGCTGTAGGCCAAGTTGTGCGTCTATATTTTCATTATATCTCAATCTTGCGGCGATAAAATAATGATAATGACGGAAGTGCAATTCATAAGTACTAGAAATGTACTTCACAATGTTATCTTGTAGTGGTCATGTGCCGCGGTACAAAAATTCGAACAAGGACGTGGCATCGCAGATATGGTGTAACGTTCATCATCTTATCATAATTTTCATCAAAACACAAGATTGCGATATCGTGAAAAGATAGGACGTCGCCGACACGACTTGGAGACCTGGGTGTATCAAGAACCGGCGCACCAATCATGCGAAATACTCATTCGCCGCCCCATATACTCGAGAGAGAGAGAGTCTATATTTTCATCCAATCTAGGCTTACCATACGTCCTCTTTTAAGAGGATTTGTCCTCTTTTTTGAAAGTGTCCTCGGAGGACGCCCTTTTGTCCTCTTTTTTGAGATTTTGTCCTCTTTTTTGAAAATTTAGGTCAGTTTTAGAGCAAATTGCGAGTGATATGCCGCAAATTAGCACAGAAGTGAAGCTCTGGCGGGTATTTCGGAGTGAAAAACGGTGACTTTAGCTCAGAGCGAAAAGATGACCTTTTTTTTTAGTCAACCGATCTCAAAGTGGGAGAAATTCACTGGTTTTTGAGAATTCTACTCCGGTTTTGCAACTTGCAAATTTCCGAAAAAGGGTCCTCTTTTTAGATTTCCAAAATATGGTAAGCCTAATCCAATCAAAATGCATAACAACAGACGGCAATGATGGTGGTACAGAAAATATGCATGCAGAGTTTCCGGTATCAGATAGGAATGATCGATACGACCTTGGCGAAACGAGAGAGTGGCTCATGACGCAACAATGCTGTCTGGCGGAACGAGAGAGTAGCTCAAGAGAAAAAGAGCCAGAAAGCATTGTTGCGTCCCAATGCCAACCTCCATAACAATGAAAAATTCGAGGCTGATTGTGGGGGTTCCAGGGCGGCGAGCGGAATAAAATTTATATTTTCGTCATCAGTGCAGGGTCAGCTTTCGATTGATACCCGTTTTACCAAATTTAATGCTTGGCAAGCCGGTCAAAAATGACCGTCAAATTATAGATAACTAAGGTAAACCGTAGATGCGACACTGCCGGGCGTCACGCTCTGATGACTGTCTACGCCGCTCGATTTGTTTTGCTGGGAGCTTGTGGAAGAGGATGGTAATTTCTGCATTTGAATAGGAATATCTATCCATGAGGTTAGTTAAGCGAATAGCTACTCCGTGTGGTTACTAACCAAGGTTATTCGGTTGATGCTACATAATCAGTGCTAGAGAGATGGGCAAGTGAATACAATTTTAAAGCATTAAATATGGCTATACGGTACATGACTACATGAAAATTGTTGTTATACAATATACTCTCTACAGGGATTCGAATAATTGTGGGTATCGTTGTAAATTTTCGGACATGGCTGATGTAGGCGAATTTGATTGGGAATCACTTCTGACTGACGATGTGATCCAAGATCTGTTGTACAATGACATGGAGGACGGTGGAGGAAATGAAGCACCGGCTAGCAAAATTGGGAAACGCACAAGAGCCATCCATTCCGATTCTAGTCTGCCTGCTGACTTCATTCAGCAGCAAGTCAGTAGTGCACTAACACTCTCTGAATTTGGAAAGCAGAAGATTGATGGATTTTGGCGCGAATTTGTATCGAAACCAGAATCAGCAACTGTGATACGGCATTATCCAACTGAAGCAGTTCACGCACAGGACTACTTCAATGAAAATACATCTAGGATTGAGGCGTCAAAGTTTCTTCTAGACGCAATGAAATTAATGATAATGAAGGGTTCGGTCAAAGAAGATGAAACTAAAGGTGGTTCAATTCAGCAATTTGAGAGTGAAACTCTTGAGTACATTGCTGGGTACACTTTGAACAAGGCACGAGGACCTCCTGGACGTGAGCGCTTTCGTTTCGACATTGTGAAGCTGCTGTGCAACGACCAACCGCGTGGCTCCTTTATTTCATTTATGGAGAGGAAGGCTGGGTGTTTAATGTATCCTACAGAAGAGTATATGTTTTATGTGGAACATGTTTATCTGACATTCTGTAAAGAAGCCAACCGTCACCCATCTTTCATCAATTTCGAAAATGCCAAAATCGCCATTTTCAGTGGTCAGTACTATGAATCTTTTATTCATAGGGTTTACGACCTGTGTGTTGAGGATGCATCTGAGTTGGATATAAGACAGCTCGTCACTTACGTAACGTCATTGATGATCCGAGTTTTTTCACACAGCTTCGCAAAGAGACTGTTTGAACGTCTGCACGATAAAGTGACTACCGGAGCAGTTTCACTCCGCAGTCAGCTATCGCAATAGGTGATGAGAAGGTAGCATCTCTCTCACAAAGTTCAACACTTGGTTAATCTCTACATTTTGAGTTGACAACAAGATGATTTTATTGACTTTGTATCACTTTCCTTGCAACATGATACTGTGCCTACTGTTCCTTTCAAAAGATGCCGACTAGATTTTGTTTTACGTTGTAGCACTTCCTTGCGATATAAGACTGTGCCTATCGTACTACTTCTTTCAATGAGTCCCAACATCCAAGTCGAAATGCAATTAGTTCCAATTGAGAAATAGTAGCTAGCACTATAGATTCTCGGGCCTACTGACGCATGCCACTTCATTGATTTGTCAGTTTCAATTTGTCTGCTTACTATTCTTTCAGTGTTCTGTTCATGCCTCTTATACAGGCTACATGCTCTAGACCAGTGGTTCCCAACCTTTTTCGTCATTTCTCAGACTCAGGTCATTTCTCAGACTTGACTCCAATATAGCCGTTTTAACGTGCCATCGCCGGGGTTGTAATGACTCGAGTTGACTGGACCTTGTCATATGACTCGAGACTCAGACGGCCAAGACCGACATTACATTGTAATTTAAGTAATCAAATCACGCTTTTGGGTAATTGGTACTTGCTACCAGAAGCTGCTGAAAGTGAGGAAAAACAATGCGAATCATTCGATGTCACCAAACAGAGTTATAAAAAGTGAACAAGACTCTGAACTCGAAACTGAACAGTCACTTGAAATTTTTCGACTTGATGCGAAACTGTTAGTGAAATTGGCTTGGTTACAACCTTGACAATCGCCTCCTGGGTGGCGATATCGCCCGCTTTTGACGAAGTGGGTTGCTGATGAAAAGACTGCTACAAGTTATGACGACACCTTCCTCTCTTAAACACTCAAGCGCAAACTCTTACAAGAATGGATAAAATTGGACAGAAGACATATTTGTAAATCGCATTGTATTGCTCAATTGTTCATATGATGTACGAATAAAAAAACAAACAAGATATGACTACCGTTTCGAGAACTTCGCTTTTTTGTTGTTGTTGAAGATAGCCGATCGTTTAATCACCTTGCTTTGTGAAAGGTGATTAATGCCATAGGCAGCCTGGCCAATATCGGGATTTTGACAGCGTCTGCCACGTTGCCTCTGAGAAATTAGGATTTTGTTAACATATTATTGCATAGTTGGCTACCAACCAAACCAAATTCCCGAAGAATGCTTCCAAAACATCTTGGGTGAATGTGCCAAGAGCCACACGAGGCATCTACCGCAACAACTGCTCGCACAGCCCTATCAAATTACGCGAGGTGAAAATAAGACCCTCCATTGTTGGCAGGGCCATCATCCTCTTGGGCTCTTTACGAGCTTCAGAGTCCTTCTGTAACAACAACCTTGACGTTGGAACCGCAATCAACAGGTATAGTGTATTTAGTTTACTTTCCAATTTTCGAGTTTATCCGCAAACTCACAATTCTTCAAGATAAAAATTCATGTCAACTCGTAATGTCACTAATATCTCAGACTAGGCTATGTAGCCTAATAGTAATTCAAACCTGAATTCGGGTACTATGCTATCATCTAACACTCCATTTCTTTTCTGTATTATCAAATTTTCATCCTACTCGGTCATGAGCCAGCACTCTAATAATGCATATAAGCTTATATTAGTTATCAGAGCTTAGTAACTACAGCTGAACAACTAGAAATTTTACCTTTGTAATTATCGGTCAAATGTTTAGCAGCGGTTTTTACACTTGACAAAGAGGAGTAAACCTTCGCCGGAGGAAGAGCTCTTAAAGATAAAATATAATTTGTCAATTGTTCCCGGTGAGCTCTTTCGCCAGGAGTTCTTGCCAAATCAGGTCGATGAATAGTAAACAAACTACGCTTTTCTTTTCTGGAACGAGACCACTTACAGCCAGGGAGAGCGCAGTGCGTTGGCATAATATAATTGATAGTTGACAGCGCAGTAACTAAATTTGCTGTAAAAAACATATGCAAACATATAAATGCCATATGAAATCCTATGAAAACATGAACATCATGTAAATCAAATGCAGGCATTTGTATGTCATCTTGGATGATCTATTGCTTAATGAAGACCACAGACCACTGACCACTTAAAACAGCCACATACATTCAATGATTACGACATTCATTTCCTCGTTTTGCTAGCTTTGATTACGTAGCATCAACCCAATAATCTTGGTTAGTAACCACACGGAGTAGCTACTCGCTAAACTAACCTCATGGATAGATATTCCTATTTAAATGCAGAAATTAACATCCCCTTCCATAAGCGCCCAGCAAAACAACTCGAGCTGCGTAGACAGTCATCAGAGCGCGAAATCACGTGACGCCCGTTAGTGTCGCATCTACGGTTTACCTTAGTTATCTATAGTCAAATTGCCTGTAGCCAAATAAAAATCGTGACGTGATAAAATTTCACTGAGCCGTGAGATTTGCTTGTGTCAAAGCCATATAGGACACTATGGTAATGGTATAACGACATCGACTTGACAGTGTAATGTCATCCTTGTTCGCTATGTCACAAATCATCTATTTTTTATGCTGGCTACGCCTATGAAGCTCCAGGCGTCTTTTGTCCCAATGAACCAGTGGTGGATGCTTATTAATATTTTCAGAGATATTACTCCGACTGGAGTTTACGTTGTCTGTATAGTTCAGGATAAAAGCAGACACAATAAGTCACCGGTCTTTGTGACCGTATTAACAACGACCGCCGAAGTAGTGGCTTTGTTGCTTCGAAAATATGCTACGAAACAAGGAAAACATATTTGCTATAATATCTAAATATGTTGTGTGCACAGGGCGAAATTTTCATTCATCGATGAGGTGGTTTTCGGAAGTCAGCTGGTTGAGCTTTGAGCGTCTGAGCAAGTGAGCATAGGTAAGGTTTATTGTGAGTATTTTAGTTTCAGTTGACCAGTTAAGTAACTATGGTAATTTTACCAATTTTGTGTATCAAATATGTTCCAAGTGAACATGGGACTATCGTCGTTGGAGAACCAAACTGGGCTATGTCCAATTTTCATTTTTTTGATTTTTTTTCTGTCACTATTTATAAATTATACATAGATCTTTCGTTTTAAATGGGTTCCAAGTTGCCAAGGGGCATGGATTTCTAGTGAAGTAAACATATGAACTTGAAGTTTCTAGATAAATTGGAAACAAAACTGGTCTATATCCAAATTATATGGTAAAACTCAAAATTCCCTAAAACTTTCTCGAGGTGGCCGTATTCTATACACTTGACCCAAATGGACATAGCACAGTTTGGTTTTCCAGCAACGATATGTTAAGATCTGTGTTCCAGTCTGTTATTATTAAAAATTCTTGTTAATGGTGAATAATGTAATGAGAATATGCCCAGCATAATATAAATCGGGGCAAGATGGTATTAGATACGGTATGCTTGGCCTTGGCACACCAAATATATTGCGCCAAAAGCACCGCAGGATTCCAACCGGGTGACCACCAGACAACTTTGAATGCGATGTGCAATGCGAATAGTGGTCGCTCCTTCACTGCCACTGTGGTATTATATAGCCTTGTGTTTTGTCAGGCGGGTGCATAGTCCTTAATGTTGTTTAAATCACTTCGGTACAGACAACCTCCAAAGCGACTTAATTTACCCCAAAGAAGTGACCAATAATACCATGGATTGTTTCACAATTTGCTCTGTTAGCTGTCCAGCCCATCCTGCTATCAAGTGTGTTACGTATCGTTGGTATCGATCATACATTCTCAAATCTTGAGGCCGAATTCTGAATGTTCATCAAACAATTTTTCTGGCTATTTTACTTGCTGCACCCACCATGCTCTAATTGTATTTCATCTATGTGCAGTGTATGCAATTTATAACCAATTTACTGATAACAGCTGCGGTAGGCTCGATGATCAACAGATCACTCGTTTATAATCATCTCGTGATTATAAAAAACATCTAGGCTACATTATATGTGTCTGTGTATAGTAGCCTACATTTACAATTTCATTTATTCTTCAACATACTGTGATCAACTTCTCTGTTAATTTCTTTATGTACCAGTGTCTGAAGTTTTTGCTATTTTTCGCGTTATGATGAACAAAGTTCTCTCTCTCTCTACCTATGTATCTCTTGATGCACAGATGCAGTAGACATGATCACTTTAAGCACTGTGAGCTTCATTACTATCAGTAGCCTATCTCGCAATTATTGTTTAACTATCTATTAAGCATACGATTGTTGATTACAATGTTCTCTTGAGTTCACTACTAGTCGCTGATGATTATCCCTGACGAGTGTCAGCCGAAAATAATGGGGTCTATTTATTAGTATTATAAAATTAATAATTAATTAATTATTAGTATATTACCATATTCAATTTCATACTGAAGTTCTGTACCTCAAAGAGTCAAATAAAATGCATATAATACTACTATTTATTTATAGCTAACTCTTTCATGTAGGCCTACTGCAAGTCTTCTACTGTGTCTTATAAAATTTGTGTTGCATATTTCATATTTGATTTCTTTGCGATGATATAATAAGTTCTCCTTCTCTCCGATGAATAGATAAGTGTTTTGTACGATAATTTGATGGATGGAACAGTCAAAGAAACCTCCCAAGCAGGTGTATATCTGTTTCTTCATAGTTGAGCTGCGTGAAGATGGCACGTTTACGAAGGGATGTACGTATCCCGGAGACGGGTGCAATGATAAGGATTTCAAGCAATATCAGAACTTCTGTTTCCCTATCGTGCATAATCGATACGCGGCAGAGTTGAAAAGTCAACATTTTACCTTCATGCTTACTGATATTGACACCAGTCGAAAATATGGATTTTGTAAAATGATCGAATCTGGCAGTAGCAAATTTTGCTACTGTTTCATTAGCGAATTCCCGTGGTTTGAAATATTTTACAAATGTCTCAACTGCCTGTGCACTTTACATGTCAGAAAAGATACCGTGACTTTAAATTCAATCATTGAAAAATTGTTCAAATTATCTATTCCTAAACCGAATGATATCGTATCCTTGACAACCTCATTGACGTTTTCAGTACCTGATGATGCAGCTTTACCGTCCATCCCAGAAAACCGTAATATGATGGAATATATCTCCTCGACGAACCCAAAAAACATGATTGAGATTTTCGCGGCTTTAATGTTTGAAAGACGTGTTATATTCACCTCCTCGAATTTGAGTGTTATATCGGGATGTGTGTTTGCGTCTGAGAGTCTCATCCGTCCTCTGGCATGGCAACATATATTCATACCTTTATTACATCGACATATTGTCGATTATTGCACCGCGCCAATGCCGTTTATAATCGGAATGCATTCTACGTTGTACAAAACAATCGTAGATACTCCTGCGTTGGAAGGTGTTGTAGTGGTCAATATCGATGAAAATACAGTATTTTCACCGTATGACGATGCGCACAAATTGCCAAGTGAGGCAATGACATATTTGCGTACTCAGCTCGGCAAACCGAACATATCAGTCGGGACGAACTTGCCTCGTGTGTTTTTACACACTCAAGCCATACTTTTTGGTGGCTACAGAGTCGCGTTGAGGTTCAGAATGGGCGAAACTATTTCGTTCGACGAAGACAAATTCATTACTTCGTTTAAAGCTGGAGGAAAACGGTCCTTTGCGGAAGAACTTATTCACTTGCAATCTTTTCGGCAATTTATCGAAAAAAGACTTTACATGTTAAACCACGGGATTGGTTTTCATGATTTGTTCGAGAGAGAAGTCTCTGAATTACAGAACGAGTACGACGACTCTATGACTGTATATAAAGAATGGATTTCACGTACAAGCGATAAAGTTTTGTTGGATATTAAAGCAAACATGAAGATGGCCAGGTCTTCTGCAAAGCATGGAATGAAAGAAGTGAAAAACGCTTTGAAATCTGCCCCGAAAGAAGGTGGCAAGGAGCTTTCGTTGAGTGAAAGCATTGCAAGTTTAAGACCGCCGCGGCCTCCAAGACCACCACCACCTAAGACTTCCAAAACTGTAACCCGTTTCAAAATTATTGACGGTGATGAACCTGATAGTATCAATCGACTTGAGCCCATGTGTCTTGATAAACCAGTTCGACCTGAACCAACTTACCTTGACAAACCTACTAAGTCAAACATTGAAGAGCTTCTGATTGATTTGACGTTTGAAAAGTCCCCGAAAAGTGAGCCAAACTCTTTTTTAAACACCCCGGTTTCAAGCCAGAAGTTACCTAGCCCGAGTAACGATAGTTGGTCGCAGGAACTGTTCAATAGCTATGACTTTAACATGTCTCGAACAGACGAAGGCAAGTCTGTTCAGCGCGCGAACGGTTTTGTTAATGACGCCAGTAATCCTGCCAAGCCGCCATCTAATGCAGTCCCAGAAGAGGCACTTATTTCTTTTGATTGAAGTTACTGATATCACCTCATGTCATGTTCATTTATGTATTCTTTGTTGGTGTATAACACGTTACTACATTATATGCAATTCAGAAATAAAGTACTGAATATCTTTATGAAGCACCTGATTTTTAAATGGATATTAGTAGCTGACGCGGACTTCACAATGTTCAGCTTTTCCAAATGAGCGTAGAGATCAGAGTTCCTTCTCATAAAGCAAGTGAATGACTCAGACAAATGCAAGTTCAGTTTATTAAGAATTTTTATCAATTCAAAACACCACAAGACTGAGATAAATTGAAGATACGAAGGAATCGAAACGACTTGGAGTAGTACGGGTACGGTGAGCGATTCTTTGTTTATTTATTATAGTTGTGCTCACCGTAAATACTATTTTATTCAAATCCAAATTTTTCGACGGCAATAACTCCGCTTCCACTCGTTGGAATTGAACCAAATTTGGTGAGCATCGTTTCTATAGATAGCCTAACACTTTCATGGGGTGAACCGAAGATTTTCAAATTTTTTATTATTTATTTTTACATAATAAATAGAAACTTTCTTCTCCTGTAGCAAAGCGGTTACTGGGTGGAATTGATCCAAATTTTGTATGTAGGCTTAAATTAGGTAACCTAACAATTTTATCGAGTGGCCATTACGATTTGAGAAAAAAAGTCATTTTTGAAGAGCCCTATTGCACATAAGACTAGCGAAAAAAATGAGGTGGCGGAAGGCGAGATTGATATGTCAGGTCGTGGGCCGTCATACTGAGGGTTGACTAGTATTGATTGTGTAGAAATTGCTTGTATTTCGACTTGAATGTGGACATGGACATGCTCGATGACTGTCGGATAGCCGGCGAGATACTGTTACTCAAATCAGGTCCGGCATATTTGATAGTCTGTACACTTTGGCGTAGAACATGTAACAGAAGGTAACATGAAAAGGACAGAGAGTTAAAAATTTATACATTTCACAGGAAAATAATTTCAGACATGTACGATTGATGATAGACACGTCACAGTAAGGTAGATGTAGTACACAAAAGAATAGTGATATAACTTCTAGAATGGTAAATATACAAGTATTGGTAATTGCGAGAAGTCGCGGGGAAGCGATCTGCTGATCATCGAGTCAACTACAGCTGCAAGAGACGCCAGTACTGCGTTTTCGTTGATTGTTTTGTTGTCGCTACCAGAAGTTATGAACAGCTCTGGTTTCGTGCTAGCTTCCGTGTTGAAACTTGCGTGTGACTAACGCAGCACGGACAATTCATGAACGACCACTTCGCGACGCATTGTGAGTAATGTGGTTTGATTTTCAATCGATCAGAAGTGAAGGTTTCGACGAGAAAGTGAATCGTCAAACTAATGTGCCCACGTCGTCCACTTTCTCTGCACTGCAGCAACGGAAGTCATTGCCGCGGAAGTTAACTCAAGGTCGATTAAATTATTAACCTACAGATAGGCTTACCATACGTCCTCTTTTAAGAGGATTTGTCCTCTTTTTTGACTTTTTTGAAAGTGTCCTCGGAGGACGCCCTTTTGTCCTCTTTTTTGATATTTTGTCCTCTTTTTTGAAAATTTAGGTCAGATTTAGAGGAAATCGCGAGTCATATGCCGCAAATTAGCGCAGAAGTGAAGCTCCGGCGGGTATTTCGGAGGGAAAAGGGGTTATTTCAGCTCTGAGCGGAAGTGATGACCTTTTTTTTTTTTTTTTTTTTTTTTTTTTTTAGTCATCCACCTGGCAATGTGGACTGAAAAACGTGTTTTTGGGCTCTGAGTGTAAGTGATGACCTTTTTTTTTTTTTTTTTTTTTTTTTTTTTAGTCAACCGATCATGAAGCGGGTGAAATTTACCTGTTTTTGAGAATTCTTCTCCAGTTTTGCTTGTCTAAAATTTCTGAAAAAGTGTCCTCTTTTTTCATTTCCGAAATATGGTAAGCCTACCTACAGAAAGCAGTCAATACCTGTCATGTCTTAAAAATGCATCAATTCAACAAATCAGCCCACAGTTGCGATCGTCTTCAGTAATCATCGTAACGCTATACACTGTGTAGGCCACATCTTGATGTATTTCGGCTTAAATTGTATATTCATTCCTATTTTTCTGACTGGAGGATTGAACTACTATACTTGACAAACTGAGAATAGCGAAAAGTAAGTATGTAGATCACAAACTATTACGATGTAGAAGCAGAAGTAGCGTAAATTATTTCTACTTTAGCAAGTACCCAAGTATTGTAAAACTATTCTTGAGTAGCCTACTTCAGAAAATTAGAAGTAGGGGAAATGTGGTACCGATGGATCACTGGGACCGAAAATACTTTGAAAATTCTCTATGATAACTCTATGATTACACTCCGTGAACTTGTCTACAATAGACACTTACGTGACCTTTGACACGAACCAATCAGGTTGCAGCAGGATGTGAACAAAGAACAAGGCCGGGCAAGCTTACTATGAGCTCTTATGGGAAAAGGTTGAAAAATGAAGGTTTTAAGCAAAATTACGTTGAATTGGGGATGACTGGCCTTAATGAATACTAATAGCGTAGAGCTAGTATGTAGTTGCAGCTTTTAGTCTAGGATGAACATGAATGGTGGCAAGTACGCATCAGCGTGCTGTGTCCAAATGCATGGATTTTTGACAACTTTTCGGATTAAGCGACGATTGTTGTATACTATACTATAGGATTGTGGTAATGCATATGTTGACGATTTCATAGGCTCCAGGTCTAAAGCGAAATTTTCAAGCATATCTCATGTTCAGAAATATATGCTATAAAATACAGCTTCTGCCACACATCACAATTTTAGTGTATTGATTATGAAACTTGAAAGCTATGGAGATTCTATCGAATTTCTGGATTTGAGTGGAACAGCATCTTCTTCTAACACCGCGGAGAAAGCTACGAAGTATTTCATGGAGCGCTATGTACCCGACTTAGGGACAAAGATTGAGGAGACAATTCACTCTTTGTGGAAGTGTTATTCTAGTGAACAGCCAATGTTATCGCAACTTGCGGAAAAGAGAGATATCACACTCAATGGAAATACACATTCTCAGAAAATCCATTATTGATTCGTCTTGCACTTGTAAGACAGGGTAAGTAAGGAAAAAGACATTTTGTCAGAGACTCCTGCAATAGATATTGTAACCATGATTTATTTTCACATTAGGTTCTGATATATGCTCTCATGCATATGCATTGATTAAGACAATCCAGCCCCTGAAGCTACAAGGACTGCATTGTGATTTGCATCAGCATCAGTGAGCTCGATCGTGATTGACAAGCCATCTCTCGACCGTACTCGCAACCGATCAACTCCTGCCTCAAGGTAGATTTTGGTGCGTATGTGGTGTCTTCAGTTTTATAACATTCCACCAAACACACATAATCCTGCAACATTTTCACCTGGAGAATTGTTCATTCAACAAATTGGGCATCTAAATGAGCTTCAATGCAAACCACTGGAATATAGTATGAATAGACATGCACTGTTGGTACACATTGACCATGGCACCGCACAATTACAATCCGTAGCATGCTATTAGGCATTACGATATTCACAATGGAACTGAATTTTCACAATTGCTGAATATGCTGTATCATTCATTTTTAATTTTCAATCTTGAATTAGAGTAAGCAATTAGTCCATATTTGGTTAGTTGATACGCAATGCTGCATAGTAGGACACCAGACAAAATTTTATACTTGTTGATTCTTCCGATCAGCTGTTCAATATGAATACGTTGTCTCACCATCTTTCTGGTTTTGAAACAGTCTGGCTCAGGCATACAAATCATGTGCAGGAATATTTAAATCTAGATTCAATTTCTTGATTTCAGACTCAATGGTGAATCACTTTTCTGCCATGATAGCATTTCCTGGTTCACCATAGCTGAATTCCATCATTTTCTCACATTTCTTGTCGAACCCACATATTTCACTAATATTTCGATCTGAAATGGTCTCTGTGAACAGTTCCTGCATAAAAGTAAGTGCACCACAATCCATCAATCCTTTCAAAGTTGTATGTGATTTATTGACAGTCAGTAATCATTTTAGTTTTGAGAAATCATGAATGAATGCAAATGGTGCATTTTTAAGAACCACATATCTACATGGCCAAATCGAAATTTAATGAAGCTTACAGCAATAGGCCTACTATAAATTTGTCGTCAGTAGGATAAGTTGGGCAATTCAGAAAGAATTTATTGTAGTCTAGCATAAAATTTCAGCTTCTCCGCATCTTTTGACATTATGATGATCATCTGAGAACTGAACTTCACTAGCAATAATTGTCCATCAATTTGTAATTTTCCTGTACGAGTTTCCTGTTTTGTGCTTCTACTTCTTCCAGAAATTTGATTTTCTTGCGTTTTATCCATCGACTTCCTCTTTCTGCAGCTTCATTAAAGATATCCATCACGCCTGCACAAAATATATAATATGTTTATTTTACAGAGCAACACTGCTGTGCAGGCACCTATCAAGGCGTACTCGTCCGACTCATGCAACGTATCACCGCTACCAATTTCAACTATTCATCTCATTATTGAATATATTGCTCTCAACAATTTCAACCCACACCATCATGCAGCAAAACTGTGGAATAAAACGAGACACACACCAAGTCGATTGTGGCATCAAGTGTCACTGCATTTCAGATTAGATTCATTCTGAAACACAGAATTATTTCATCTTAATTATGTCACGATTCAATATTTTTGGTACAATAATAGATATGTCATTTTATTAATAAAATGAGAATTCAGATGACTACAAGAAAGTCCACATGCCTTTATCCAGATTTTACATTCTTCCATGCATGTTATTGGCTCTGGGAAAGGTACAAGCGCACACCAGGAACGGTATGAGTAGCCATCTCCAAGTTACACAGGCTATTAGCACAGTGTTTATCCGGCATTTGTCCTGATTGATTCAATACATGAGCTAGAACAAAAAATGACGATTTCAGCTGGGAACGGATCATACTGCCTATCATATTAATATGATCATTGAATATGCAGACAAGTAAGTGTCCAGCGTAACAGTAATTTGCTAGATAATGATGCAGACTGTAGACTGTACTATATACGATTCCATAAATAGAACGCAGATAACGCAAAGCCCACATAATAAATACCCCACATATCCTGACTCAAGATTAATCTAATACATGCTATTCGGTACGACAGTCCTATCGTATAGTAACGACTAAGGATAATACAGCAATAGTTGCTTCATCCGAAAAGTTGTCAGAAATCCATTTATTTGGACATACCATGCTGACGAGTGCTTGCCACCATTCATGTTTATTGTAGGTTAGAACACTGTAAATACATACTAGCTCTACGTTATTATCATTCACCAAAGTCAGCTATTCCCAATTCAATATAATTTTGCTAAAAACCTTCATTTTTCAACGCTTTTCCATAAGCGCTCATAGTAAGCTTGCCCGGCCTTGTTCTTTGTTTACATCCTGCTGCAACCTGATTGGTTCGTGTCAAAGGTCACGTAAGTGTCTATTGCATGCTGGCAAAATCTTTCCTCACATACAAAAAAATTCGACGTGCTCGAGCTATGCGGTCTCTCACAGATGATTTTTGTTTTGGGGGGTCTAAACTAAATTTAGATCGACATATACATTTTTCTTTGTAACCTTCAACACGAACAAACCAGCAATCATTTTTATTGTGAAGTATAGTGCTTGTATCAGGCTATATAATGGCACCTATTATTTTTTTCAGTACTTTCCTCGAGTGGACTTTATTTTGATTCATGTATAAAATTCGTAGGGTGGGGACCGATGATACAATAGCCAAATCAAGCAAAATAATCAAGCATACTAATCATGAAACAAATGAAACATGCCTACGTACAGAAAATCTTTATCTAATAATTGCATATGATGTTTTATCGCTATAACGAGGTATTTGGAAGTCACACTGTCGATTTTCGGGCAATATGTATGTACCCACAAATTTATAAGTTCGAGCCTAAATCGAAACGTGATTTTATGACAACATTTGAGTTAATATTTATTCTATTTTTTGACAGTTGCGACCAAACATTCTTCTTTGGCTTGCTGCAGCTTAGATTATAATACTGAGCAAGAAAAGTAGTCACCTTTGAGTTTTTTAGGGTATATGTGTCATAGGTCCCCGGGTCGTGTGTCATTGGACCCACCGGGTGGGGACCGATGACACGTTCGAGCAACAAATTTTGAACGTCCATAAATATTTTTTGAAAAGACGGATATTCATGTATATGTGCGCGATAGGTAGAGCTTGTATCAAAGTGCTGAGCCAGCAAAAGATCTGCTGTTTTCGGCTGAACATTTCGGGGCCAGCGATCCTTTTCCAATTTTTGATCCATCGGTACCACATCTCCCCTACTTCGTTACTGACCACATCTGGGTATAGGCCACAGCTATTTATGTTGTCGACCAATGGTACTGCGGGGCCCCGTGATTAGTGCTGGGCGGAAACCATGACCTTTGCTTTGACCATCCACTTCCCAAACTTTGCGGTCAGGGGTCCACGCTACCACCAAAATAGATAAGGGCTGGCGGGCTAGCAAACACCGCTCTATCTCGGGCTTTTCCTCTTCGTGAACTCGGTTTGTCCTACAGTGTTATGTATCTGGGCTCCTATCTTCCTCCCGCCGCCGCCGTTCTTACGGCGACAAAGAAGCCCAGAAAAAGACCCGACGAAAGAAAGCACTCACAAGGAAGGAAGGAAAGAAAGAACTAGTAGAAAGGGCCACGCGGCTTCAAAAAGATCAACATCGAAAAGAACTGCATGTTGCAGCAGTAGTGTGGTCCTAGGTTGTCCTAATGTCCTTACTGTTGCAAGCTCTTCAATTTACAGCGAGTTCTCTGACACAAATGTATTTGCGTGGCAATACACGTGGAAACGACAAGAAAAGACAAGAAAGACGTTCGTCCTAGTAGCGGTAAAATGCATCTGACTTTACGTGATCAAACGATCAAGTTTATACTACAGTAGTACGAAACAATGGTTGTAAAGTTTAGCCAATGAGGGAAACGAATTGCGGAAAAGTCGCAGGACGAAAAAATGGATTTGTGAAGTATTTAGCCAATAGAAATAAGAAGCGCGAAATGGCCGATGTACGAAAAAGGCAGCGCGATATCTATGTAGAAGTTTAGTTTTGCGTAACAGAGGTTGTGAAGTTTAGCCGATATGAATAGCCTACGGATCACGAAATACTCGCGACACGAAAAAGGCAGAAATCTCTATGTAGAACTTTAGTTTTACGTAACAGAGATGGTAAAGTTAAGCCAATAGAAGTACGGATCGCGAAAAAGTCGCGGTACGAAAAAGGCAGAGATATATTTCTAGAACTTTAGTTTTACGTAACACAGTTTGTGAAATTTAGCCAATAGGAATACGGATCGCGAAATAGTCGCGGTACGAAAAAGGCAGAGATATTATTCTAAAACTTGCGCAATACACAAAAACGATTCTGGCTTTGACTAGTTACAAAATGTAAGATACAATGTTATGTTGGCCACATACAATAGTCCTAATTACACTAAAGTCCAATTCACGTTGACAGAGTCAACTACAATGTGACATCGGGCACTCCAGGCCAAGGCGGATGTTAAGTTAGATTCAAAGGATCGCAACTGCGTGCCGTTACACATCGTCCTATCTGCTCATTACATCGCATTGTACATTGTGTGTGACTTGTTCAGATGAAAAATGTAACAATTATTTTGCCTGGAGCCAGGTCATCTTGATCCCTACGGTTTCAACATAGTGTCCTATATGGTGTCGACACAAGCAAATCGCACGGTTCAATGAAATTGTATCACGTCACAGTTTCCATTTAGCTACAGGCAATTTGACGGTGATTTTTGACCGACTTGCCGAGCATCAAATTTGATAAAACGGGTATCAATCGAAAGCCGCCGCCGTACTGATTACGAAAATATAAATTTTATTCCGCTCGCGGTCCTGGAACCCCCACAATCAGCCTCTAATTTTTCATTGTTATGGAGATTGGCATTGGGACGCAACAATGCTGTCTGGCGAAACGACAGACGCAACAATACTGTCTGGCTCCCTTTTTCTCGAGCACCTGTCTCGTTTCGCTAGACAGCATTGTTGCGTCCCAATGCCAATCTCCATAACAATGAAAAATTAGAGGCTGATTGTGGGGGTTCCAGGGCCGCGAGCGGAATAAAATTTATATTTTCGTAATCAGTACGGCGGCAGCTTTCGATTGATACCCGTTTTATCAAATTTGATGCTCGGCAAGTCGGTCAAAAATCACCGTCAAATTGCCTGTAGCCAAATGGAAACTGTGACGTGATACAATTTCATTGAACCGTGCGATTTGCTTGTGTCGACACCATATAGGACACTATGGTTTCAATGTGAGCTAACACTCGTCTATGCAACGTTGCGAAATAGCCGCATTAACAAGATATAAACCTATAATTACTTCCGATAAATATGGAAAGGTCAAGAAAAATACCCCCCCCCCCCCACCATATTCGTGTGGAAGAGTGAGTACTGAGTAGCCTAACATCTCGCCCCAATCACTGATCTGCCTGCACGCAGACGTTGCAGCTCTGCAAGGATACTGAATAAATAGTGCGAGTAGCTTGTGTGATCACTGATCCGTCAGTCATATATCGACGTAATGATATATCTTTCCGATCTTTTGAATCATACATTTTACTATAACTTTTTTCAAACATGCCAATAGCAGAGGTAACGCCCTCTTTCATGGTCATCGATGCAAAACGCCCACTCCTTACCGCTTGAAAATATCAGCTGGATATTCCATTTGCTGCTAACCCGGGTTCTGGTTTTTTGATCATATATGTTTAAATAATCGCGTGACTGGTCCGTGGTCATTGCTCATTTTAAGCATTTTGTAATTACGCTGCTAATCTGAGTGGGAAAACCTTATCAATGCGTAGTCAGTGATCAGCATAGGTGGACGAAAAGATGACTACCGGTATGAACTAATAATCTATAATGTCAGTTGTCAAACTGTTCATTCTCAGCCAATCATCGCGCATAGGTGACTAGCTGGCTAAGAAATGTCTCGGAAAAAGCAACAGGAAGGGTCAATGAAAACGCTGCGGGATCTCCTGTCACAACCCAGCAACAAGAAATGCCTTGAGTGTGATCAACGAGGCCCGACATACGTCGATATCACAATAGGATCATTTGTTTGCACATCATGTGGCGGTATGCTGTAAGTAATTGAATTCCAAACTTGTTTTCTTGTTGAATGCTTACCATTATAAATAATCACCTGCCTAGTGGCATAGGCAAACTCGTACAAAGTAGGCCTATATACCCATCTGATTAACTAACTTTTTTTTAATGATTTGAGTTGCTCTAGTTCTAGTTCTGTATTCTGAAAAGTTCTAGTTCTTGTTTCGCATTTGAAAATAATTTTGGTGATGAACAATTAGAAAATCGTCTCTTCGTTTGGCGTCTGGCGTACCCGCCGTACCTGTGTTCTATTGTGTGATGTTCTTGAAGCCATTGCTATAGTTCAGAGTCGCCGCTACTGACAGCAGCGTAGACAGGGGTGGCTTTTTGGGTTGAAACCCCTCCTTTTTTAATCTTGTACTGATGTTCATGTGAAAAACCGATTCTGATAAATTAAAATTCGACGAGTTGATTCAGAATTGAATTTAGTTGTGTTTTAGTTAATGGATCGTCGTTGGTTCACTTGGTTGTAGTTTTGAAGAGTTGTTAGTTCTAGTTCTAGTTGCTCATTTTGAAAAAAAATCCATGTAGTTGTACATAAGCCTAGATCCAGAGTTGCAATGACTCGACTCGCGATTTTTTGGTGACCCCACTTGATTCGAGTCATTTTCTTGATATTGAAAAATGACTTGACATTAGTCACTTTGCGTATTGACTCGAAACTGGGTCTGCCAAGACAGGCACTTCATTGTAATTTTGAAGAATAGTAAAGTTATCACACTGTTATTAATTCGTCTGTCAGTACTGGTAGGCTACGTGAAAATGCTACCAGAAAATGTAAAAAATGTGGAAAATTAGTATATTATGAATGTTAGCATTTGATATCACCAAGCAGAGTTCTAAAAAGTGGGTTTCACATGACTGAACACTGAACAGTCAACAATGACTTGGACTCGACACTCTATTCCGTGACTTGGACTCGGACTTAACCCGGTGGTGAATTGAAAATGACTCGACTTGCCTCGAGTCAAAACTAAAGAATTGAGATTGACTTGTGACTCGGAACCTTGTGACTTCGTTACAACTTCCCCTACATCAACATGTATTAGGCCTACTGTAATCAAGAACTTATAAGACACATAGCCTATGTTGAATACAATATATTTCCCCTTTCAGCGCTCCAATAGGCGTACACATTCTATTTTTAAGAGGCCTTACGCCTGGTAAGTAAAAAATTGCACTATAGGCTCTTCCAATATTCACTGTTCATGTTCCCCAAATTTCCAGGCCTAAAATTAGTGTCCGTGAGGCCCGCAATCATATATGAACTTCGTCGACTATTGCATGTTGCCATGTAGCATGGCCTGGCAAGCCAATTAATTGAGTCATCTGAACCACCACAAATACAGTGAATTGGTTTTAGCCAAAATCTGCAGTGACCAGTCACAAAAAATGTTAATATCGCCACTAGCCAGATACTTTATATTGTTTTGTAGTCATAGCAGCGCTATGTTAACTTACGTGCATTAGAAATACACCATCTAATGCCATTGCCCAATTGGTCTCCTTCACCCATTGAAAAGGCACCGAGATTCCACGAAATTTTATCTCTTTAATATCATTTCAGGAGAGGACTCAACCCGCCGCACAGAGTCAAGTCTATATCTATGACAAATTTCACAAACGCCGAGATATCGTTCATGGAAAGTCGTGGTAACGAGGTAAGATGAATCTTGATTGAGATACATCGTGTAGATCTTATATAAGATATAGATATCTTTATTTTGTGGTGTGGCTTCTTAGAGGGCTGAATTAATTTGAATTCTGTCGAGTCCGGAGCCTGACCATATTTTAATTTATATTTCTGGAATCAGTGCGACAATAGCTTTCGTTCAAGACCAGATTCAGTAAATTCCGCGGTTCTGAAGCTAACTTTTTCATTGCCAGAAATCCTATAGTTGCTGCCGCAAAACAATTCTGACTCCATTCTCAGCGAATGAAGCTGCAAAATCGGTCGTTGCCATTCCATATTTACATTCGATACTACCACTCGATACAACGTTACCACTAGGTTATAGTAATCACTAATTGAGCAGTGTGACGATGTTCCTTGCAAGGTATCTATCTTGTCACATATCTCGTGACAAGCACAAAGTTGTATACTTGTATCTTGTATGATTCAAAAATTCTCAGTCACAGATCAAAATAGTTATGGATATGAGGAGGTACAGAATTTCAATATAAAACTGAATAGTGTATTCATATTGAAATAAACCAGAATAATTTTGGCTGAAACCCGTCAGGGGTAATCGTCAGCAGCTAGTAGAGAATTGGAAAGAAGATTGTGTATCAACAATTGTATCATCAAATATGATGTCACCGTCATGTTAATTCTAGTAATTGAGATGAACAGATGGTTTCAGCTCGATATACGGTTTTTAGATTATACACAAACTTCTTTCTTGGCACAAGCTAGGTTGACTCCAAAGGCACATAACCGATGAAGCTGAATCGCACTTTAATTCTATGATTTGAGTATTGAGAGATTATTCTTTCAATTACGGAAATGATACGCTTCATGCCACTAAAAGTTGTGCATCGACGAGACTTATACACTGCGGAATCCTTGAACACTCGATTGGCCGTATCGCAACATACGATACATAGTACAAAGCTACTTGCGTTGGTAGATATGACATTTTTGTGAAGCACTGATCAAGCAGCATTGTCACAAAGTGCAATGAAATAAATACCCAATTATATGTAATGTGATTTATCGTATTTTCTTGTCGTCGTATCAAAGAAACATATTTCAACTTTCCACATCTTGTGCAGTTATAATGTGTTCCGGGATACTCAATTACTCGCCTCGCCGCCTAATACTAGATTTCGAATCGAATCATTCAGCTACTCGGATTTGCCAAGCATTTCCTGTAATCTGATAGATACGACACTAGTCAGCTGAGTTATGCAATTGAATAGTATATTCATGTTGAAACAAATGTCACTTGGCCACACTTGGACAACTAGGACAATTTTAAGCTTTTCCATATTACATTAGAATTAAAAAGAGAGCTAGACGTTTTTTTTCTTAACTAGACTGGAATTACAATTATATCAGTATGAATATATTATTCGATTACAGAGTTGTAATGACTCGAGTCACGATTTTTTGGTGACTCGAGTCGAGTCATTTTTTCAAATGTGTAAAATGACTCGAGAGATTGACTAGGCTTGTACTCGAGTGAATTGGCATGACTCGAACTAAGTCATATGACTGGAGACAAGGATGCTCTGACAGACATTTCATTGTAACTTCGACGAATAGTAAAGTCACCACGTGATTGGTATTTCGTCTGTGTAATCATTCCTGCTACTTCAGTGTTTCTCAAACTATTTTAAACACCCCCCCCCCTTTTTGATACCGGTAATGAAAAATTTTGCCCCCCTTATCGTGATATCAAAAATTATTAAGGAGAAAAATTAGAATGCTAGCAAACGGATAGTTTGATGGCATTAAAGGTTATGGCCATTGTTGTGAGTTTTCTCGGATATAAAATTCGGACAATGTACATAGTAAACACCACGAGCAGGAGATAAATCGCGTGGAGCGCAAAAAAATGATCTGGTAATTGCGGCTTCGCGCCCCCCTTCAGATGCTTTCAGGCCCCGCGGTTTGAGAACCACTGTGTTGCTAGGAAAATGGGGCCGGAAACTGTTAGGACTGAGGAGAATTATGACATTATGAATGCGGGCCATCCCATATCGCTCGAGCAGAGTTGAAAAATGTGGGTTGAACTCGGAACTGAACAGTGCTGAACATAATGACTTGGACTCGGACTCGAGTCACAACACTATGACTCTGACTCTACCCTCTATGCATTGACTTGGACTTCACTCAGTTTTTTGTTGAAAATGACTCGACTTGACTGGAGTCAAAACTATAAGGTGAGATTGACATGTAACTCGGGACCTCGCAACTTGGTTACAACCCTGTTCAATTGTTTATTTAAGTTCTCTACCCCAAGAAGCCCATCAACTGAGTTATACAATTTCTGTTCAGTGGTGTCGCGCTGTATACCTGGCCAAGTATGATGAGCAATCCAACGCGAGACCGGAGTCTAAATCTGACACAACCAAGTTGAAACAGTTCATGGAGCTGAAGTACGAGCAGAAACGATGGTACGAAAGCCCGACGCAGCAAAGGAAACTGATGGAAAGCGTGGCCGCTAGGATGAAGAAAAATAGCGAGAAGGCAAAAACGTCATCAAAATCTGCACCGGTGAAATCTCAGGCTAAACCCGCGGCCGCTCCTGTCAAACAGGTTTGTCTTGCACTACCGTTACTAGTTGCTACTTTCATTAGCCAATAACGTTATAAGTAGGGGCGTAGGGCGATTATTTTTTGACATGTCAAAAAAAAGAAAAAATTAGGTTAAAATTGTAGCGTTAGGTCAAAAAATATCAAAATTGTTTACAAAGTTGAAACTTTTTTGCAACCTACATTTAGTTTGTATCGTAGATGTTTGCACTGCCGATGAACTTATCCTTTGACAGCTTGTAGCCTACTTTATAGGCCTACCGTTGTAGACGGCCCATTGTCTGCTCATTGTGAATCATAAACATTCAAATGAAACGAATAGGTTGACATGGTGTTATGCTCAACGTACCGCAATATCCCAACTGGAGCAAGACTGCGTGGGCAATTGGGCATTGCGTGGTTCCTATATCAAGAAGCGCATGATGAAAAATTGTGATGTAGACACCATTGCCAGAATGCAGCAACGCGGTGTGTCACCAGCAGTGTACGCACATTCGCACAACTTCAGTGTTGTCAGCCAACCACTGCTGCACTTTAACGTTCTTTCTCCTTTCTTGGCAAGCTACTTAGTAAGGCAGACACTTTCTACCCGAGAATGTAGGAAAGTATCTTTCGTTGTATTACAAAAATTTTTGATTATTTCCACCATAATGTGTAATGTATCTACTGGAATTCTTCATAAGGGCCAGATTTCATGAAAATATAGTTTTTTCATGTGAAATTTGTCAGTTTTGAGGCAAAAAAGTTTATTTTCAGGCCAAACTACTTCATAAGGGCAGACAGTTACAACCAGAAATGAAGATAAGTAGTTCAATTCTAACCTTATATGGGAAAACACCTAATTTGCATACATTAGGTCAAATTTGGTCAAAATTAAGATTTTTAGGATTTTTTAGGTCAAAATCTTCCGACTTAAGGTTTAAAAAAATCGCTCTAGTTATAAGTGACAAAATGCAACTCCACGAATGACCAATTCAATGCAGTGTCTGACGAATAGAAAATTCCCGGCTTTTTTAAAGTCTATTATAATTGGAATCTAATTAGATTAGAATTACTGAATTGGCAAAAAAAAATTCAATCTGGTTTGTGATCGGACATTTTATTCAGTATTGAAGTCAACCTACGGGATATTATCCCATTTTATTTTCAAAATGAGCTTTATTACTAGTATCGCTTGATTATTACGTGTGGACAGGCGCTGAATTATGCATACAGCAAACACGCAGTCGTTTGAAGCGTCAGTTTTGAACATTTGTCAACATCATAACGTTTAATATGTTTGCAGTGGTGCGAATAGGTTTGTGTCTGGCTTCGTCATGATGTCGTTCGAGGGGAACCAAATATTTAGATTCATGTGTTGCTTGGTTGACTTGAATTCAACTCTGTTAGCTGTCCGCCTTGGTGACATCACTGAATAACAGTGAATATTTAACACCGAAACTCTGTTAGTGGTTTGTTCAAGGGTTTAGTTTTGAAATGATCAAGAATATATCATTTTTTTCATTCTCTCATGCAAGAGCAAATCTTTGTGGAAGGGTATTTCAATGGATTACGATACACTTCTTCCAAGTGCTTGCATTGTATCCAGCCGTATGCATCTGGGATAGTCAATATCGCATGACGCTAAAATATGCATTACCTCAAATAGGATCATATTTTGTTGGTATACAACATTTACTTTTGGTTACTAAAACCCCAATGTAAGAAGAACCTATGTTTCGATGCTGTAGGCATCTGACAGAACAATTGAGTAATATATTCATACTTATATGGACACGAATATTTTCGGCTGTCACTCGTCAGGGGTAATCGTCAGCAACTAGTAGAGAATTGGAAAGAACAATGTATATCAACAATCGTATCACAAAATATGACGTCACCGGCATGAAATTTTGAATAACTGGGGCGAAGAGACTGCTTCAGCTCAATGTACTATTACAGATGGTACACGAACTCCTTTTGTCGACACAGACTTGGCCGGTGTATTTTGATAAAAAAGGCACTCAAAAGGCACACAAATAAAACTGTGGAACCGCCTCTCCCGACAACACAAAATCTGTGAACTCGATAATTTTTCGCGGAATTATCTGACAAATGTTTGCCAATGCCAGAATTCACGGTATCAGATTTCGACATAATGACCATCTGAATCATTTTTCCGCAAAACAATTAATGTCAGCGACGCTTTTCAGTGGTAAGCTACTTTCCTGGTATGTCACTTCCTTCTTGACTTGATCTGTACAGCTGACGATGTAACATGTCTACGCTACTGGCTCTGTATAGCCCTAGTGGAATTGGCAGCTTTATTGTATTGGTGTATTGTAGCATCAATATAATCAACGTCTTTACATTCCATTACTGGACCAGAATTTTTTTCAAATCCTACGTTGTGGTGTTGAATTTTTGCGTCAATTCTAATTTAATATGCAATGTTAAAAATAATGACTTGAGAGTTTGATTTGGCTCGAGCCATTACAACTAGAACCCGACCGCGGGCCACTTTTCAGCTGTGGTAGAGGTCGCGGGCAGCATGAATTCAGTGTCGAGATGAAATAGGCCACACAGTTTACAAACCACGTTTTAAAAATTTTTGTCGCTAGATTTTTAAGCGTCTTGGTCTTGGCAGTGTCTGGGCCATAGCACGTCAATGCTATATGTCAATTTATATCAGCTGATTCTTCTACCATGGAACGCTATTATTACCATCGCCGAAGCTGTATCAGCTAGTGAGGAATAGTGATAATAGTGATCTTGGGCACAGGAGAATAGCTTATTTTGAACACCAACAACAATATTTTTAAACTAATATTCAATTTCGGCATTTCAAAATGCTTTACTGAGCGTTCTTCCGAAATCTCAAATCAAGTCAGGGACAGCGTGTTGGTGACCCCTGTTGTATTGTATAGTATGCGGCCTGTTGGTCTCATTGCAGCGCGTACCTATGGAAGATAGATTCGACCCAGTTTTAAATGCGTGGAAATCTTTGTCTGACGGATTTTGTTTTTACGCAGTCCGCAACAAATCTTCTGGATGGCTTATCGTTTCCAAGTCAGACTCCAGTCTCGAACAATGTGGTTCAAAGCCAGAATTCGGGCGCGTTCGACGGATTCGCCGACTTTGATCGAGCTTTCGCGGAACTTTCCACGTCACAAAATAGTGAGTTTATAATTTGCTAATTTTTCAGATTAAAAAAAAAATTAATTAGGCTTATTTAAATTGTGTATATCAGTGACAATTTAAATTATTCTATAGTTATTTAAATTGAATTGCTCCACATTTTTTTATTTGCTTTAATATCTATTTTTGTTTAAATTTGAATTTTGTATCGCTGGCAATTTCAATTCCCATTTTTTCATTCATTTTTTTATGCATTTTAATGTGTTTATTTATTAAATTTTGTAGCGGTGACAATTTGCTATGTTGCTAGATATTTTTATAGTCAATTAGATATTTTTTCATTCGCCGGTATTTAAATTTTGTGTCATTGGCAATTTGCTATTTTACCAGATTTTTTTTGTTTTTCATTCAAAACATTTCAATTTAGATTTTGTATCCCAATTTCTATTCTCTCTCTCTCAGACACTGCCAGCCAAGGCGATCCGTTCGCGGCGTTCCAAGTGAGCGCTCAGCCGATATCTTTTACGAACCAGGCCTCGAAACCCAGCACGGCGCAGCCCGCCGCCTCGGAGAATAAAACTACAGACAAATATGCCGCGCTCTTGGATTTGGATCTGAGCTACAATAAGACCGACAACACAGCCAGCAAGTATGTGGAAAAAATTACTCGACTCGACTTGGTCGCTTTGTGTATTGACTCGACTTGACTCGAGTCAAAACTTTACACGTCAAATTGACTTGTGACTCTGAACCTTGCGGCTTGGTCACAACATTGATGTAAATCTGCGAATACAATTTGATTTTTCAGGAACGAACCCTTCTTCTCGATGTCAAGCAGCAGCATGACGGCGCCGGGAGTAAACCAGCCGGCCAACATGGCTCCCTTTTCCGGAATGAGCAATCAACCGATCCATAATAATGCGTTCGCAGCGAATTCATCCGCGCCTGGTACGTGGGACAGTGATGATTTGTGTGCAATGTTGTCACAGTGTTTGACAACTGGAGAATTTTCAGCTATTCCATATCAGATTGGAATCAGAATGATAGCTACACAGCTTTTTGCTAATAAGATTACGATTAGAATTATCGCCACACAGTATTTTCCTGCATTAAACTAGAATCAGAATGATAGCTGCTAAGCTATTTCCAAGTTAGATCACAATTAGAATTCTAGTTTCGCAGTATTTTTCCAAATTTAATCTAGAATTAGTGAAATCGTGAAAACTTCAGATCGGAGATCACATTCTTATAAAAATGGTTCTTCCATTAAGAAGCGCATGATGAAAAATTGTGATGTAGTCAACATTGTCAGAATGAAGCAACACGGTTTGTCACCAGCAGTGTGCGCACAACTTGAGTGTTGTCAGCCAACAACTGCTGCTGTTGAACGTTCTTTCTCCATTCTTGACAAGCTACTAGTGAGGACAGACACTTTTTACCCGAGAATGTAGGAAAGCATCTTTAGTTGTACTACACCAAATTTTTATTATTTGGACCATAATGCGTGATGTAACTACTGGAATTCTTCATCTCATAGGTCCAGATTTGGTTGAAATAAAGTTCTTTCATGCAAAAATTTGCTAAAGTACTTCATAAAGACAGACAGTTCCAACCAGAAATGGAGATAAGTTGTACAATTCTAACATTATGTGCAAAATCACCTAATTTGCATACATGAGGGCAAAATTATGTCAAAGTTAAGTCTTATTAGGTCAAAATCTTTCGATTTTTAGGTGAAAAAATATCGCCCTACTTATAATTTAGGGTTACCATACCTCCTCTTTTTTGACTTCTTTGAAAGTGTCCTCGGAGGACGCCCAAATGTACGCTTTTTGAGAATGTTGGTTAAATATGGGGCAAAATTTCACTGAGATAGAGCGAATCAGCACTGAAGTAACTCACCCGCGGCTATTTCGGGAGCTGAGCCGGAAAGCTGACCTTTTTTTATCAACGAACCATGAAATGGGAAAAATTTAGTAATTTTTCAGGATTTTCCTCCGGTTTTGCAAGCCCTCTTTTCAGATTTTGAAAATACGGTAACCCTATAATAATTAGATTACTGACATTTCGTCACCAATTCTAAATTGTATTCGAGCTAAACTCGATCCCATATTTTACAGGATACAATCAGCCAGCCCCAACGTCACACTACGGACAGGCCACAAATTGGAATGCGCCTTTTGCGACTTACAGCCAGCAACCGTCCAACCCGCCCGTAGCTTCAACGACTAACCCGTTTTTCAGCGGCGCACCAGCTCCCGCTCAGAGCTGGCCCATGCAGCCAGGACCTAACGCAACGAATAATAACCAGGCCGGTTTCTCTTCAACCAATCCTTTCAATGTAAGTTGGCTCCAGATTTGGGCAACTAGAAAACATTCAGCTTTTCCAGATTAGGATTAGAATTATAGCTATACATTTTTCTTCCTATTTGAATTAGAATTAGAATTAGAATTATAGCTACACGTCTTTTTCGAAATTAGAGTAGATTTAGTATTACAAACACAGGCTTGAAGGCTTTTTTCCAAATTGGAATCGAAACTAATGTTTTTTTCCAAATTTGACTGGATTTGAATTATAGCTACAGTTTTCCTCCAAATTACACTGAATTACAATTGTAGCTGCAGTTTTTCTCCAAATTAGACTGAATTGGAATTAAAGTTGCAGTTTTTTATCCAAATATGAATGAATTAGAATTATCACTACACAGTTTTTCTCCAAATTAGACTGAGTTTGAATCAAAGCTATATTTTTTTTTCCAAATTTGACCGAATTAGAATTATAGCTACAGTTTTTCTCCAAATTACACTGAATTAGAATTGTAGCTACAGTTTTTCTCCTAATTAGACCGAATTAGAATTAAAGCTGCAGTTTTTTTTCAAATTTGACTGAATTAGAAATATAACTACACAGTTTTTTCTCCAAATTAGACTGAGTTTGAATTAGAGCTACAGGTTTTTTACAAATTTGACTGAATTAGAATTATAGCTACCGTTTTTCTCCAAATTACACTGAATTAGAATTATAGCTACAGTTATTCTCCAAATTACACTGAATTAGAATTTATTTATTTTTCCCAACATAAAACGCATGTCGTCTCTCAGATTGCAGGATCCACAGCCCCGGCGGGATACGCTTTCAATATGCCGCAAGCGAGCAATCTGCCGCAGAACTCGAGCAACCCGTTCCTATTCTCATGACACCGCACTCCAGACCGACTCCGCTTCGCATTCTAACAAAATTCGAGAGTATTGCACCAACGCCACCGACATGATCAATGGTTGTTGTATTGCTAGCCAGCGGTTGCTGACAGGAACAGCCAGTAAAGTAAAATAATCCTTACTGGAAAGCTGTGATGTCTGTTTGTATGTGTGTGTGTGTGTGTTAGCATTATAGCCCGGCCTACATCGGATTTTTTTAATCGATCCCGATAAATTGCACCTTTTCCGAAAACCTTGACATATTTGGGCGACATTCAAATGATCTAGCTTGAGTCCCATTTCCAAGGCTACAGAGGGTTGATTTTAACAGCTTTACAACCATGAATTTGGGCATGACTTCAACTAGAAACCTTGATATATTTAGGCGATATTCAAAAGATATAACTTGAGTCCGGTTTCCAAGGCTACGTTGATTTCGACAGCTTTACAGCCGTGAATTTGGACATGAGTTTACTTACCTGGAAAGGCTGTATCTGGACGCCTGTGAGCTATAAGAAATAAAGCAATATTCCCAGTCTGGCCTCCGCAGATTACAGTGCTCTTGACTCCTTACTGCCATATTTGTGATGTGGTGAAAATCTCCGATAATTTTGACTTCTAATGGGCGATTTATTTATTTCAAAGTAGTATACCAGATTATTAGTACCGTGCATCCATCCATGCCACATGAGCTATTCCTTGTCTGTTGTCAGATTTTCGTAATTGCGCTCTTTGAAGCAAGCTCAGAAACGGACTCTGACACGATATAGTAAATGCATGTTTATACGCATGGAAGTTGTTACGAGATGTCGCTCTAGTGAAGGTTTGTGGATACTCTAGCGTTCTATCCTGCCTGCAACTAAAACCTTGATAACTCTCGCTACACAGTTGAAAAAACATTTATGTTGATGTCAAAGATGAAAAGTAAATATTTTCCTGTGCCGTGATTCCGTGTACAGCAATATTATATCTCGATTTCGAGTATTGTGTCGATATTTGATGAAGACGGGCGTATTTTGAATCTGTGTATGAAAGTTTGCTAGTTGCTTGGATCATACTGGATAGGTGTTCAAGAAGACTAGGTGATGAATTGCAGGCCTGAGCAACAGTCTATAGGTCAGGGAACTCCAGGTTGATCAAGCATTGGGCCAGGGGTTGAGGCAAAACATCGGAAAAAGAACTGCGACATCGCTCACTGGGCCGAGGTGGATGCCAGCAGTTTGAGAGACTGCGACCGAAACTGGTCTTTTGGCACCTCATATCTGCTCATTACGTCGCGTTGTACATTGTGTGTGCCTTGTTCAGATAAAAATGTAATCTGAGGATTATCTTATCTGGTTCTTAACCGGGGTTCGTTGAGCCAGAGAGGTTGCTGGAGGTCGAGACACCCGGCCCTATACACTTACACACACAAGTAGTCAGTGACAAAGTACTACTTTTAGATATATACCGAGTAAGTTTGCCTATACACACTTTCCAGAGCGTTAGAGACTACATGCCAATCTGGGTTCCTCTGATACCCTTAAAATCATTTTTCCTATCGAAGTTACAATATGGCATCATCTGTAGGGGGCTGCCAGTAAAACGGCACTGCAGCTGCTACAAAAACTACAACATCAGGTCATCCGTATTATAGCCAGGTCCGCAAAGGGACCAGCATGTGTGCCCAACAAATCACTGCTCAGCAAATTCGGTGTCCTAAACATAAAAGATATGCGGAAACTAGAAATTGCAAAGTTTATGTATCAGTTCTACTGCGGCCACTGCCCCGAAAAGTTCAATGACTTCTTTACCTCGGTATCAAAAGTGCATAAGTACGACACACGCGCGTCCACGTCGTCCAACTATCATATGGTTGACAAAAAAGATCATCGCTCTATCAAATATGCCGGACCTGAAGTGTGGAACAGTATCTCGCCGGCTATCCGACAGTCGTCGAGCATGTCCACATTCAAGTCGAAATACAAGCAATTTCTGCTGAGTGAATACTAGTCAGCCCTCACCATTTACCGGACCACGACCTGACATATCGATCTCGCCTTCCGTCACTTATTGCCACTTTATATTAGCTTCTTTTACTTTCATTCAGTGTGCACTGAGCAATGAGCATGCCTCCTCTTTACATCGCCTAGGCCCAGGTGGGTGTCTGGTCTTAAGACTACTCCTAGTCGTTTGGGCATCTTCCTATCATTCATTGTATTGCAGTCTTGTGATGTTTAGAAGTGATGAAATTTTATGAATAAACTTGAACTTGAACTACTTCAAGTGACTATGATTTGAGACTACTGCTTTACAATAGGGTTTACATATTTTAAAATCGTGAAAGGAGAGCGCGTTTTTCAAATCACAACAGGTAGTTAACCGATATTGAAAAAAGCTGATTTTGAGTCATTTACTCAAAATCTGGTTGATGTTGACTAAAAAAAGTATCATTTTGACTCGACTCCCGAATTGCCAATTTTTAACGATACTTTTCTGGTGTTGACTAAAAACAAGGCCATCACTTCGACTCCCGAGTCCCGAGTGATCCGCCCGAACATCTGCATTAACACATATTTTGCGTCATTTGTGTCGATTTTTAGATGGACCTGCGTCCATTAGCGTGGCTGTAAAAGCTGTAAAGGAGGGCGAATTTCCGGGAAAAGGAGCAGAAATTCTCCTGAAGGAGGTCGTATGGTAAACCTATAAATAATAGTTTTTTAGGCAAAACTAGGCCCAGAATACAGTTACTTTTTGTTTTGTGTGAAAATGATGAAATAGTTTTGCTCTATCAGTTTTCAGTACTCTCGCACTCTTCGTCCCGGTTATTCGAAATTTCATCTCCGAGACGTCATATTTTGTGATATGATTGTTGATATGCAATGTTCTTCCAAATTCTCTACTAGTTGCAGACGATTACACCTCATAATAGTCTTTTAATCAGACACCCACTTTGGCCTACATCATGTAAATAGGATACATGCACATGCACACTGCACAGTGCACAGTATGGAATGCCGTCAGGATCAAGTGCACACGAGAGTGATATTGTGAATCAGTGCTGCCACTCGAAGTTCGTGAAAAAACACTAGATTTGCCAACTGAATAACACTAGATCTACAAAAAATACACCAGCTTCGAAATTTAGGCCAAAACTATTGAGTAAAATCATAAACGATAAGGAAAATGAACTGATTAACAACAACAAGTTAACGAGAATACTACATAAATGATAAAATCATAACGTTTGGCGCAATCTTTTGACATCTGACAATATTGCCAGATATATTTTATTTCTCCATAACAAAATTTGACGTCAGATCGAAAGTAAAAACGAGACAGGGTTATGAAAGTCGGTGGAATATCATACACTGATAAACTCAACTCTTTTGAGTTTTTACACTGTCAAAGGCTCAAAGGAACCTACATAAGAACACTGTGTAGAATTAAAATCACTTTAGCCTAATTTAGGGTTGCCATACGTCCAGAATTTCCCGGACATGTCCGGAATTTCACTGTTAAAACTGGCAGGTATGGGCACCAGGCACCACCCTCTGCAAAAATACAATCAAAAGTAATATAAATAATCATCATTTATTGAAATATGTCTGATTGTAATCGCAATTATTACCTAACGGTATATTCCTAGAGTTGGTTAAGGCCGATTGGATGCTTTAATCACAGACCCGCATTTTCCGTGCCACTGTCGAGCAGGTTCTTCTTTACGGAATAGAAGCACTCACGCTGACAGAAAAGCTGGCTAAGACACTCAACGCCAACTACGATGCACTCCTCCGCTACGCACTCGGCATCCACCACCCGGAGCACATATCCACCAATGCTCTGCGCAAACTCACAAAAACAGTCCCATGCCGTTTGCTGGCTGCTGAACGACGCTTACGCTTAATCGGTCATCTAGTGCGGCATCAAGACGATCAACCAGCAGCCGCCATCATCAACCACATGCCGACAGAGCCATGGCGCAGAGGTGGCTGGAATAGAACCACATGGCGCTCAACAATAGAGACCGAGCTAGCGCAACGCGGGCTATCGCTCGAAGACGCCCACGACCGCCCACGCTGGAGGCGCTTGATAAGGGCCCAAAACTGATATCTTGATGTTCCTTTGTTTCCTGTTTTCTTTTGCCCTTTTATTTAATTGAAAGCCGATATATATATATAATCACAGACAGTGGTTCCAGATCTTGGGCTCGTTCGCCTTTATCTGGGGATCGCGATGATCTTGGACGTAATCAGCTTCCTAGGCTGTGAGTAAGTTTGGGCAAGCTTATTTTTTTTAGTATTCAGCTTATCAAGTTTTGAACTTTGCCACGGAACATTTTCAAGTGGGATATGAGGTCACGAGTACGACCATAGAAGGTTGGAAATCCCGGTGCATTTTATAGTAGCCTAATATATGGAAGGATCAATATTATTGACAGAATTCATACAAAAAATTTTATAGTCAAATGCATATAGTAAGTGACCAACAAGGTACATCGACTACCCTATTGTGGGCCCAAGATCAGTGCTTTTTTGGGAGGAAGGGAGGGGGGGCGGGCGGGGAATTTCGGACCTGATTAAAACACATACAGATGGTCCACCGACCTAACAGTATAGCAGGGCTGCCAAACACAATCCTGACAGGCCAGACACGGCCCGCCAGATCATTTCATCCGGTCCGTGGAGGAATCTATTGCAGACCCATGCAAGTAGCAATCACCAGAGCTCACATTACAGATGGCCCAATTCATGACCATGTTCCACTCCATTCCTGTATAATGTATATAGTCGATGGGCAATGCTTTGCTAGTGTGACGTCATATTGACGGTCAATGAGTTATACCTCATTTTAAAATCCGCTAGTGGGCGCTAAAGAGTGTCCGGAATTTGCTTCACAAAAATATGGTAACCCTAGCCCAATCATGTACGCAAATTTAAACTTAGTCTTCATGACGCCACGTCATTTTTCAAATAATCCGGCACAGCGGGGAGATAGTGTAGTGGTGACGATTTGCGCCTTCTGCTCAGGCGGCCGGGGTTCGATTCCGCGTTGGAGTTTATTCTGGGATTCTCCTTCCCGCTTCGCTGCTCTTACGGCGTTAAAAAATGCCGAGAAAAAGACCCGGGAGAGAGCGCACTTACAAAGAGTGGAAACAAAAAGAATGAGCCGCGGAATAGAGACGAACATCGAAATAGGAACTATCGCATCGGTCACTAGGCCGAGGTGGATGCCAGTATAAGAGTACGCATCTGCAACCGCAACTGGTCGTTCGGTATCCTCCTATCTAGGGTTACATTTAAAACAAAATCCATTCAAAAAAAGTTGTAAAATTGTGCCATAATTGTGTAAATACGGATATTTCGTCAATTGTCAATGTCAATCCATTATGGCGTCACAATTGAATATTCCTGACGTCATGCCTTGAAAAAACAAATAAAAACAATGAAAAATATGTTTTAAATTAGGGCCTTGTTTTAATCATGTTTGTTTCTAATTGATTTTTTTTAATGCAACCCTACCCGCAATACAATCCATGCGATCCACGACAGCAGGAAGTATTAGGGCTACCATATTTTGAGATACTGAAAAGAGGACACTTTTCATAAATTCCGAGGACACTTTCAATTCCCTGAAAGAAGAGGACAAATCCTCTTAAATAGAACGTATGGTAATCCTTGGTAGTATCGCCGCTGGTCTTTATTGAGCATGGAGTTCGGCATTCGCAAAACTGGAGTAGTAATAATATTTCGACATGTAGCGTCGGTATGATATTGAATTTCACGAAAACTCGTTTGTGCGTTGCATCGTAATTTGAATGATCTCAATTGATCTGGAAGCGGAGTGGCGCTAGCGATTGATACGTATTTCCGATGTTTTTAATATCAAATACCAGAAGTGACCGATGGATATAATTATTCGTATCGATGGCGCAGTTACCGAGAGTAGACCTTAAGATCCCAGCGTGCAACTGAACTGATGTCGAGGAAAATTTTGTTCATATTTGCTGTCGCCACTGCGATGGTCCTCGGGCCAAAAATTTGCTTCTTGAGTCTGCGGAGTACTGTTCAAGTCAAAGGAGGTTTCTGGGTAATTTCTCTGGCTTCACATTATGTTGCCAACGTCTTCAGCGGACTCGTAGGCCTATATCCTTTTTGAGTACAAAAAATCGGGCCAAGGCGTTACATACTCTTAGGGGACTTCGTGTGCATTATCTTCATCCTGGGTAGTCTCTATACTGGATGGGTAGGCCTATAGGTGCTATTTCAACTGCGATATTTCTAGGTTTGTATGGTTAATTCAGTATTGTGGGTCGGCACGTGCTCGGTTGTTGTTGTTGCTTCCTTTCCCATTAAAATAGCGACATCATTCTCACAGAAGACGGCGAGAAAAACGTTCGTCTGTTTCTCACGGTTGTAACCCTGGGACAAGGTTTAACCAATCTCGTACCCGGTACGATTCTTCGAAATTCGGGAGGAGAATTGACTGCAGCAAATGAAACGGACATCGCGCAATGCGCAGCTCGAGATTGTTCTATGAAAGTACGAGTTCGAAAACGATGCCCCGATGTTTGATAGATTGACTCCTACAACGCTAAGCTACGACATCCTTATTGTCATGTTAGCTGGAATGGTTGCATTTAGAATGTTCATCCATTATTTGGTGCTACCCAAAGATCAGGATTCCAAATCTGAAGAATCCCAACGTCTGATAGAGAACGATGAGGAGAGGGGAAACTTTTGTGACACTCTAAAAAAATCAATCATTTCAGTTCATGCTGTAATGATGAATCCAATGAATTTCTTCACGTCGCTGAATGCTCTGTGGTATGGGATATTTCTCGGATTTTTTCGGTCCTCCTACGTTCGATCGTACGTTGCGTGCACTTTGGGTGTTCGAAATGTGCACCGTGTCATTGCCATCGTTGATTTCGTGTCATGCCTAATGTCTCTAGTAGTTACGGGACTAAGTAAATTTTTATCACTTTGGCAACTTTCCATCGCCAGGTCCATAACTGATTGCATTGCCCTTGTACTGATGTTGACATGGATCCCCACTTTTACAACGTTGTACATGCCATTCGTAATTGCGCTTCTGCTGGGATTCTCCCATGCGACGGGAAGTGTGGTCCATTACACCATTCCCGTAGTATACTACACTGACAGCGACGCCACATATTCTCTGAATATAATGTATTTTTCCACGGGATCAGTAATTTCTCTCATTCTGTCCATAGAAACGAGCACTTATTGGAGTATATATGTACTGGGTACATGCTCGTTGCTTTCCACAATCCTACTTCTCATCAGGCACTACAGAATGCAGTTATGAAATATGAGAATCGAGATTATGGAAACCTTCAATGACTCGGTATTTTCTACTGATATTCATGAATAATTCGTAACATTCCTACACGAACAATACCTCAATTTTCGTATTAATTGTTCAAATTTATATTTCTAAAGGTGGGGCGAAGGACAGACTATAGATAACTAGGTTAGTTATCTATTGACAGACGCAGTGAAACAACGCAAAGTGAGGAACGAATTGATCTGCTGCACCGATTGTTGCCCTATCAATAGCACTATGTATTAAGGCGAATTCACACATACCCGGTTCGCACGGTAAATTCGCGCGTAACGCACGTATCGCAAGACTCAATTCACACATTCACGATTCGCGATCACTGTACGGTAGCCGTGCGACGACCAACCGGACGTATATTCACACTGCCGCGGTCGATCAACCACGGTTGCAAGCGGTACACCTTGATTCCATTCCGGTTTGCTATGCCTCTTTTCAACATATTGAAATATGACAGGCCTATATAAAGCCCAGGTGGTTAGTAAGTAGTACTAATAAGTTTTGTCTAGGTTGTGTTTTATATCACTTCCACGCAACAACATAGCTAACCTACTTTTTGCACTTTGGAATATTTGCACCTATTTGTAGTGTCACAGGTGAGTTTGCGATAGTCCCAAAGATGAACCCTGCAATTTAAAAGTGACCACCTCTGCTGAAACTATTCGAGCCATCAACCACATCTACTATTTAGAACTACTTGATCACCTTTCATTTCTTCATTTCCTACACTTGGAAGTAGTTTCCACATCTCTCTGAAATTGCTTATTCTACTTGAAGGCGAGTAAAACTTTACAGCAATACTTTTGTATGAGTAGCAACGCTGAATATTCTGACCACCTTGGATAAATATTCACATATTCCTGATCATTCCAAGAAATCAAGTGTGCCTTACAATACAGAATTGAATTTTCAATCATGTTATGCAAAGAAATCATGAACAATAAAATGAAATGATTACACTTGAAAGCAACATTTGCAAATAGAGAATGCATACATTTGAAGAAAGAAACAAGAATAATATGCAATACAATGGTACCAATTAAATCAATGCAGTAATAATCATAATAGACAAAACAGTATGCATGAAATAACAGTGCTAGTTTTCAACTGGTTCTTGTGATCATAAACTTGGAAAAGTTTGCATAATGTCCTTCATTATTGCAGCGGCACACACAGCCTCCGTTGACTCACAACTGTGCCGCCATAAAGTTCGCAAAATGATCATTGATCATATTAGTCCAGGGTGCAGGAAACTGGTCAGTGCTCTTCTGTAGAAACTTCATCATCCCACCCTGAATAAGATATAATTTATATTTTATATGTTACATGCATAGCGTGACAAGTCATACATCACAGCTTCACCTACCTGCATCAAATGTCTGTCATCATAGTATCTTCGCTCTTCCCTGGTATCCTAATTGTCTGCCAATTGTAGAGTTCAATGACGCGTTGTTGGTGGATGCAAGAGATGACGTAGCAGTGCTAGTTTACACATCAGCTGGTTTCACATCATTTGTCTCTGGCAGTGGTTTCTAGATCCCAATATTAAAACATTTGAAAGCTTATTTTACAGCAACAATGCCTTTGAAATTTAATATGCCATAAGGAATTTCACTTCATGCAAAGATTCACCACAATTCACAATATCTGATGTTGTCACTTTAACCAATCATTGCTTCAACTTATTCTGCTGCAGTAATCAAACTATCAGAGTAGTGAACTTTTTCAATATCTGCAGGTTGGCAACAGTGATACACAGATGAGTATGGTCAACAAAGAAGCTAAAAATTTATACTTTATCACGACCTATTCTCTGCATTGGATGCGAGAAACATTTTCTGCTAGTATGACGTCCTATCTTGTGCAAATGCAGCATTTGAACTAGGAGTAAATGAATATGTTTCCCCCTTTCCCAAAAATTGCTCCTCGAAGTCGACCATGGAGTTTTCACTTGCCCCAACGAATGAAATTACAGCAGCAATACTAGAATGAATATTAGAAATGAATGGAAATGGACATACCAGATGTTTGCAGTACATCAGCAATTGATGTTGATGTAGGCTGGCATCAACAACTGCCTGATTTTTTACTAGTGGAAAGGATTATAGAGTACAATTTCTGTAAACAGATGTAGTAAGATTGAAAAGACACCATTATGTAGTAAAAATGCATGCATAAATATAATATGAATCTGAACTCATTTAGTTGATAAAATGAAATAGTGTTGCAGGAATGAATTACCAGCTTCTATCAACTAACTATAGGTACTCATTTGCTACATGATAATCACAACACAGGACATGGAATTCTAGGTTAAAATGTCAAATGCAAATATTAACATCAACTTCGTATATACAAGGATAACAAGGTTATGAAATGACTTGTAGCAGTCCTTCAATCAGACGCACACATTGAACTAGAATAAGTGAATAGCAGGCAGCCCTGTGATCACCAGCAGTGATTTATCAGGTATGCAGAAAACAGACTGCTGTAGAAACACGTGCAACTGAGTCAGCCTGATCGCAATATCGTTGCCAGACGCAAAACAATCATCGCATAGTAATATAGAATAACCACAACTGGCGAGCATACATAACAAAACGACTGATTACTACTGCAGAGTGCAGATTACTGCATGGCAGTACCATCATACCGGCATGCCGTCTGGTACGTATCTACACATCCTACCGGTAAACTCACCTTCTCATATCACATTTTCTTCGTACAACCAATATACACCCTGAACACAACATAGAAGCACTCTCCTTCGATAATTATTCAATACATTCATCTCGACAAGCTGCTAAATCCATAGGACCACACTTTCGACTGAGCTCACGGCAGCAACGATAGCCACGGAAAGTTCGTTTGATCCAACTTTCCGTACGGCAGCAAAAAAGCGAAGAAATCAACCGTGCGATAGCCGTGGCGACAGCCGCCGTGAACGAATCGTGCATGTGTGAACATTTCCACGGCAAGTCGGCCGTACGACCGTACGATGGAAAACCGTCATCATCATCATCATTGGTTTATTAGCAATTTTATCAGTTCAATACACCACAAAAATGCGATACAATGAATAGACAGGAAGATGTCGAAGCGACTTGGATTTGTCAATTGAATCGGACACCCACCTTGGCCTAGGCGTAGTAAAGAGGAGGCATGCACCCTGAATGAAAGTAAAGAATACAGTATAGAAAAAGAAAGCGACAAGAAATAGGGCGGCATGTCATGGGAAGCGAGATCGATAGGTCAGTCGTGGTCCGGTAATCTTGAGGATGGACTGTATTTATTTAGTAGTAATTGCTTGTATTTCGACTTGAATGTGGACATGCTCGTCGACTGTCGGATGGCCGGCGGAATACTGTTCCACACATCAGGTCCGGCATATTTGATGGAGCGATGATCTTTTCGGTCGATCATATGATATTTGGACGACGTGGACGCGCGTGTGTTGTACTTGTGCGCTACGGCAAAAATCGTGGCCGGGAACCGTGCATGTGTGAATTAGCCTTTACATCGCAATGAAACTGTTGCGCGTGCGTACGGCATTACCTTGTTTCGTGTGTAATTTGTGTATTTCTATTTAATTACTGGTCGGTGTAACCATCATCATCAGTCGCGTTTCTTTCTCTGTATATTCAATTGGTAGACCAGTTCTTTTGGTTACTTTGCTGTAAGGACGGGGGGACTGTTGAAGATTTGCGGTCAAGCATTGGTATAAATCAGGGGTGGCCAACCTTTTTGGCCAAAGGGCCACATTCAATTGACGAACCAGCGCGCGGGCCACTAGCCGCGCGAAGCGCGAAAATTTTTCAAAGTTTATAGGTCAATAATATTATTACTTGAGTATATTGCGGGTCTGCTGTATATCGCTGGGCAAAGTTCGCAAGGATTTGACTATTCGGCGCCTGGACATATCGGCATCGAAAGCTTCGGCCAACATGCGTCAATCATTTTGTGCCTATAGGTTTCATCGTCGACGGTCTTTCTGCGAGCGCAAACGTAAGGTCGCATGTTGGACGACAATTTCTCTCGTAATTGCGAATATAGTTACACTCGATCTGGTACATCATGCGTTCTTTCATTTCCAGCGGGGGGTGAGCCAATATATTAAAAGCAAGAAATCGAGTGACATCAGCGTGAAGAAAATTTTTACTTTAGACAAATTTACCGCAGAATATTCTGCTTTCTTGTGATGTACGGAGATCTACCAAAACGCGACTGGCCCATAGATCTGCCAATGCGTAAGAACTGATATTTTAGTCGTCAAATACCAAGTGTTGCGGCCAGACTATTCAAATTTTTGGTTAGTCTTCCAAGTTCACAATATGGGCAACCCATTTTTGATATTGCTAATTTCGAAAATTACCTCGCGGGCCACTCAAAACCTTCTCGCGGGCCAAATTTGGCCCGCGGGCCACGGGTTGGCCGGCCCTGGTATAAATCCTACGTTTACTCTGGCCTTGCCTACTTTGTGTCATTATATATTCAATCATTTTAGTAAAAGGCTGTGTTTGATTTATACCGGCGTTGCCGACCGTCAAGATTAGACAGGTTTCTGCGCCTATAGTCGCCACATGATCATTTCGCGTGCCGCGCAGAAACAATTTATAACGGCTGCAATTTACAACGCTTGTTTCGATTAGAAGCAAGTCAAAGTAATCCAGTCCGTACTATTTAACGGAGATTCGCTTTGTTCCTTGGTCATTGGGCTTTCGATTGCACCATTTCAGCAATGACCATTAACTGCCCTATTCTTTGAAGACAAACTATTAGTATCAGCATGCCGCTGTAACAGTCTCCGACCGACGAGAAAGTTTGATTAGCTCCTTCGTTCAAGCCACTTGCCAAGGTGACCGTTGAAGAGATGGTCATCGAACTTGCTGCACTCGAATTGCCAACTACTGGAAACAAGGCCGCGCTATCGGAAAGACTGAAGACATCTCGTGAGTGTAAGCCCGACAATTTGTAGAAATCTAGAACACAAACCACACCATCACCGTTGCTAGATCCAACCGGGTCTTCGCCCGATCCATTTTCTATTCAGACCGATAAGTCCAACGACTTTATGATGATGTACACTGATGAAGCAACAGCAGGAGGCAGCAAAGGAAAGGTCCCTCATTCAGCAACAGGAAGCGGAGAGAAGGTTGCTCAAATGCTCATGCAGCAGGAAGCAGCAGAGAAAAGATTCATTCTTCAGCTCAAAGCAATACGTCAGGAAGCGGACAAAGCCATAAGCTCTAACGGGGACTCCGATTTGCCCAGTGTCATCGGTAAGCGATTTAAGCGAATGAATGAAGATATTTTCGAAATATTGCAGGCACTCGAGCTCAAGTACACGACTTCCAACTCTGTCGAAGAAATTGAGGTGTTCGTGAAATCGCTCGAGATGTCCATGACGAATTTGAAATCCTACGTATAGATGACAAAATTAATCTAATGGAAGATAGCGACTTGAAGACTGAGATTATTGATGATTTGAAAGATGCTACGCAAGTCTATCCAACTAACATTCTTATTGCCAAATGAAAGCTAGGGAAATTGAAAGCGATTGACGAAGCTGACAGGACAACTGGAAGTAGGGTTGCATTTAAAACAAACGGTGTTTTAAAACACTTCGTTAAAAATATGTTTTTAATAATGTTCTAAATAAAGGCCTTTAAAAACAAAATGTTTTTTTCTAAGTTGTAAAATTATGCCTTAATTGTGTAAATACTTTCCAAAAAACATGTTGCATGAGCCTACGGACAATTACCACCCGATATAGCCGACGTATATCGATATGGGATGGTTAAAACCCTCAAAATAGTCGGTTCAACATTGATAGCACAGATATTTCGTCAAAGGAACTATATTTTCCCTATATTTTCAATTGTCAATGGCAATTCATTATGACGTCACAATTGAATATTCATGACGTAATGGCTTAAATAAAAAACAATAAAAAACATGTTTTAAATTAGGGCCTTGTTTTAAACATTTTTGTTTTAATTTGATTTTGTTTTAAATGCAACCCTACTCCTATTTGTTAATTGCATCGCATTGTGTCTTATCGCATTGTATATCGTGTGTGTCTTGTTCAGATGAAAATGTAATCTGAATATTATTTATTGATTATATTTACCATGTTTCGCCGATTCGGTCCGGGGTTTTCGGCACAGGTAAAGACACACACCAGGCATGCATGATTCTGTGGTACGCCGTTGCAGTTACGTACGCACAGGTGGTTGGGATTCGAAATTGAAATGCCGATTCTATCTCCAGTATAGTTGCCAGCATGTCATTGCAATTCACTTTCCAAGGTGAAACCTTCTCGCATTACTGAACTGGTATCTGAAACTGAATTGCAGGAGTCACGCTGCTTTGCAGTAAATATTTATTTTAGTCTTCTTGTTTTTGTGAAAATCATGTTTCAATGGTTTTCTGCAGCGTTATACATGATTGAGTCGAGTTTACAAATATGAATTAATGACGATGCGCCAAGATTGCCAAAAATAAACTATCTTTGGTATTTTGGCACGGCATAAATGACGGGAAATATGAAATCTGGACATTCGAGCGGGCCATTTGGAAATGACCTTTTTTTAGTCAACAGAACTGCATTTTCCGTAATGATTTTCAAGAAACCCGTTTTCTCGTCCGATATTTCAAATTTTGTTATTTGTAAAAGCGTCCCCATTTCCGGACCTCAACATATGGTAATCCTTACTATAAGGTAGGGTTACCATACGTTTTGACTTTTAGGAAAGCGTCCTCGAATGACGCCCAAATGTCCTCTTTTTTGAGATTTTGTCCTCTTATTTGAGAATTTTGGTTAAATATATGGCGAAATCGACTCAAAGTAAATCAGCATTGAAGTAACGCCCCGCCAGGTATTTCAGGAGCTGGGCCGGAAAGTTAACTTTTTTTTTAGTCAACCGCTCACGATGAGGAAAACGTTTACTTTTTTGAGGATTTTCCTCCGGTTTTGCAAGTCTGAAAATTTTGAAAAAGTGTCCCCTTTCAGATTTCTAAAATATGGTAACCCTACTAACCCTTCGATAACGAAAGTTCTACGGACACTGATATCCAAAATAAACGATGAAATACACGCTCAATCGAACACCCACACTCTCTCGTTTGCATTACGGTTTCATCATTGCGGCTGATTAGTAATTACTACTAATTGACGACAGCGACGCAGCGCCGATCTGAAATGGACATGGACAACTAAATAATTCTAGTTGTTTAATTAGCTAGACTAATTACAGAGAAATGCCGGTAATCTAATTTGTCAACTTTTTCTATGCTCTAATTTTAATTTTAATCTATCATTTCTGGTCTTCTGAAAATACCACAGCAGACTGCGTCGTGCGAAATTCAATAATTCCAATTATAATTTAATATGAAAAACTAAAATTTTCTAGTCGTCCGAGTCTGACATTCAGAGAAGATCGAGGGCAACGAGAGAAGCACTCATGCGTATCTATATATAACCAGCTGTTCACAAAATACAAGTTCATTTGATTTACATCCCTTGTAAAGTAGTGGTCAACCCGTTTGCCGTGCGAGAGAGAGAGAGAGAAAGAGAATCTTTATTTACGTCCAACCAAAATACAAAAACAGACGGCAATGATGGTGGTGCAGAAAATATGCATGTACCGTATTCGGTATCAGATAAGAATGATCGATACGACCGTGAAGGTCAACTAGTCTGATCACACCCGCATCAAACAGGCATACTTGACTCTATACAGTCTGGTTGTAAAAAATGTTCGTTTATAAAGGAAAATAAAAAAGAAAAAGTAAAACATGGTAGCAAATGATCAATGAAGCAATGTATGAGCAAGTTAGGACGACAGTGTTAATATAACGACAAGAGGTGATTAAGTAGGTCTTTTTTCAATCTATTGAAATTCGATATTGTTACGCTGCTAAATATGGTGTATCATGTGTCTCGCAAGCTGCTGCATGTGCTAGATATCGTACAGCGCATCGTATTCCCGATCTCATCGCTTCACTTATCTTCATTTACAATTTACATGCCTACTATCGATTCAGACTGACTGACTTCAAATACAGGTGTGTGTCATAGTGTTAGAATGAGTCGAGCCCTATTTTTCGAATAACTTGACAGTAATCGAGTCACTGTCCTAATTTGACTTGGCTCAGATATAAATTCTCAAGTCAATTCTAAAGTCATCAGATATTCTAGATCAGACTGACTTGGACTACTAGATTATTTTAGTTATATACTAATTAGATCTAAATACCGATAATCAGATTCTAATCTAATTTGCGAAATCTTTCTATGCTCTAATTTTAATTTGATCTAATCTATGGTTTTGATGTAAATGCTACAACAGGAGAACCGTAGAGAACGAAAGGACCCAAGCTGACTGTTCGTTCAGACAATTGCCATCCTCATGCTTATGAGCTATGATTTGATACGAATTGAACTTGAATAAATTTCCAGGTTTTCGCGAATTCAACAATCCTAATGCGAATCTCATTTGGAACGAAACTATGTAGCTATAGTAATCTAATTTAGAAAAGATGAAAAATTTCTTTTTGTCCAAGTTTGTCAGCAATACCAGTTTTTAATTAATTTGAATTTATTTCCGTTTTCCATATGTTTATTCCGTTATTGATTAAAAGTCGTGTTTTACTGAAAGAACAAATGTCCCTTCTTTGCATCGTCGGCGAAATTTACGGTTAATAAATTTCTCCTACACGATTCAACGCTACTTGTAGCTAGTAGTATTTTCATTGGCTTTTATAAATAACCAGTTAGCCACATAGTCTTGGATTCTTAGTAGTTTAGAAATGGCGCGGAAGTAAGTCTGGCGAGGTCTACTCAAAATGCACACAACCGTGCACGGAACGACACAAACTGATAATATTTGACGACTTGAAATGGGAGAACGGCGTTGGAGATAGCGTGGTGGTGACGATAAGCGCCTACTAATCGGGCGGTCCCGGTTTACGATTCTCGTCTGACGTTTATCTGGGCTCCTCTTCCCCACCGTCACCGTTCTTACGGCGACAAAAAACAAGCCGAGAAAAAGACCCGACGAGAGAAAGAAATCACAACAAATGGAAAGAACTGGAAAGGGCAGCGGCTTCAAAAAGATCAATATCGAAAAGAACTGTGACGCCGGGCACTCTAGGCCGAGGTGGATGTCAGTTCGCAATTGCGCGTCGTTCGGCATCGTCCTATCTGTTTATTACATCGCATTGCGTCTTATCGCATTGTACATTGTGTCTGACTTGTTCTGATGAAAATATAACTCAACGATTATTGATTATTATGTACTATATTATTATTAAAATTTGAGATAACTTGATTTCATTCATTTTGAAAACTTACGTATCACTGTGATAGTTCTTACGCAGGTTCTACATCTGAAAGCAGAATCGGACAACTAGAATATTGTCAGATTTTACAAATTAGATTAGAAGAGCTTCTTGGAGGTACAGAACTTCAATATACAATTAAATAGTATATTCATATTGAAATGAACCCGAATATTTTCGGCTGACACTCGTCAGGGGTAATCGTCAGCAACTAGTAGAGAATTGGAAAGAACATTGTATATCAACAATCGTATCACAAAATATGACGTCACCAGCATGAAATTTCGAATGAGAGAGCGTTCAATGTACTATTTTTAGGTGGTACACGAACCCTCAAAATACACCAACCAATACTCTGTCAACAAAAGGAGTTCGTGTACCACCTAAAAATAGTACATTGAACGCTCTCTCATTCGAAATTTCATGCTGGTGACGTCATATTTTGTGATACGATTGTTGATATACAATGTTCTTTCCAATTCTCTACTAGTTGCTGACGATTACCCCTGACGAGTGTCAGCCGAAAATATTCGGGTTCATTTCAATATGAATATACTATTTAATTGTAAATTAGATTAGAGTTACAATTACTGAATTCGCCAAAACTTGAGAATTGAACATTATTTCGAGTTCGAAGAAAAACAACAAGATCAAGTTCTGTTCATATCAAGCCAGAACACCACAAATTAGATTAAAATTGGACCACAGGCATTTCTCCCTAATAAGTCTAACTATAGATGACGAGAATTATGCAGTTGTCCATGCCTGCCTGAAATTGTAGTTCTCAAACTTTTTTGCGACCCCCTTATCACCACGTCAAAACTGTTGAAAGAGCTACAAGAATGATTGCAATCCCAACGCACATAGTTTGATGGCATTTCAGGTTATAACTGTTGAGAGACCTCTCAAATATGAAATCCGGAGAAATGCAAATATCAGCTGGAGGTGAATCGCGCAGCGCGGTTAAAGTAGTCAGTTTAATAATTTGTCAAAAACAATCTTGTGCAATGGTAGCCAGTACACATATTTTAATGATTGTGGTTTCTAATATCTTCTATTTCCTGACTTGGGCTTGACTCGACCGCACCTCGCCATACGGCCCCGTTCTCAGCCACTTTGATTCGAATCCTCATTTCTATGATCCAAATGGCAAGTGACACATGGCGTATGGCATGACCTTATATGGAAATATTTTATGTCTCCATAACATTGTGCCTTACTACGCGCTCTGCACAGATGCTTTACAGACAGGCCATAAAAGCATCAGCTAACACCTACACGCATTCACCGGTTACTCTGAATTCAGGGGCATATTATGATCGGTGCAAGGTCCGGTATCAGTCACAATCTATAGCGTTGGTGTATCGATGGTATACGTCGCAAATATGACATTTAAAATCATTGCATAATTTGAATTCTCGACGTTGTTTTTTCTCGGAACTTTCAGCACACATTAGAAGAAACTTCATTTATCTTAGGCGGCTTCGCGCCCTCTTTAGATGTCTTCACGCCCCCCCCCCCCAGTTTGAGAAACACTTGTTTCTGCGAGGCACGCGAAATGATCGTGTGGCGACTATAGGCGCAGAAGCCTGTCTAATCTTGACGGTCGGTAACGCCGGTATAAATCAAACACAGCCCTTTACTACAATGATTGAATATATAATGACACGAAGTAGGCAGGGGCAGAGTAAACGTAGGATTTATAACGATGCTTGACCGCAAATCTTCAACCGTCCTTACAGCAAAGTAACCAACAAAAACAGGTCTACCAATTGAATATATAGAGAAAGAAAACGCGACTGATAATGATGATTACATCGAGCAGTAATTAAATAGAAATACACAAATTACACTCGGAACAAGGTAATGCCGTACGCACGCGCAAACAACACTGGTCTAAACGATTACTTGAACGAGTAAAGCACGACAATCCGAAATGAAACCCGCTCCAAAACATTAGCGGACGACAACACGGAGCTTGCATGACAGAGAAAACATATTTCAAAAACAAGTATTTATTATGGCAATGTTGCAGCATACACTTCGTAAATTGGTAGCTGCAGAATCCTGGGTTCTAATTCTACTGTAATCAGACGGAAATGCCGGTAAATTTAAGTCCAATTTGTAAAGTGTTTCTGTGCTCTCGTCTTCCAATCTAATTTCTGGTTTTCCTGAAAATGCTTCAGGATAACGGTGTGGTGCGAAACGAGTCAGGCTTGTTGCTGTACATACATTTGCCATTCTTGTGCTTACGAGAATAAACTTTGGTTCGAACTCGATCCTGTTGCATTTCTTTCATTTCGGATTTTATCTCCATTTCCAAGTTTTTGCGAATTTTAATTCTGATCTAGTTTGGAAAAGCTGGAAATTTTTATAGTTTTCCAACTCTGACAGAATGCATTTCTAACTCTATTGAATTAGTGGTGATAAATAGTAGCAGGGATTTTGCGATTGCAGAAAAATCCGTCGCATACCACCCGGTAAACTCGCGCGCACAGCAGTTTGAGAACCACGGCCTACACGGAAAGGTTAATTTTTGCCACTCCTTTTTAATCAAACTGATCTGGGCATCAGCAGATATATTCTCGGCAGGGCTGGATGTACCCTTTCTCAAAAAGATAACTGACAATTTCATGACTTATCCAAGTTATAATGTAGTGACATCACTCGATATTCCGATATATTCTTATGTCCATGTCGGATTAAAGTCGCGTTACTACCGACAATTACTCTATTTATTGTTACAGACGGTTTGATTCATCGTTACCGAAATAGTGACGTAAAACTTCGCATTTCTTGTGGTATTACGCCTCATGTTTATTTTTGTTACATAAGAAGGGGATTATCGTGTTCGTTTATAAGTCTCGGCCCGATAAATCTTCATCATCGGCGGCTCACGTATCAGATTTTGCGAACAATGCGCGATAATTTGGCCGCAATTCCAAGAGACGCGTGGAAGCTATCAGTTAAGATCAAACGAGGTACGAATGTCAGGTTGCGCGTGTGCTGAATACGATTGTGGTATCTTTATAGAGTTGTACAAATGTACATCTATATATCATTCCAACAGACGCCTTGTGGTCTCAATATACTCACTTGACGTCTGCCTCTTAATATAACATCAAATGTTACGAAATAGCAGTAGCAAACGACGCGAATTCAATACCTTCATTGCAGTAACGGAAAGCTGTGTAGGCCAGGTTGTGGCCAAGTCACAAGTTTCCGAATTCACAAATCAACCTCACTTTTATAGTTTTGACTCTCGAGTCATGCGGATCATTTTCAATTCACCACCGGGTTCAAGTCGGGGAGCAGACTGCCGACTCCGAGTCATAATGTTGTGACTCGAGCCCGAGTTCAAGTCACTGTGTTCACTGATCAGTTTCGAGTTCAGATGATGTTGAATCCACTTTTCACAACTCTGCGTGGGTGATATCGAATGCCTCGCATTGATAATATAGCCTACCAATTTCTTCAATTTTAGCAGTTTCCGATAGACGAATTAGCTTTACTGATAGACAAAATACGAATGATGTGGTAACTTTACTATTCTTCGATGTGGCAATGAAATGTCTGTTCTGGCCGTTTGAGTTTTGCGTCATATGTAGAGTTGAATTTAAAACAAGAACAGTGTTTTAAACGAAGGCCTTAAAAAATTGTGTTTTTTTAAGTTGTAAATTATGCCATATTTGTGTAAATACTTTCCAAAAAACATGTTGTATGAGCCTACGGACAATTACCACCCGATATAGCCGACGTATATCGATATGGGATGGTTGCAATCCTCAAAATAGTCGGTTCAACAGCAATAGTACATATATTTCGTCAAAGGAGCTATATCTACCCAATATTTTCAATTGTCAATGACAACCCACTATGACGTCACAATTGAATACTCGTGATGACATGTTTAAAAAAACACAATAAAAAACATGTTTAAATCAAGAGCCTTGTCTTAGACGTGTTTGTCATGATTTGATTTTTTGTTTTAAATGCAACCCTAGTCACAATGGTACAAGTGCTATACCAAATTGTCAAAAAGTAGCCTGCAGCTCGTTTCGTATAAGTGTTATGTGAAAGCTACGGAGACTTCTCAACAAACTTTAATAAATCAACTCATTGCGGTAAAATAGAGCCTATAGCAAACAGCAAAGTCTTATTTCTTTCAAAGGACAGCGAACAATCACAAGTAAGTTACTTGAATTGACCAGGACTTCGCAAATTTCGCCTTGCAGAAAATTCAATAGAATCACGCGTCAAGTATCAAAAAGCCGTCATGAAATGGAGTTTCCAGTATTACATTTAAGCTGTCATGATTGAATTTAGGGTGAATTTTAGTTTTTGAAAGTTTACCGGTCCGCAAGATATGTTTTGAAATTTTACCGGTCCGCGAGGTCAAAAAGGTTGAGAATCACTGCTAACACACGCGAGGGAAAATTAATTGTGTGCGAGGAATGCTTCTTGAAGAATGCAACTGCAAGTGCATTTGAGTAAATATTTCAGCATCCAATCTGATTCTACATGATTAACTCCAATGAATACTAAACTCTATCTTGGACTAATGTTATTCATTCAAAATTATTTAGTGCTTAGTACATGCTGGCATTTTGAACCACGGTCAATGATGGTGTACAAAAACGGCATTACAAAAAATAACATTTCATCACGATCAGCAAAATGCTCACAAATCATAAACAACAGAACATTTCGACACCTTTGGTATTTATATTATTGACATTTTAATCAGCTAACGCGGTGCTTTTATATCGTGACGCTGATGATGTCATGTCTTACGTATGAAAATGATTCGATGAGCTATATATACTTACAGAACGCGTGTCGTCATAAAGGCGAAAGTCATTCTGAAAGTCACAGTTCTTAAGCCCGTTATATGATTTGTCAATTCAACATTTTCGGAGTACTCAAGTAGATTTCGCAATGCCTACTTGACTGCCTACTCAAGCGGTCAATTTTTAGACTACTATCATTTCTACTTGCACAGATTTTGAGAAAACCTACATACTTCTTACACTTTATACACTGAAAAGTGAAATGTTTGAGGTATGTTTGCAGGAAATAGTCATAGGAACCGCGTGAAATAGCTCGCGATTGTAGTATCATTGTATATCTTGCAATTTCGAAAGGGCCGAGTGGCAACGTTTCTTGGACCTCCGCTGCATAATATTTATTGATATCTCTGTACCATTGCTCTTCGCATCCAATCGCATAACTCAGGAATATCGTATCTAGATATACCTGTCCTTACATCGATCTATTGGTGATGAGGAAATATTATTCGTGGAAATCTCTCCATCTCCAAAAACAAATGGAACTTCAAAGCTGGACAACTAGAATGTTTTCAGCGTTTCCAAATTTGATAATAATTCTCATCATAGCTACATTTTTTTCGAATTACCGCATTTGCAAAAACTTGAAAATTGCTTTCAATTCCGACTTGGAAAAAAATACAATAAAAATCAAGTTCACTTCATATCAAATCTGAGGTATTCTCATAAACACGAGAAGGACAAATAGCTGTACACCAAGATTGGATTTTCAGGAAAACCGTAAATTAGAATAGAATTGAAATTAGACCACAGAAGCGTTTAACAAATTAAATTGGAATAAAATTACCGATGTTACGCTCTAATTAATGTCATTAGACAAGTAGAATTGTCTAGTATTGTTCAAATATTCCGTTAGATGTCTCTCGAATATACCTTGCAGTAGGCAATCCTGATATTTACTGTGTCTTTGGCAATTCGTCCGATTACGTCAAAACCAATCTCTCACGGCCTCACGCTCCCTTAAGACTGTCGCCACGAGAATGCACGTTGATAGTAAATATTTATACGAAATACAGTACGATACGCGGCGATAAAAATTAAATAAATACGTTAAGCCTCTTTTGAAAGAGAATATATTAAAGCTAGTAGTAACTAGTGATGATAGGTAACAGTCACGAAATAACACTGATCGTCCGAGAGATCGGGATCCTATAATATTGCAACTCTCCGAAACGCGCTGATAACAATTAATTAGGTATAATCCGCAGTAGCTGTCACATAATATGGTGCGGGTTTCGTAGTAGCGGATAGAGCTACTATTAACGAAACTACTCGCAGGTACTTGAACGTCGTCAATCAGTGGGGATTTGGGATAAGCGACAAGTGCGTATCGATTATCGCGCTTGTATCATGTTGGTTTTGCAAATGTTAAGAAATCCCTGTCGCATCTCGTAGAGTTCGTTGACGATGTGGTGTCGTAATGGGTTCGATTCCAGCTTCGACACGCGGCTGCAATCTTTCAGATCGTACACGATACCCAAAGAATTCATCTGAAATCGATGTTCAAAACTTTACTGGGTGGTAGTTACATTGGTTTGTTGTGATACTGTAGCAGAACAAACGGCTAGCCTATACACTTGAGTTTTATAGTATACCAGTGTTTCTTACACTTGGGCGCTAGGAGCGATTTTGATTTTGATGCGGGCGGATATACTCAAGATCGCTACGGGGGCATTTGGGGCGGTATGGAGGCCCGGAAGAAAGATGTTGTAACGGTATTTCAATATAGTTATCATTGCATATTCAATTTTGACCAAAATCGTCACAGCTCTAGATGTTTCGGGAAATACGATGCATATCTTGGTGGGTCGCGATGTTGCTTGACAAAGTTATTAAGTTTTGGAACTCGTGGTTCATGCGCCTTATTTAAGGCCCCGTTGTCCCCTTTAAAACAGTTTCATTGCACTATATTTGGGTTTAAAAGCGACATTGTTTTGATTTACGCATAAACATATATAGTCTTACGGCACACGGCATCTTCGAATCCAAAAGGGACCCTTTATATCCTGTTTAAGTGTGAGAGTCTATTCCAATCCCAGTACAACCCCAGTTTTAAGCTTTCGAGCTAACAGGATAAATTGTTATCCTTGCATTTTGTTGTTGTAATGGGAAATTGTTACTACGTTGCCTCATCGTCTCTGATTTAGAATGCTTCGGTTCCATGTTTTTACTCACAAGGAATGGGACGTAGTGTATTTTTGTCTTTAATGTTTTTGCGGCATATACACCGACTCATGATAAACATACACACGATCTGCGCATATGCATACCATGCGTGCATATGCCGCTAGACAAGGAAGGTACAGAAATAGCCTTGTACGGCTTACTAAGTCTTGCACCACCCCTCTATGCATATTGCAACTTCTAATGTATATTGAAGTTGACAGCTGGATGTAATATTGCTTCTATTCTTCCCAAATTCAATTCAATAGGATAATACTCACAAGCTTTACACCACAATTTCAGTCAATTTACTATTCGCACATAGCAACGATATACAAAATTCAATGCAACTTCACAGCATCGAAAAGGAGGAATTGAGGTGCTACATTTAGATTGATAACTATATAATACATATTTTGAATAGTTGTTTTTTCTAGTTGTAGTTTGACTCGTTTCAAGCCCAAGGTGGACGGGACCCAACAGACTCATACCAACTTCGACCCCTGCCCCCCCAGCCCGTATAATATATGGGGCGTCAACTAAAAACGTACGCTGGAGGAAAAAGTGTATGATGCACTACGTTAGACTTAATATTTCGACAAATCGACGCATCAAACTCCACTGAATTTTCGAATGAGCTTGTAGAATGAATACATAACTGCCAGTAAAGCCTACTACAAGAAACTGTACTTTGACATGGCAACATTACAGCACTATCATCCCAAATCAACTGTTCATAATCATTTTCAAGTAAAATATTCATACCTTCGCTTGTATCAAATTGATGGAGCCTTCGATGGCCTTATGTATATCGTCCGTTTTATCATCGAATATTTTTTTGTCCCCAAGCAACTCCATGCGACACCATATCCTAATTAAACGGCTGCGAATATGCACGTACCCGGGGCCGTGATTCTCAGGAAAACGCCGCGGTGTGTGTCGTCTCGAATGTGACTTGGGCGCGTATTGTGTCTGAAAAATAATATTTGTGGTCAGTATGTGCTGTGACACGTTGGCTATCTAGATACCGTTGTAATCACACATGTGGTGCATAGTATGTCGGTATGAAATTCTATATATAGCAATCGTATGGCTAATAGAAATTTATGTGCGAACTTACCGCGAATGAGTAAGACGTTTGAAAAAAAACTGAAATTTGTCCTATCCGAGGATCACACCGTCTTATTCGCCTTGTAGACCGATCGTTCATGTTTGTATGTACGTTCCGATATCGCGGTGAACCGATACACGGAGAACATTGAAGAAGTAGAAAAATTCCCGCTAAAAGAAAGTTATAGTTAACGAAAAAGTAAAAAACATGCGTCTGCTGACGGACTTCTTTTTTCTACATATATACGCGGCTAACCAAGGTCTAATATACAATTGAATAATATATCCATTTTGAAATAAGCCCGAATATTTTCGTCTGTACCTGTGCCAATATATTATCGAACTGTATGCTGAATTTCAGTATACCTCCAATAGTCTATTAGTAAAATTAGTGACTTAATTTTCAAGTGATATTCGGGGGGGGGGAGGGGGTCAAGTTCAAGTGAGTTATTCGGTTAACTGTTTCAGTCTTATGCCATTAGAACGTCGATAGTGATAGTATTGGAGCACTTTTGATAACGTGTCAAAGTAAAACTTTGGATACTTCATAATGCTTGTACCAGTATAGTTTGGAAAGACCATGTGGTGGTTTCGATTGGTAATAATAGTTGAACAAATTTTTTGACTATATATTAACAAAAAGCTACCGATATTTTTGGCTCGTATATACTCACTTACCAAGTATAAATAATCCGTTTATTTTGAAGTGACTGCGCTTGGTGAAATACTTTCCTCCCCGCTTTATGAGACTCCTACAATCCGCGCATATTGAGGCTGCGTTCAGCAGCAGCCGGTTTAGGCTATTTCGACACACGTCTCTCGTATATACTTTTGAACCTGATCTCGGCTTCCATTCACAACGACTTGCGTCGCACGCATTTATTTCCATAATACTAAACTACAACCCGGCCCGATGAGAGTTGAATTAATCTGGCTATCGAAAAATTATGCTGATTTAAATACTTTTTCCGACTGTGCGCTTTTTTCTTCGATTAGCTCGAAGTTACGCAACCTGAATTCGTTCTTCCTCACCTCAGCGACAAGCCTCAAATGAACCGCAAATTGTGACTCTAAAAATTTGAAGAGAGCCAACGATCCACCTGTCGACCATACAGCTCCCTGCAATTACTGTTGTACATGATTATTACGGACATCAAGGGTTATCTAAACTGACTCGTGTCCTGAGATGTTGTTGTTTTAAGCAATCTTATGATGTTTTTCTCCGTCACTATCGTGAGGACATATGACATAATTGATTCTTTCCTGATGTCCATTACAATTACCCAGTGTGTCTTTTAGGAACCCTTTATTTCCCCGTGTGCTACGCCACGTCGACTGTGCGTAATGCGGATACGTAATCACTGCCACCTTGGAATCATGTCGAGATGTAGCTACACAACGGTATATCATGGACGCAACCAATAATTAAGTTTGGTGTTTCGTATATAATGTAACACAGGTAACTTTGGTGATAGGACAGGCTGCTGGTATGCCTCCTGAATCCCGTGGCTTTTAGATTGATTATTTTAGAATGGATTAATCCACACCATGCTGTAAGTATTCTTTTTTACAGGTACACTCAAATAATTAATTCTGTACTCGAAAATTATGCATTAAATCCGAGTAAATCGCAGATTATCCCGGAAAACGTCTTATAATCCGGCGTTGTTAACGCCGCTGCATTGCAGAGTAACTTCTTCAAGCATATGCCATCTTAATCACTGCGGGAACTTAAACTGGTCACCGTAAGAAGACATGTACCAGGATGAGTTAACATTTCCGTGAAATTACACCCAACGGAACATCGTTAAAATACAATTTGTTACAATACCACGAATTATGACAATTTTTTTGAGCTTGTTCACTCCATATTACGCCCTTTTTCAAATTATTATCTCCGTCTCATCTATCGCGAAATCGACACGATCTTCAAATAATTTGATCTTTATCGCGTAAACATCGTAATCAACGCAACAAAATCCGAACGGTAAGCCAAAATTCAGCAACAGTGTAATCTCTCAACTACTCATCTCGACGTCTTACATAACGCCAGATTTGGTGGGAAAGGTGGCCTTCTGATTCATTGTGACAGAAACTTTGCAACGTTGACACAGACGCTAGGGTCAAGACCATAGTAACAAGTGTTTTTAAATATATAATTACAGATAACTACATGAATTTTCAGCCATATACTCACAAAGCATACGGTTGCATTCTCGATGCTTGGAAACTTTTGCAAATCAACTTTTGAATAATATATACTGAAATATACCCGAATATTTTCGGCTGACACTCGTCAGGGGTAATCGTCATCAACTAGTAGAGAACTGAAAAGAGCATTGTTGAGTGGCAACATATTCAATTGTATATTGATGTTTTGTACCTCCAAGAAGTTCTTTAAATCAATTTTGGGTATAAAATCACCACTGTATGTTCTTTCCAATTCTCTACTCATTGCTGACGATTACTCCTGACGAGTGCCAGCCATAAATATTAGCATTTATTTGAACAGCTTCTTGGAGGTACAGAATTTCAAAATACAATTGAATGGGATATTCATATTGAAATGAACCCGAATATTTTCGTCTGACACTCGTCAGTTCTTTTGAATTCTCTATTAGTTGCTGACGATTACCCCTGACGAGTGTCAGCCGAAAATATTCGGGCTCATTTCAATATGAATATACTATTCAATAGGATTTATTTCAATATCAATGTGTCAATCAATTAAATATAGATGTTCTGCACCTCCAAGAAGCTCTTTAAATCAACTGTTAGATATATTACTAGGGCTTATGGGCAGACTGATTCGAGTTCTCGAATCTGAATCGAGTACTAATTAATATGATTCGAGTCGAGTATTAAAATGCAATTTTTCGAGTAGTTAAAATATGTGCTCCACGCTTCTGAAAGTTAATTTAATAACGAGAATTGTAGTTTCGATACTAGTTTCCACTTCGGAAGGCTGCAAACCTTGATTGGCCGTATCGCAGCATACCAAACACATAGTACAAAGCTACTAACTATACTGGAAATAACATATTTCTGAAAACATAATCAACTCATAACATGTCACAAAGTGCAATGACTTCGGTATGATCGAAAAAATACCAAATAATCTTTAATGTGATGGATAACAGGCATTATATTCTTTTTGGTCGCATAAAAGGTACAAATTTGAACATGGACATCTTATATTCTGTTATTGCGTCTTAATGACTGATACTCGAATACTCGACTCGACTCGAAGCATAATGCGTGATTCAGATCCGAATCGCTCAGGTACTCGATTTTGCCCAGCCCTATATATAACCATCGTCAAGTTTCAAGCATCTGATTTCTTTACAACCTAAATATTATGATTGTTGAGATGCAATGTTATCGTCAATTTCCTGCTAGTTACTGACGATCAAACCTAACGAGTGTCAGCCGTGAAGATTCGTTTTTTTTCAGTGCGAATATAGAATTCAATCGCATATTGAAGTTTTGTACGTCCAAGAGTCTCCAAACAACTTTACTTCATGTGCGTCATAGAAAGCAACTTTCGGGAATAGTCTGTCATATCTAGTATATTTGACAAATCATGGTGCAGTATAAAGTTTACTGTGGACTTACGCTGTGGCGACCAAGAATCTTCTTAATTTGCAAAGGTTCTTCTTCGAGATAATGCTGACGGGCACTTGTCACTTGCAACTTGTGCGTGTATTTGGGTTTTCCGGTTCACTACAAGGACTATAGTCTCCGCGATTACTCCACGCCCGTTCTAAACTCTGATCTGGGTAATCCTTTCCGTTTGTATTAGTGACGTTTCCACACTAGAATAAAACGCCCGTTTTCAAGTGCTCGGATGTTGGCATGACGTAAAATGTATCATCGGTGGATTAATTGCGATGTTAGTATTACATGTGATACATTAGAATTAAAAGTATAGATATCGTTTGCGATATATCACCTATACATCCAGGGACATGAAAAAAAATTTCATGAACATCATTCGTTGCAATTAGGGCTGGCAATCAAAATATAAGGCTCTCTTATTTTGAGAGTAACGAGGCTATGGAAAGTTCAAATATGTATCTTTTATCCGACCACAAATAAAACAATGACAGTTCTGCACTCGCATAAAGATAATTTGGTATTTTCCGTCCGTACGTACGTCGTTGCACTTTTTGACAAGGCTGTGTGGGCTGTTCACGTCGCAGAAACGACATTTACACTAGCGTGGGTAGCTTGTATAATACATGTTTTGGATGATGTTAGAGGACCAATTGTGCTGTGAAAGCTTCGGCGTTAGGAAAAAGAATCGAAACCATTATTCTCATTGATAATATAACTCTTCGTTTAATAATGCATTCATATAGAAATAAACCCGAATATTTTCGGCTGACTCGTCAGGGGTGATCGTCAGCAACTAGCAGAGAATTGAAAAGCACATTGTACATCAACAATCGAAGGTATGTATATGTATTACAATGTTCTTTCCGATTCTCTACTAGTGTCTGGCGATTACCCCTGTCGCGTGCCATTCTAAAATATTTGGATATATTTCAACATGAATATATTATTCAATTGTATATTGAAGTTTTGTACTTCCACGAACCTCTTCAAATACTCTTGGTGGAAAATTGCGTATAATTTCTGTGCTACAGAATATCGTCTCTTAATATTCCGTTGGTTATCATGCTTGTTTACATGTCGACAACTTTCTCAATCCTAATTTTAGTAAGTTTTCAGAAATTTGTCACGTTAACAGAATATTGCTCGTGAAAGATTTGAACCCTTTTCATTTCGTTGCATCTCGTATTAGAAACGTCTGCTGTTTCTATTGTTTTAGATTCGTTGCTTGTTGTCGGTAGGCTTTATTTGTTTTCATTTGGACCACTTTAATCGTCGGGGTAAGAGAAAATAAGGATGCAGCGAGCGAAGATATGTAACTCGGTGTGGCAAGCTTGTCTAGGCCTTATCGTGGTTGGAATCTGATGGATGGACATGACGATTGTTTACTTTGAAGCCTTTCACTTTTGTTGTCTGTAACAAACAGTACTACTTGTAAAACATACCTAGAGCCTAGTGGGACAACCAGAAAATTTTCAGATTTTCTAAATTAAACTATAGAAGTAAAATGACTGAATGCGCGAAAATCTGGAAATAATCAAGTTCAGTCCATATCAAATTGGATTTCATTCTCCTAACCATGAGCATGGCAAATGCCTGTACGGCGATCTTGGATCGTTTCGCACTATACAGTTCTCCCGTAACATTTTTTATGCAAGATTAGAGCATACAGAAATATTTCCCAAATTAGACTAGAATTAAATTACTGGAATGCGCTTTATTTAGTCTAACTAGTCAATTGGTCAGTAAGGAATTACTTTTACTGGGGCCTACGATAACTTATCGTAGGCCCCCGCTTCTGCTTTGTCTGGGTGTATCAAGTAGGCTTTGCCCACGTTCACTGCTTACTAAAGAGATCATGATTTTAGACTAATTTTGCTTAGTTCTTAGTTTTTTAGGCAAAACTAGAACCGTAAAAATACTTAGCAATTACTTTGTTGCAACATCGCTTTACTCGCTATACTTGAGTAACAATTTACGACATTTTCAACTATGAGTACTTCGATCGCCTCTGTAACTACAACAAATATGAATGCAGATGCATATCCAATCAACCTCATACAATTAAGAAAAATGATTTTTCGGGAAATTTTCAAGATGCAAGTGAACAATATGATCATAATCATATTGAAGTTCGTATAACTGAACACGATTGCTTGTAAAACCTGAATGTTATCGCCCGGTGGACTTTCAGCTTATCGTCATCATATGCGAATCGGACTAATCCAGATTTTACTGAAAATGTTCCTGCAAATCTAGGAATGTTATTGTGAATAATGCACGACATCTAATCTGTTGCGAAATCGGAAAATCGCGGTATTTACCATAGAATCATGCAATTACCATTGATCCGGGAGAATTTTTGTGAACCAAGCTGTATCGATGGATCTCGGTGGTATCACTCGCTACGGATCACTAGAATGACGGTTGTGAGTGAAGGCATGAAAGACGGAAATTATCGGAATTGATGAAGCGATTCAGCAAAACTTATACACCCATTTCGAATCCCTATAGCCTATGTGCCCCGTTTTTTATAGTTCTAATGCGGTCAGGTGTTCGTACAGGTAATCCAATTACACAAAACATATCTAAAACGTTAGATCACAGATTATATCTCTTTTGCTACGTGCTATTGTGATAAAAAGTTATCTGATCATAACCGTGCCTATCTGATATTTTGATATCTTGTTCGATATCACCACGTACGTCTACACGACCGGATTGTATCCAATTGATAATTCATTGAAATTTGCGTCAAGATCCTGATAAATCTTACGCCTATATAGAGAGAATCACACAATCAACACAAATATTTTGCAGTCCTGTAGCGCACGGCAACCGTATATCTTGACGGAATATTGTAAAACAAATTCCATAGATCTAATCGTCCCTCGTCGAGAACTATCACTTCAATATAACTTGTGATGATACAACGCCTTTGACAGATATCCCTTGAGGTCAGAAATATTGTGAATTCGAACGAACAGATTAGATGTAATCGGAGCGTTTGGATATTGGCCTGAATGTCAAACACGAGATGATCGATACGATTCTTTTCTGACGAATATCCTACTGTTGGCCGGCCGATGACGACGTCAAAACACGCTGTTTCTCATTGCCACGTCAAACACATCCCGTTGCCATTCTAGCCAAGCTAGAAATACATTGTGTAGTAATGTCATGTGTAGTAATCTCGTCAGTAGTCGAGATTAACGGACCAGGATCTGACATAGAAACTTCACCATTTCTGATAGGGTCTGAATATCACTTATTTTTAATTGCTGATCATTATTAAATCTTCTTTTGTTACTTTTCATTCAGTGCACATGCATCCTATTTACATGTTGTAGCCCAAGTTGGGTATCTGATCTAAAAATGACTACATTTCATTGCGACTTCTGTATCATGCGTTGCTATAGCCTACATAAGTCTGTGTTATATGCCGCCAAACATAAAGGTCAGAAATACAAACATTCTTTTATCAAAATACACCAGCCAAGGCTGTGTCAACAAAAAGAGTTCGTGTATCATCTAAAAATAGTACATTGAACGCTCTCGTATTCGACATTTCGTGCTGGTGACGTCATATTTTGTGTTACGATTGTTGATATACGCTGTTCTTTCGAATTCTCTACTAGTTGCTGACGATTACCCCTGACGAGTGTCAGCCGAAAATATTCGGGTTCATTTCAATATGAATATACTATTCAATTGTATATTGAAGTTCTGTACCTCAAAGAAGCTCTTCAAACATTCTATTACTATTCATATATTTAAGAGCTTCTTGGAGGTACAGAACTGCATTATACAATTGAATAATATATTCATATTATCGGTATGAACTCGTTAGGGGTAATCGTCAGCAGCTAGTAGAAAATTGGAAAAAACATATTATATTAACAATTGTACGATATCAGCAATAATATTTGTTGAAACGATTGTTTCAAATTATGTTCTTTCCAATTCTCTACTATTTGCTGACGATTACCCCGTCAACCGAAAATTTTAGGGTTTATTTCAATATGAATATATAATTCCATCACTTTGTTGTTATTGTATGTTCTGGATTGACGAATTAATGAAAATAGTCATCAACAAACAACCAAACGAATGAATGGTGAATGTTGTGAGTTCGCATCATTTAATACCAACTGTAAAGATTTCAAAACATATAACGCTAAGAAATACTCCCGTCTCTTTTCGTATAGGGTCGTGCTATGACACCAACGTCACGACCACTTATCGCCTGGAATGAATCCATGCAATTTAAAATATGTAGGCCTACTAAAAATGTGTTCGAGATGTCGTGCATTCACTTCGGGAAGTGGTCGCGCGTACGCTTCCATTTTGTCTTCACCACTCGAAAGTAATCAAACCGTAATTGGATGCGCAACTCGACACAACTTTCGCATTTCGCACCATTTTGACATCCTTGGGCGAGCTCGAGATTGAAAAAAAAAATAAATATTATTTTGCTTTACACAATCTCTATCATATATAACTTGAGCATTTAGGGATAAAACACAGATGAACTGTTGAACACCAACAGCTAGAACCGCTGTTCCGGTTAGCCAGCGGGGATAGCACGAAAATCACTCCTTACCGATGACTCTAAAATATGTTTCGATGGTCATTGGTAGTTAAAGACATGTCCCAGTTTATAGAAGTGATTCTTTACCGGTGTTCCATGCGCCTGTCTCTGGGGATGTCTGAAGGTCAAGATATATAGCCTACACACAGTTCAATCATATCATTTGTGATGATACGGCCGTTGTATGACTAATATCGGTTGCAGGCCATATCGGTGGTCGCATGGGAGCTTTGGGATCGAAATGTAAACCCCGTCCTGAAACGCCATAACATAACAACATTTGTAATCGAACAATTGGTATCATCAGGCTGCTGGGTTTCGACGGAAGAATACGATAGTACTTTCCAAGGTGAAGCCTCGCATTTCTGAACTGTTACCTTAAAGCAGGGGCGGGAAACTTCTTCAGTCGGCGGCCGGATATAGGAAAATGAAGTACTTGGCGAGCCGGATTCCTGAATCGAGACGTTAATCACGGATTTTTCCGCCAATACGAGGAATAAATCGTATTCTTTTTAAACTTCAAGTTTAAAGCATATAGAGACCAAAACCAGTATTCCATGAATTTATTAACGCAATGTATACTTCAATAGCTGTTGAAGTAAATGAGACATCCGCGGTATAGTCACTGGTTCTCAACCTTTTTCCCCTCGCGGACCAGTAAAATTTCAAAAAATATTTGGGGGACCGGTGGACTTTCAAAAATCGATATCAACCCAAAATGTAAAGTTTGTAGCTGTTTTTTGCAAGTATATGGTGCTAGAGAGTGACATTTTTAGGGTTTTGATCGTAATTAATTATGTTCATGATGGATCCATGTGATTTTATGGTAGTGAGTCTGCTTAGTCGAGGTGAAATTTCTTTTCCCAGATAAACGTGGTACCGCCGAGAGTCGTTTACAGCAGTGATTCCCAAGTGCGGCCCTCGCGGCCCCCAGAGAGCCTTCTTGCGGCCCCAAAAATATATTAGGAAATCGATTATTGACAAAAATAAAATACATATTTATAAAATACTCTTGCTTGACTTGACCTCTGTGGTTTTTAATTATAGAATTGCAGGAAAGTTGTGAGTATAGACTGCTAACGTTATGTCACTGCTGTTTCAATGCAATGTGCCCTAACTTTCCAGTTGAACGAGCAGTAGCTATAGATATAGACAGGTATTGATAACTTACAAAACCGGAGGAAAATCTCTCCCTCGTGGTCGCTTGACTAAAAAAGAAAAAGAGGCTCAACTCCCGGAAAATACAGTTTTTCTTTAACATTGAAAAAAAAACTGCCCGGTCCAGCTACGAAATAGCCGCCGTAGCGTTCCTACAGTGCTGACTTAATCTATATCAGTCGAATTTGACCCTATATGTAACCAAAATCCTCAAAAAAGAAGACAAAATCTCAAAAAAGAAGACATTTGGGCGTCCTCCGTGGACACTTTAAAAACAATCAAAAAATAGGACAAATCATCTTAAAAGAGGACGTATAGTAACCCTATGATAACTATAGATGTGCATCACGTGACTCACGGTTGAATACGCCGAGATGCATACTGCTTAGTCGGCTAAAAGCAGCATATTTGGTAGTGCTATATTCAGGGCCGTAACTGCCGCCCCCCAAACCCCCCAATTTAGGGGGCCGAGCTCGAAGGGGGCCCAAAATTATTTCGTGAATTGCCATAAATTATGGAATATTTTTTGAAAATTTATGTAACTTCTTCAAAAATTTTTCGCGCTGGGCGCGATTTCACTTCGCCGCATATCTTGATTATTGGGTACTCTCCCCCAAGAAAAAACACGCAAGATTTATAGAAATGGCCATATCAGCGTTGGCCATGACCGCACCACAACGCACCAAGACATATAAAGTTTTAGGCCATGTAACATGTGACTCCTTGGCCGTAAAGGACTGCTTTTATGTTGACCAAAAACTTGGAAATACCAAAAGCTTCGTTATATGTACAAAATATATATAGGTTTATTTGTCCATATAGGCGCCTAAATGACTGGCGCTGAATGTTCTTGTCTTGCCAATCTCAACACCCTACAAGACAAATACCATCCTGCAGGAAAGAAAATTATGTGCCAGTGAAGAAATAACAACTGAAATCGTGTGATCTTCCAGTTTAGTAGGTTTGGGCAATTCTACATTTTTTGATATAGCAGACATCAGGATGTCACGAAATAACATCATGTGAAGAAGTCATACCTATAGGGGTCTGCCCCACCGAAGATGTTTAATTTTACGGGGTCTGCAGTTTCAAGACACCTCTCACTCAGCTCTACCGGTAAATCGGATTACGTGGGCAAAGAGGAGAACCACGCGATTCCCGATCTTATTCACTGATTTTATCATGAATTATCGAAATATTCGGGCGTCGCGCTGTCTCAATAAACTTTAATTTCGTGGCAAAAGCGAACAACGTCATGCGGGGTCAGTTTATCACCCTATGGGAGCCCGGGGTCCTGACGAAGTGCCATTACGTTCCTGCCAACGGGTATACCCCCGGATATGTTTAATTCCTATTGAGGGGGCCTATACATTTACAAACACACCTCACTCAGCTCTACCGGTAAATAAGATTACGTGAGCAGAGACAAGATGAAAATTGATAGCAATACAGGCAATTCCCGATCATATTGACCGATTCAGTCATGAAACTAAAGAAATTTCTCGCGCATCGCGCGTTTGGACGAGAAAAGCTGATTCACTCAACGGACATCCAATGCAGCAGATAAGTAGCGGTAAAGAGTGTACAGTTTTGAAATCTCGCCAGGGCAATAACACTACTCCGAAATACCCATGATGACTGTTTGAGTCCGTTTCATAGCCGTAGTATTCGTGCGGCCCCGACCGTACTCTGAAATTCTAAATTTGGCCCTCACACCGAAAAAGTTTGGGAACCACTGGTTTACAGTCTTTTGCGCAGTATGGCGTGGATTTAACCGACCACGCCAACTCGAATAATATTAATGGAAAACGAATCATCGTGCATACTGCGCATTTTAGCGAGTCATCTCGTACTTGTCACTCGCATGTCGTCAAATGACACGGCTTGAACTTCAAGTCAAATGTTTCTAGACCTAATATTACCTCACGAAGTTCTCAATCAGTTTAAATTTTGAGGTTTTATTTATTTTATGAATGGACAAGCTTTCAGCGTATTGCATCTTGAAATTAAGGTAAGTCGTCGCGGACCGGCGGTTGAGAACCACTGGCATAGATCAACGTTTTAAACAAATTCTTCGAACTCTAGCCGTATGTCGGACGTAGAAACCCTGAGTAAAGACTGCACGTGAACATCAGTTAGATCGGTGGTTCTCAGACTTTTTCAGACACGCCCCCCTTTATGATAGAGAAGAATATTGCGCGCCCCTTATCCTGATATCACACAATATCAAAAAGAGCAACCAGAATGCTAGCAATTTCAACAGATAGTTTGATGGCATGGAAAGTCATGGATGTTGATGAGAGAATTGTTCAATATGAAAAGAGGAATATACACAGAAAAATTTATGAGCTGAAGGTAAATCGCGCGGAGCGTGCAAAATATTCCAGTTGACTACGACTTCGCGCCCCCGTCAGAGGCTTTCCCGCCCCGCAGTTTGAGAACCACTGACTTAAATTGTAACTCAGCTTTGTCTTGTTCATGTTCATGGTCAAAAATGTTTGATCGCACACATATGTAGACCCGAAGTCTATACATTATCATGTAAGGCCGAAAACTGTCTGCGGGCCGCTCAAAATCCCGTCGCGGGTCGTACATTTCCCGCCCCTGTCTTAAAGGGAACTTCAGAAGTCACACTGCACTTCAAAAAATATTCTTAATCATGTTTTCGTCAGACGTGAAAAGCAAATTTTATGGTTTTGGTCTTTTAACACTTCGTTGATGCACAGTTGATGTTGTGCTCCAGTAATCTATAGTAATGTATTAGGCGTGTATTGTGGTATATTTTGGTTTTTATGCCTTCCATGAAGGCTTCAAAATTAGCGTAAGTGTTTCGCGTAGGGTTGTATTTAAAACAAACATGTTTAAAACAAGGCCCTTGTTTGAAACATGGTTTTCATTGTTTTGTTTACGTTTATTTTTTAAAGCCATGACGTCACGAATATTCAATTGTGGCGTCATAGTGGATTGGCATTGACAATTAAAAATATTGGATAAATATAGCTCCTCCGACGTAATATCTGTACTATTGCTGCGGAAGCGACTATTTTGAGGGTTCCAACCTTCCCATATCGATATACGTAGGTTAGATCGGGTGGTAATTGTCCGTAGGCTCATACAACATGTTTTTTGGAAAGTATTTACACAATTATGGCCTAATTTTACAACTTAAAAAAACACAATTTTGTTTTAAAGGGGCCTTTGTTTAAAACACTGTTTAAAACATGTTTTAAACAAAATGTTTTAAAACACCACACCGTTTTTTTTTAAATGCAACCCTAGTTTCGCGGGTTAGTAAAGGATCGGAGCCACTGGTTTTTAGTGTGACAAATTCATCTTTTCGATAAATAGTGGGTTTTCATTGCACACGACCAAACTTGCATTCAATGCAACTGCATTTGATCACCCCAATTTTTTACCAATCTGCTATCGTCACATACATGAAGTTGACGATTCGTTGCTGCTCGTATCATTATACGGAAATCCCATGAAATTTCGACAGCAAACTAAACAAATAAACTCGTAATGTCGACGGCGTATTGTTTCCATATCACTTTCAGACCACCGAAAATGCCGAAGCAGTCTTCAATCTGTGTATCACGTCAACCTAATTACGGGATAAGCCGTTCTTGTTTTGACACATTACCATATTTTCTCACTGATTGACACTATAGCCCACCTTTGATTATTGAAACGATGAGTGCTAAGGGCGAAACTTCATTACGAGATGATCACCAGATTTGTCCGTGTAATTTCGCCGTTCTCAGCCAAAAATCTGAGCTGGTACGCTGCTGCGTGAATTTTTGTGGGTGTTACATGTATTTAACGTCCACTTCTGTCATATCATTGAAGTCGGTGCGAAACTACATTGATTTTAGTGAGCTCTTTGCTGGAACTGGCCTACTTTGTAGGTAAAATTACAGATACCGTATGCATACAGATTTGAAATAATACTAATTGCAGGTGATTGAATATTTCATTCATATTGAAATGAACCCGAATATTTTCCGCTGACACTCGTCAGGGGAAATCGTCAGCAACCATAGTAGAGAATTGAATAGAACAGTGTATATCAACAGCATCATATATTAGGTGACAAGAATGTTGATATACAATGCTCTTTCCAATTCTCTACTAGTTGCTAACGACTGCTCTTGACGAGTGACGAAAATATTCCGGTTGGTTTCAATGCGAATATATTATTCAATTGTATAATAATGATCTGAAAGTACAAGATACTCTTTAATTGGAGATAGATCATCCCGGATACACCCGCTGTTGTGTGTGACATCTTTTTGAAACAGATACGTTCCGGAATGCCTGGTCGACGAATTTCTATCAGTAGCAACTCAACTGAAGCTGAAATCGGCAAGGTTTCAACTGTTCTGAGAAGATCTTCACAAAAATTAAAACTGTTAACAGGGATTGCTCCTTCCGTGGCATACATGATTTATTATTACAAGTGGATTATGGGATTATGCGAAGGGCATAGTAAGGGGGAATGATGTTACAGTGTGCATATGTGAATACATAACCATACGCCAAGACCAATTTTAAAGGAGGAATGGTCATTCTTACGCATTACAACGATGGTATTTTATATCCTGAGTGTCACAGAGATGGTCATTAACGAAATACTCTTATTTTTCTCGACTATCCAAGTACTGTTAGCCTACTTGTGCCATACCCACGGTCGCGGATATGTTTTCGGCTACTTCCACTTCCAGTTCAAATGTATGGTGTTCAGACGTAGTTACTCTAAACACCTTTTGTTTTGAAGAGTGCATAATAGTTTTGAGATACGTTTTCATCCCTTTTGTGAGTGAAATTTTCATAACGATCGCGGGAAATACCCCCTGTATATTTTCGAAGTTTGTACCAATATGTCGTCCTATGTAAGTCATTTCCAAACTTTGTACCGCGGTACATTACTGTGTCGTCACAGATTCTCAGGTGTGCCACGAATCATTTTGGATTTTAGGAAAAGAACTGCACAAATATTTTTGAAATGCCTGAATACTATAGCACATACGACTTGAAAGCGCTTCTTCAACAGTTGATAAATCAGCATTTGTGACAATAAAACCCATCGTGGAATCATAATATATCAAGTAATCTATTAGCAGAATATCAGCTAATTGATTTACGAAAATGCTCATTTTAGACAAAGCTGCGTGTGCAAAAGAAATTTGATGAGTTTTCGCTGTCTGCTTTCAAATTCGATTCCGTGATCGGTGCGTAAACCATATAAATTGCGTTAATTTTTGCATCCTCGTGACTATGTGAAAACGGCTTATCTTTGTATATTGGAATTAAAAGCATTAAACGAGAGTGACTGCTTGGAATTAATGACGGAATGTGGGTATGGTTGTCAACAATGCAACATTGTTTCTGCTGCTTACGTTCTGTTCATATAAACAACTACATCAATCTTTTGTAAATCAACTCTTCCCGGCCTAAGTGTGCCGCGAGAATTTTTATAAATTTTCTAATGTGCCACAAGCTAAAACAAAGTTTGGGTCCTATTTCGCTAGAGTCATTTTTAGTCGGTCGCAAAGATACATCCTGCAATTTTGAGCTTTAGACAGTGGACGCCTCCGTTCGAATGCTAAAATTTACCCCGTCATTTCTGCTCACGAAAATGCGACATGATAAAGAACTGACTTAGAATAATGTCCGTTAGTTATGAAAATGGCTTTTGAAACAGAAACCTCGTGCCGATACCAAGTTTTGTTGTAATCCACCAGCGCATTGTCCTGCGTGTCTTGTACAGATCACAACTGCGGCGTAGAGATAGCATCAAGTATAGAATGCACCTACAAACCGCGATTAATGCTTCTTTTTCGACAGTATAACAGATTTCATAGCAAGTGACGCAAATCATGGAATCGCTGGGCTCATAATCCCCTTTCTTTGCATTCGACATAAGAATATGATTTAAGACTATCAACAGGTGGGCTGCGGCTGGCGGTTTTGCGTGAATGTAATTCAAATGTTAATTCGCAACGGGCAAGCCTGTTCCATCTGACTTCTGACGAAGTTATTCCGACATATATACGCGCGATCAAAGTCGGGATTTCTAAGAATTCTCGTACATCAGAACCCGACAGTTATATTTAAACTTTCGACTTAAAATTGTGTATTTCAAAGTTCTACATTTATTCTAATGTCGGAATAATCTAGGATGAGAGCTTCCGTTTCGTATAGTATGCAAATACATTCCTGCGACTTAATATGCGCCTGCGACGAACTCTAGCCAATATACGTCTTCCCATCAGTACCAACATCCATGAATTGCGCTATCGTTACGATATTCAGTGCTAAATAGCTTGACAACCACGTGCATTGAGGACTCGATTCTGTGTGTTTCAATATATATTTAGTTGAACCCATCAATATATATCAACATAGGCCTATAGAGTACAAACCATCAGTAAAGATCGCACATGAACATCAGTTAAATTGGAACGCAGCTTGTCTTGGTCGATATGTTTTCTCGCAAATATATGTAAAGGAGTGGTTCCAACCTTTTTGTTTTCATTCCCCAATTCAGATTTATTCCTAGTATTCCCCACTACCCAAAACTCCTATATACCCTTAACATAGGGATACCATATTTTGAAATGCTAAAAAGAGGACACTTTTTATAAATTCTGAAATCTCGAAGAAAACTGGTGATTTTGAAAATGTTTTGATCGATAGTATTGTGTTGACTGAAACAAGGCCGTCACTTTGAATCGGCTTCTGATTTTTTACGAAACTCTAATGTTCGCCGCGTCGGAGTCGCATTTTTGGGGACATTTAAACCCTTTTCAGAGAAAAGGACGACAAATTTTAAAAAAGAGAACATTTAGGCGTCCTCCGGGACACTTTCAATTTATAATTTTCGATACATACATTCCAGAGCAGTTAACTGGTATCGGTATCGCGCATGTGTCTCCCTAAATATGTAGACTATCCAGTATATAATGTTTAACAAATGCGTCTATTCCCCACCAGAAACCATTGAATTCCCAACCAGTGGGGAATTCGTCACTGGTTGGGAGCCACTGATGTAGAGTATCTAGATCCGAAGAGTCACTATAATTTGACGTATAGTATAAGCAAGTAGCGGAGGATTGCGATAGACTGTCTCCGCGGGACACAATATCATGTTTGAATGGCAACTGTCTACGAGCCGCGTGCTGTATGTTGCTCTCCCCCACTTGAAACCATCAATCTGAACCGTATCTTCGGTAAATTAACCGAAAGAACCAAATAGCCATCGAATATATACAGAGAAAGTAAAAACCGGTGGATAATGATGTTCTCTAAATTAGATTAATGAATTCGCGAAAACAGAAAGCTTCGCTCGTTTCGTACGATACAGTTCTCCTGTAGTATTTTCAGGAAAACCAGAAATTAGATTAGAATTAAGATGAGAGCATGGAAATATTTCACAAATTAGATTAGAATTAGAATAGCGAAATTTCGCTCAAATTAAGCTAATTAGACGACTAGAATTAGCTAGCTGTCTAAGTCTGTTTCCAAGAGCAACAAAATGTGAAAAATCGACGGGCGGGGGCCATTTTGTGAAAGCAGTAGGCTATAGTCGACATTTCCCTATACCAATGGTGTTAACGTAATGCAAATGACATCGTGCACTTTTAGATGAACTCCTTGTAGTTTCACATTCAGTACATCGAATTTCAATTATAAGTCCCTCTCCTAATTGTAATCAAGGTGCCCGTCGCCACTTTACCTACGGGATCGGAATCTCACAATTCAATTGCTAAAGATTAATGTGCGTGCAGGCGTCAATCACCGGAGTGTTCAAGGAATTTAACCGCAACCTTATCTCAATATAGTCTGCACCTTACTTTCGATCGCTATACTTTATTTCATGTAACTCGACTTGCCAAATGACAGGGTGTATTGATATCGCGTGTAAAATTTTATGCTTTGGATACGCGTACCTTGCGTTCTGCGATTTTAGCGGTTTGGAAAATTAACCAGTGAAATGACGAAAATGTGTCATGCGACATTCTGTAATAGGGAGGATTAGCGCGGCGATCAAACTAAAAACCGCCGGCTTCTTTTGAATATAGGGCCGAGTATCTAACGATCCGCAGATGTGCATCGTAATACCGTGGTATTATTACAGCTATGATTTTACAAGACGATGATTCAGTGATGATGATAAGTGTGGTTGTGGTATTTTTAGAGCCGGCTGTACTCAAGTAAGAATCAATCTGATCTTGAATTTCTGGCTTTGGTCTATGAAATATTGGGAAGATAATATCGCTTATAATTCTGATACTTTTGAAAAGCACATTATCATGAATAGTTGGGTGTTTAGAACATTGCTCCATGCAAATTAGTAATATACTCTCTTAGCGAAAAGACTGTATATTCACACCTCAAAATTATGTCGAGGTTATAAATTCTACGTGCCTACGTGCATATACCTTCCTAACACTAAACGTACATTCGTACAAGCGTAATTTGACCTAAAATGTTGTGTTTTATTATACCGTGGTGTAGAGTTGGTCTGAAGTAGGTTTTGCAGGTGTATGTATATTCACACCCGTATATCACGGGTGGTACACGGGTGTAAAGACACACTTATTTTTTTCGCTAAGAGCGTAGGACCTACCCACCATGGTAATACGAGTACGTTAATCACGCGTGGAAACTCTAGCCTGCCACGTTGCGTTAACGTGCGTCTACACGTCACATAAATATTACCAATGCTCAGCATACTGAGCATAGTAATCACGTAAGGTCAGCGTTCGCGATTGCGTCAATATGGCGTTTTGAGAGAATTTCTGATTTGTAAGCACGAGAGCCGCTTTGTAACTATTCGCGCGACATTACCGAGATTGTTTTTGCCTCATCCGCTATTTCGTGGTACGTTTAAGCCAGTGGTTCTTAACCTTTTTTCCTCCAGCGCCCCCTTTCAAAAATTATCGTGCTCCAGCGCCCCCCCCCCCAACTTCATAATGTAAGGAATGTAATAAAGGCAATGAGTAAGAGGGAGGGCCGTAACAGCACTTCGTCAACCCCCTAAAAACGATTGCCTTGCGCTCCCATAGCGTGATAAACCGAACTTCTGAGGGCTTCGCCCCCACGAATCCCCTATCGTGATTTCGATGGTCAGCAAAGTTTGTGTGGCCTGGTCGCCCTAGGTACCAAAATTTTCTATAATGCATGAATGAATAGGTGGTAATTACATATATAAGTCGCGATAAACTGAGTGAGCTGTTGTATAGGAAGATAAAGGGCACGTAATTAATAATTAAACATATTCGGGCGTGCCGCAGGTACAATTATTCGTTACCAGGGCCGTAACAGCACTTCGTCAGCCCCCCCCCCCCCCAAAAAAAAACGTTGGTCCTGGGCCCCCATCGGGCGATAAACCAAGCTTCCGGGAGACTTCACTCCCAGACCCCCATTAGGCTGTCCTCTATTTGCTGAAAGCCTATTAGGTATCTACATTGGGTGTCCATTTACTGAGGCAGCCATTCTCGCCTAGTCGCGCGAAGCGCGAAAAATTTCACTGATTAATGATTGAATTGGTCAATATCACCGGGAATTGCATGTAAATTGAGATTAATTTTTATCCTCGCTCTGCTCACGTAAACACATTTACCGGTAGAGCTGAGTGAGGTGCAATGTTCCCTCTAAGCTGCGCACGTGCGCAGTGCTGACACGGTCTCTGCGCACAGAAAATCTACGTTGCGCACGACAAATCCGAAGTTATTACCTTTTTTAGTCGATACGCACTGTTGTCCAGGGGTCAGCGCAGTGAGTTGTTGAGTGTGCGCAGACTCATCAAAACTTAAAGCGAACATTGTGAGGTTTCTTGGAAACTGTAGGGCCCGTTACTAATAATTAAACATATTCGGGTGGGCGAACCCATTGGTATGACTTCGTTGCATGATGTTATTGCGTGACCGTCTGCAATATCAAAAAATATAGAATCGCTCAACGGGGATATCGCCCAACAGGAATATCCCTGTCGCCCAATCGTACTAAACTAAAAGACGCACACGATTTCAGATTGGTATTTCTTCACTGACATACGTCTTCTGGGGTTCAGATTGCCAAGACAGGAACATTCGGTGTCAGTCATTTAGGCGCCCATGGACAATTAAACCTATATGTATTTTGAAGGCTATATGTAACGAAGTTTTCGGTGTTAATTTGCTCTGAATACTCATTAAGGATATGTCCTAGCACCACATCATCTACTGCGAAGCCATTTTTTTCCAGCGCCCCCCATACCGCCCCCCTGAGCCCAGCGCCCCCCATATCGCCCCCTGAGCGTTTCCGCCCCCTTTCAAAATCGCCAGCGCCCCCTGGGGGGCGCTGGGGGCAAGGTTAAGAACCACTGGTTTAAGCCGACGACCAGTGTTTTGTAGATGTACACTGTACAATGCACAGTGTAGGCTACATGTTGCATTTTAGCACTCATATAAACGCACTAGTTAACCATCAGGAGTCACGTCGAAGTGTCCATAAAATCCCAACAACGCTATAAAGCTATGAACCGAAGTTGGACAACTAGAATACTTCCAGCTTTGTAAAATTAGATTAGGATTAGAGGCAATTCTATCAATCCTAGGCAATTGAATCAACGTTCCGTTCATATCAAACCAGAGTTGATTCTCATATACGCATGAGAATGGCAAATGTCTCCGCTCGCACGATACGGTTCTCCTGAAGCATTTTCAGCAAAAACAGAATTCAAATAGGAGCATAGAATAGAAACATTTCACAAATTACATAAGGATTAGATTACCGGCACTGCGCTGTCATTTGTCTAATAATTGGACAGCTAGAATTATCTACTCGTCCACGTCTGCAAAGGACACAGCAGCTATAATCAAAATCATAATACTTACAATAGATATCGCTATAATATCACTCCGCATTTCCTTGAGGGTGGAGACAATAAAGTTGGATTAGCAATGAAGTCGATTATCGCGTTCGTCCGGATTTATCAACCCAGGCTTAAAGAAACCGGTTGATCGCGGCGCATAAAGTTGGTGTTAATCTGACGAGTTAACAAACTGGCAAAAACTATAACTAGTTATCTATAAAAACTGCATACACTGCGTATCATTCCTTCGCGCAAATATTTCCGATAACGACCGTGTCGATTGTCTGTCTCCCAGGTAATGGCTTCACGAAACAATATACGAATTATGTACCCTCCATTGCAGAGCGATATCAATATTCTATAATCCGTTTCTTAGCTGTACCGTACCAATTGGACACGATTTTCATTTCGCGATGATGATAATTCTAGATATTACAGTGGCAGTATCATTATCAGCAGGCTGCTGTTTCATTCAACAAATTGACAACTAGCAGCCTATATAGCGCGTTTTCGCATTATGATGTAACAGACAACGCCACTTGATTGAAAACTCGGGACACCTCGACTAGCCATCGTACGTAACCTTTTCAAACTTTAACGCGTCGCCATTAACGGTATTTAATCACACGCTTGGCATTCCTCTGGATCAGGTAACTTTCTTATCTCCGCCTAAAATGCGTCCCGATTAGCAGTTTTTAATCACATGATTAGCATTCTCCCGGATCAGTTAACTTTATTATCCCGCCCTAAATCTAGTTACTACGACCACGGTAAATTTTAATTTGTATTCAAATGTGAAAAGTTTAACGACCAACGATTTAAAAACTGAAACAATCGGGATCGTGGAGTTTTTAACTTATCTTGATAAATGTTTGAGTCATTTTGATGTTTGAGTTCCTCCTATCCACCGTGGGCGAGGCAAAACGTAACCTCAGGTTACGGAAATTACCCACAATATATAATCATGCCAATTTTTTCATGAAATTACGACTATAGTTTAAGTTCACTAGTTCAATAGTGCGCTGCGACCCAGGGCCGTAACAGCACTTCGTCAGCCCCCCCCCAAACTTTGGTCTTGGGCCCCCCATAGGGTTATAGGCCGAACTTCTGGGGGGCTTCGCCCCCCAGACCCCCCTCCGGCGATACCCTGTTTAATGCTATTTATCATATTGTTGGGAGTTTGTTTAGTGAATCAGCTTTTGTCGCCTAAGCGCGCGACGCGCGGGGAATTTCTAGAATTCATGATATAATCGGTCAGTAAGATCGGAAATTGCATATATATTGTTATCTATTTTTATCTTCTCTCTGCTCACGTAATCAGATTTGCCGGTAGAGCTGAGTGAGGTGTGTTACAAAAGGTAGGACGACTCAATAATAATTAAACATCTTCGGGCGTATACCCATTGGCAGGAACGAAACATTACCTCGTCAGGCCCCCAAAAACGTGTGTCTTGGGCTCTCATAGGGTTTAAACTTTAAATCGACCCCCCATCACGTTGTTCGCGTTTGTCACGAAATCATCCGTACTGCAGTGTGAGGCAGCGCGAAGCGCGAAAATTTTCGATAATTTATGATAAAATCGGCCAATCAGATCGGCGATTGCATATATATTATGCTATCAATTTATTGTCCTCTCTACTCACGTAATTAGATTCACCGGTAGAGCCGAGTGAAGTGTATTGAAAACGGGAGGGCCCGTAAATAATAATTAAACATCTTTGGCGGGCGGACCCGTTGATATGACTTCGTTACATGATGTTATTTCGTGACTTCCAGTCTGCTATAACAAAAAATATAGAATCGCCCAAACGTGAGCTTCTAAACTAAGAGACGCACACGATTTCAAATTGGTATTCTTCACTGGCATAAAATTTTTCCCAGCAGGATGATATTTGTCTTGTGAGGTTCAGATTGCAAAGACAGCAACATTCGGCGCCAGTCATTTAGGCGCCTATGGACAATTAAACCTATATGTATTTTGTATAGGCTATATAACGAAGTCTTCGATCAGCATAAGGGCATAGACCTTTTCGACCAAGGTTTTCTCGCTGCCGATCGCTCTGGCACACTTCTTGGAGTCGCATGTTATATGGCCCAAAACTTGATTGTATGTCTTGGTGGGTCGTGGCGCGGTAATGGCCCAATACCCAATAATAAAGACAAATGACTACTGGAATCCGCGCGCAGCGCGAAAAAAAATTGAAAAATTTGCATAAATGTTCAAAAAATACTCTATGATTTATGCTAATTCACGAAATAATTTTGGGCCCCCTTCGAGCTCGGCCCCCCCCCAATTGGGGGGTTTGGGGTGCGGCAGTTACGGTGCTGCTGCGACCTACAAGTAATTTTTGCCATCAAGGCTTCGCCACACTCGTTTCTAGCAATAGCTTGCTCAATACTCTACCCTTGGAAGTACACAACTTTAATGTACTATTGAATAATATATTCATAGTGAAATAACACCCGAATATTTTCGACCGAGCGTAAATCGTCAGCAACTCCTAGTGATTTCAAAGGAACTTCGTGTATCAACACTCAACAGTCGTATCACCAAATTACATTATATATTCTATATCAACAATATGAATCGTTTTGAACTATATATAAAATTCAGTACAATTTGACAAGGATAAAAGTGCCGAGTGACTTTTTAATTCCTCTTCACTTGAAGGCGCTGGCCGTCTTTGCGACGCCGCCGTGGCCGGCAACCTTGACTTTGGCCTTATTCTTGGAGTACTTTCCCATGTATTCATTCACTCTTTGCCGGAGTTGGTTTAGCTGTGAATAGGGCATAATAGGTAACATCGCATAGTAAATAAACGGACGTTGCCTCAGAGGCACTGCCAGCCAACATGAAGCATAGCATCTGTACACTTGGGTAGTTCAAAAATAACTTTGTTCTTCGAATCTTACTGGCTACTCGATAAAATTGTTAGGTTGTCTAAAAAACACGCTGCACGGCAGATTTGGTTCAATTCCAATCGGTAGAAGCGAAGTTATTGGAGTATAGAATTTTGGATTTGTAAAATATAGTATTTACGGAGTGAAATTCATATTTATAGAACTAGCCACCTGAAATACTATTATTTCAAATCCAAAATTTTGAACGTCAATAATTTCGCTTCTACCGGTTGGGGTTGAGCCAAATTCGCTATGCATCGTTTTTAGACAACTTGACAATTTCACGAGGTTGTAAAAAAATGGAAGTTCTTTTTCAATTTTACTCTATTAGCTAAAGTTGGTGTGCAGTAGGGCTGTTCAAAAATAACTTTTTTTTTCAGATTGCAGCCATTCACTGATTAAATTGTCAGGTTACCCTGAAAAACGCTGCATACCAAATTTGGTTCAATTCCAACGAGTACAAGCTTCCGCAGATCCAATTAAAATTTTCAAATTAAAATTATTCAAATTATCAATTCCGTCAACCCTATGAAATTGTTGGGTTGTCTTCAAAAACGATGCAAAACAAATTTGACTCAACTCCAACTAGTAGAAGTAGACTTATTTGTGTTTTTCCTTGATTGGGGGATAATCCGAGAATTATCAACGAAAAACCCAAGTAACTCCGCTTCTACTAGTTGGAATTGAGTCAAATTTGTGTGGAATTGTAGATGTTAGCATCGGGGAAACTAGCTCAAAGCATGCATTTACATCGTATGATATCGTATACCATAGACTGAGCCGAATATAAAGGGCTTGTTAAAACAAAATCAGGTGCAAGTTTCGCAGTGAGGTTTAAATCATTAAATTACTCTTTAAGTGTTTTCATTGATTTCTTTCCGTTCCTTGTTATTTTAAACAATACATTTTTATTTCACGCAAGGGCGCCATGGTCTTTTAGAGCCACAGTCCCCGGGGTCATGACTTAGAAAAGGTTACGAAACACTGTATTAGACGTTCGGCAGTGACAGTTGCTACGAATAGGAGCTGCTCTGGCTGGCTTCAGATTGCTGTATCAGCATATATTTAGTAACACAACAAAATTCAATTCAACTCATGAAATGTGTTCGAAAATAAGACAAATACTCCGAAGTGGAACGGTTGTTAAGTTAGGCGAACGTACGTCGTATTTCTGCCGATCTATTCTAGTTTCAGCGTCGATTTTCTCCTCTTCCAGGGTGTACAGGTAATCCCAAAGTTCCTTGGCTTTTTCGCGGAGTCTAAAATGTACATTGTACGTTTCATAATAATCAGTATCAGTTTATTAATAATTTCATCATTCAAACACACCACGAGACTGCGACACAATGAAAAGATAGAAAAGTGTCGAAACGACTTAGAGTAGTCATTGAAATCAGACTCCCACTTGGGCCTAGGCGATGTGAAGAGGGGGCGTGTACAGTAGGGCTCTTCAAAAATGACTTTTTTTCTCAAATCGTACTGGCTACTTGATAAAATTGTTAGGTTACCTGATTTTTAAGCCTACACACAAAATTTGGTTCAATTCCAGCCAGTAACCGCTTTGCTACAGGAGAAGAAAGTTTCTATTTATTATGTAAAAATAGATAATAAAAAATTTGAAAATTTTCTGTTCACCCTATGAAAGTGTTAGGCTGTCTATAGAAACGATGCTTACCAAATTTGGTTCAATTCCAACCAGTGGAAGCGGAGTTATTGCCGTCGAAAAATTTTGATTTGAAGAAAATAGTATTTACGGTGAGCACAACTATAATAAATAAACAAAGAATCGGTCACCGTAAATACTATTTTAACACTTTCATGGGGTGAACAGAAAATTTTCAAATTTTTTATTATTTATTTTTATATAATAAATAGAAACTTTCTTCTCCTGTAGCAAAGCGGTTACTGGCTGGAACTGAACCAAATTTTGTGTGTAGGCTTAAATTAAGTAACCTAACAATTTTATCAAGTAGCCAATGCGATTTGAGGAAAAAAGTCATTTTTGAAGAGCCCTAGTGTACAGTACACTGCATGAAAAGCAGTATACGGTAACATGAAAGGACAAGCGACAAAATGAAGAGGCATGTGACTGAAGACGACGTCGATATATAAGATCGCGATCCAGTCAGACCAACTTAATTCACAATTTTCCTGCCCGCTGTACAGTTGGTTCAGCTTTCAATTCGCGCTCAGTAATAATAGATGCATATTGGTTGCCTTGTCGCAATACCAAGTGTTTCTATTAAGGGACCAATTCATGTTTGAGACGAAGCGGCCACGTCGACTTGACAAATGATTTTGGTCATATCGCCACCTTGTGGTGAATATTCCAATACAAAACTTTGCTCACTGATTAATATTCATGTGATCAACGTTGAGGGGCTTCTTTCTGTCCGCCAAGATCTTCTTCTTCTTCTCTCTCTCGGTTTGCCTTTTGTTCGGTTTGTTCTTTTCCGCCTGTGCCGGAAGTATACGTATGCAGTCAATGTATACAGTACACGTTAAACTTAAACGTCAATCGTGCATAATCTACCCAGTTCCACCCCACCGTAGTGTGCAAATAAAGTCATCAGTACTTGCCGGTAGAAAATATTGCATTAGGAATGGTTTCAATCGGTGTATATGAGCAAATTATATGATTTCTGTGTACCATACCAAGAAGGCGATACACTTAGTCAGAAGGCCGTGTTACGTAACAGATACCTGCCGGAATGATTGGCACCTCGTGTCATGGTTAATGTCTCAAAAATACTACATCTCTACATGTACATTGTACAATGAATTTGGTACCAATGACAATAACACACACGTCGTCTACAACATATCAGACGGGTTAGTCAGACATACACCTCCCAGTATTACTAATCATTGACTATGACCAAGAAGTCAAAGAATACACCCAATATTTACTGCGCTACGCAGCCTCGATTACTGACCATATGTAGCCCCTGTTGTGAATGTAAGGCTCTCTCTCTGTCCGGTTAAGAAATCGGAAAAGCTTATACCGAGTTCGGGAAAAAACGCGTGGATGCATCTTATCGAGATTATAAATGATTCCTGTCGATTAATATCAGATATCGTCATGTGCAGTGCACCTTACCCGAGCAAGGTAACCTCCGTAGTGGAGAGACATGTTTGCGATTGCCTTTCTCTTTTTCTCTTCTTCCTCTTGTCTTTTCCTCTCTTCTTCTTGTTCCTTTAGTTTCCTCTCTTCCTGTGAATATATTTCGTGAATGCGGTCAGATATGAAATGTTGCTCTTCTACTCAATCGCATGGCGTGACACTCCTACCGAAACAAGTTACCACTACCGAACAAGATTTTGGAGCAATGTCAGATGACCACAGATTACATGTACACACCTAACGGCTGCATCAAATCAGTTGCCAAGTCTCTGATCTTGGCTTAACAAGGTTTTCCTTTTCTATTGTGGTTTCGAACGAAAGAACCGTGGCCGCGCAATGATACTTATTCGTAGATACACAATCTTCTCGATCATCAGCCGTTTCCACGGGCGACTGAACAGACAGTTACGTTTCTGTCATTTACATTCACCCAAACTAAGGAGATAGCAACTAGTGACTAGACTAGTGCGTAGTTCTTGTAGTATTGTCTACCAATTGGAATTGAAATAATACTCTCTTAGCGAAAAGATTGTGTATTCACCCCCAAGGGGCCGAAAATGCTGGTTCACTAAAACAGAGCCTAACTCAGAAGTCAGCATTATATCGCAGCCATAAATCTTACGTGCCTGCGTGCATACCTCCCTACGTTTATATTTGCATGCATTATATGGATTAAAATGTTGTACTCGATTTATACCTTGGTGTAAGTCTAAGGTAGGTTCTGATTTCGTGTGACATGGGTGTGTATAACTGTATATTCCCACCCGTATATCATGGGAGGTACACGGTTGGAAATACACTGCTTCGTAGAAGTGATTGATTACTTTTTCCGATTCCATGACAGCAAGAGAAACAACGTATTCTGAGCCTTGCTCTACCGCAGCAGATCTTAACCTTTTTATTAGCGCGGACCACTGAATTTGTTTGTGTGGTTGCGTGGACTCTCTAACCGCGAAATTTGGGGAGGTGGCGACTATAACAAAGCTCTATTCGTGTTCGAATCATTCGTGGGGCTATCGTGACCAATGTGAAGCACTGAATGTATAGTAGCCTACACCACTCTTGGCTCGTTTCGCACTATACGCCTTCAGTTTTCCTGTAGCCTTTTCAGGAAAAAGAAATTGGATTAGAACTAAAAAGAGTGCATAAAAACATTTAACAAATCAGGTTAGAATTAGTTTATTGGTATTTCGCTCTAATTATACATCTATAATGATATAATTGTCCAAATAGGGATGTTACCCTCTCGCGCGCTAGTCTCTCCTTTTCTTTTTGTTGTCGCAAGCGGTTTCTCTCCGCCCTCTCCTCCTTTCGCTTCTCCAGTTTCAGACGCAACACTTCCAGCTCTTCTTCCTCGGCCCGCCTCTGGTCGAAATGCTTCGCGATCAGGGCTTGCAATTCTTCTAGATCCTTCTGGTGACGTTTACGGCTAATCTCGTCAAACTCGACTTTCTCACCTTCCGGCAGCTTCAGTGGTGTTATCGAAGCCATGGAATGGCTGAAAATTATGAATCAATCGTAAAATGCTGTTCTGTTGGACTGTAGATATTAGCCTACTTACTAACTTACGGATAGACGCGCAACACGCAGACTCGTAGAAACTACTCATTTAGTTGGTTGACGGCCAACCAACTAAAGTTTTCTTGAGCAGTTCTAGTTCTAGTGCTAGTTGCTGATATTAAAAAGTGAGTAGTTCTAGTTCTAGTTTAAGTTTCATATTTTGAAAATTCAGTATTTCCAGCTCTAGTTCTAGTTACATATTTGAAAAATATTAGTTGCCGAACAACTAAAAGAACACGTGTCTTCGTTTTGCGTGAATCATGATACCAGTGATCTGTTTAGGGTTGCATTTAAAACAAAAATCAATTTCAAACAAACATGTTTAAAACAAGGCCCTTGTTTAAAAGATGTTTTTTATTGTTTTTTTTTAGCCATGACGTCACGAATATTTAATTGTGACGTCACAATGGATTTGCATTGACAAGTGAAAATATAGGGTAAATATGGCTCCTTCGACGAAAAGGGCTTCCGACCATGTCCTAAACAGACCGAAAATAATTTTAGCCAGGACTACATGTTACTACATGACTACTCGCTATGCAGCATTTTCACAGTCGGCGGTCATCATCATCTGAACACCCATTCCGTACCAATGATCCATATTTACGTGCTAAAACTGTTTAACCAACGACAATTTCGAGGGTTACAGCCACCCCACATCGTATGCGTCGACTATTTTGGGTGCAAATCGTCTGTAGGCTCATACCACATGGTTTTTCGGACGTATGTATACAATTATGGCATAATTAGACAACGTTTAAAAAAACACAATTTTTTTTCAAAAAGGTATTTGTTTAAAACACTGTTTAAAACATGTTTTAAACAAAGTATTTTAAAACATCGTTTGTTTTGAATGCAATCCTAGTTCTGTTGAATGATTTTTGTGCAGCCATTACTAGCACATAGAAAGTCATCACTACTAGCATTGGCGCAGCCAGCGGGTGGCTTTCGTTTAAGACCACTTTTCGTAAATCATACAATCGGGTAGCAAGCTGTAATACTACCTTATATGTCAGGCCTATCGGTGTACGAAACAATCATAAATTGCTAGACAGTCTGACTGCCAAACCGGGCAGTCATGTGTTCCGCATCTATCCGCACGTCAGTTATCTAAAATTGGACACAATGGTGATCAAAGACAATTAGAAATCGCTCTGTCATGATAACACGAGGAGACTAATTTTGTCGGCAAAGTCACTAGGAACCGATTTGATCTTGTTGATTTCTTCATCAAAACGTATGCGTGTTATATTTTACTCCCTGTAACGTTAAGTCTAATGAAAAACGTAGACGTTGCCCATTGATCACCTACACTTCGTTATTAGTAAATGTCACTGGAGCCTTATATGTTCCGAATAGATTGATTGTTTGATGTACAGATGATATCGATTGCTCTCAAACCTCAACTAAGTCGCTCGCCACTCATTTTAAAGAGGGTGGTACTGCAATGAGGATAGCGGCCCCCTTCAATTTAGGTCCGTTTAGCTCAGGGATCGCCAACTCAAAACGGGTCGCTGGCCACTTTTCAAATTTCGTAGAGGCCGCGGACCGCAAGAATGCAACATTGAGACAAAAATACCACACAGTTTAGCGACCACGTTTCTAAAACTTTACGCCAATACAACGCTGTGCATCCGAACGTTGGCGACTGTCATAGTTACCACAAAATAAGCAATACTTAGTAAAAGTAGAACAAATACAACAAGAAATATGATAGTTAGGGTTGCATTTAAAGCAAACGGTGTTTTAAAACACTTTGTTTAAATCATTTTTATACAGTGTTTTAAATAAATGCCATTAAAGAAAAAAATGGTGCTTTTTTGAGTTGTAAAATTAGGCCATAATTGTGTAAATACTGTCCACAAAACATGTTGTATGGGCCTATGGACAATTCCCACCCAATATAGCCGACGTATATCGATATGGGATGGTTGGAACGCGCAAAATAGTCGGTTCACCATTAATAGTACATATATCTCGTCAAAGTAGCCGTTTTTACCGTATATTTTCAAATGTCAATGTCAATCAACTATGACGTCACAATTGAATATTGGTGACGTCATGACTTAAAAAAAACATGTTTTGAAAATGGGCCTTGTTTTAAACGTGTTTGTTTTGTTTTGATTTTTGTTTTGAATGCAACCCTAATGATAATCTTTTTCATCTTATTTTAAACTATGAGTTGCTCACGATAGCTGACAACGCTTTTCATCGATTAAGCACTAAAGAATCACTATCGGGGCAGGCGAGACACGTTAATATAGCTGAAAGACTGTCTCCTCCTAAAGCTTGATCGTGTGGGAAAGCCCTAAGCCGTTTTCTACGCATCTTGGTCTCGATAGTGTCCGGTTCATGGAACGTCAAGGCAATTTGCCCATTCATATCGGCTGATTCTCATTCAATGGCATGCTGTTGGCAGCGTCGAAGCCGTTTCAGCTCGTGAGGAATGGTGATGTTGGGCACAGGCGAATAGCTTATTTTGAAACAACAACAATAATATTTTGAAACTGAAATAAATTTCAGAATTTCCTAATGCTTTAATTATCGTTCTTCCGAAATCTCAAATCAGAGCGCGGGTCGTTAAATATAACCTCGCCGGCCGCGTGCTGGTGACCCCTGGTTTAGCTGAAGTAATATAGTCCTATGCTGTTGTTACTGTATCTTTCTCCATACCGACAATTCTAGTTGCATTATCGAACTTTATACGCTTATAATTTCTAGTATATTTACCGTGGTTTCTCGACAGCCTCTGGTGCGACCTGCAAAGAGAGATTATGATTTTGTCAATCTTTCATTTTTCGAAATTATACATTTCTGAACCGACCTCTTGTGGAGCCTCCTGCTCTTCCTGCTCCTGCTGTTCATATTCCTCGTTTTCTGCGTCCGACATCTTTCCCGACGACTTATCCTGACAACGTAAGATGTCGAGATCAGAGTGTGACTACTAGAAAACTTTCAGCCTTTCCAAGTTAGACTAGAATAAGAATTATAGCAACACAGATTATTCCAAATTGGATTACAATTCTCAAAAACTTGGAAATTGATATAAATTCCGGATTAGAAAGAATTATAATAAAAAGGAAGTCATTTGATATAAAATCACAATTCATTCCCATAAGCGTGAGAATCGCGAGTGTCGGTACAGTAGGGTTGTTCAAAAATCATTTTTTTGAATTGTTAGGTTGCCTAAAAAACGCTGCTCACCGAATTTGACTCAATTCCAACCAGTATACGCCGACGCAGAGTCAATTGAAATTTTTGAATTTTTATAAAAAATAAAAAATGAAAATATCAAACTTTACTGTCAACCCCATAAAATTGTTTACCCGTCTACAAAAAACAAATTTGACACAATTCCAACCAGAAGAAGCGCAGTTATTTGAGTTTTTCATTCATAATTCTGGGATTTTCCACAGTCTATGCTATTTTTGCAAATCCAAAGCTTTCAGCTGCAATAACTCCGCTTCTACGGCCTGGAATTGCGGTAAATTTGTTTTGCATCGTTTTTGTAGACAGCTCAACAATTTCATGGAGTTGAAAGTAAAAAAAGTTAGTTTTTAACAACCCTACTGTACAGCAAACTTGGCCCGTTTCGCACTCCACAGTTCTGCTGTAGCATTTTCAGGAAAACGAGAAATCAGATTCGAGTAAAAATTGAAGATTAGAAACATTCATGAACCCCACTTCAGGAAGGCTTTATTCGTTCTAATCCGTCTAATTAGCTAGCTAGAATTATATTTTGGTTGAGATGGACTCAAAAAGAATGCTGTAAATTCAGAACTCACGACTATACGAGCTGCGAATGAATCTCCCTGTTCCACGATCGCCTGGGAAAGACGCCTCGCTAGACGGGCGATTTGGATTAGAATGTGACGCATATTGACAGCTGCCAGCGGCTGCCGACTTCATTTTCCCAAAGGGATCGGCATGTCGTGGTGCGGGGATATACCGTCGACATCGATGACATGTATCGCATGCACCTAAAGCTACGTGTTGTATATTCGCCGCTGTTCCATCTGGGTAGAGGTATTTACATGATATGACGTAGTGGTCATGATGATGGCTATCCAACAGCACTTGAGATTTTCATAATTTTTTTTACAAGAGATGAAATAAGACTCATAGTCTACTATGTCCAGACTTGAAGAAGGATGAGATAATTTTAATTGTCTAATTAAAATAGTTAGGACGAAATGGCGGTGATCTAATTCTACTCTAATTTGTGAAATGTTTCTATGCGCAATTTTCATTCTAACGTAGCCTAGTATTTTTCTTGTTTTCCTGAAAATACTACAGGATAACTGTATAGTGCGAAACGAGTCAAGCTTGCTGTACCGGCATTTACCATTCTTATACTTATGAGAACGATCTTTGATATGATATTAACTGAACTTGATTGTCGTTGTACTTCCTTCTAACTTGAAATCTAATTCAATTTCAAAAGTTTTTGAGAATTCGGTCATTCTAATTCTAATCTCATTTGGAAAGAACTTGTGTAGCTATAATTTTAATTCTAATCTAATTTGAAAATTTTGGAAATATTCTAGGTGTCTAACTGTTCTACTGATCAGGGCTTTGGAGCAGCCGTAAATGTAAACTGATCTAGCTCCGGCTCCGGAGCTTTCTTCTTTCATACATTAGCTCCGGCTCCTGCTCCGGAGCCGCATTATTACCACTGCTCCGGCTCCAGCTCCGGCTCCGGCTCTGAAATTATCGAATGGGCCTGTCTATATCAGGGTTAGCCAACCCGCGGGCCAAATGTGGCCCGCGAGAGGGTGTTGCGTGGCCCGCGAGGTAATTTCCTATTATATTATCGAAAATGAATTGATTGTGAACTTGCAATGCCAACCAAAAATTATAAGTCTGGTTGCGACACTTGGGATGTTGATGACTAAAATATCAGTTCCGACGTTTAGGCAGATCCAGGGTCCAGTCACATTTTTAGTAAATCGTCGTACATTACAATAAACTAAAATAGTAGTGAAATTTTTCTTCACGCTTCGCGTGTTTAATTGTCACACGAGTTTTTGCTTGGTAGCCTACCCCCTACTGAAAATGAAAAAAAAGCATAATTTACCCGATTGAGTCTGTATTCGCAAACGGGAGAAAGTCTTTTCGCGTTTGCGCTCACATAATAATCGTCGACGGTGAAATGTAGACACAAAATGAATGTCGCATATTATCGGAGACCTTCGATATCGATGTGGCCAGACCCCGAATAGTCGTGTCCTTGCAAACTGAGCCTAGCGGGCGGTATACAGTAGACCAGCAATATACTCAGGTAATAATATTATTGACATAGTATATTTATAAACTTTGAAAATTTTACCCGCTTGGCGCGGCTAGTGGACAGCGCACTCCTTCGTCAATTGCATGTGCTCCTTTAGCCGAAAAGGTAGGCCATTCCTGGTCTATATAGATTACTAATCTACCCATACGTTAGTTACCTATAGTAATCTAACCAGAGTCTGTCAGCCGTCAGTAACATCCGATGTAGCAAGGAAGACATAGGTGCCGCCGTGCCGGCTTGTGACGTCTTAATGAATACTTGTTACTTGTCGATAATATCATAGTTGCAGTAGAACGCACTTTACTCTATGCCATTGCTGTGCACAGCAATAAAATTCAGGCCTGCTGTTCAATTATGATAAATCAGAAGATGTGGTTGTTGCATATATAATAGCATATTATGAAATACGTCGGAGCCGGAGCTACTCCTCAAATAACGGGCTCCAGCTCCGGCTCCGGCTCCGGCTCCGGCTGAATTTTATGTAGAGCTCCGGCTCCGGCTCCAGCTCCGGTGAAAATGCACGGCTCCAGGGCTCCGGCTCCGGGCTCCGGCTCCGGCTCCAGCTCCGGTGAAAATGCACGGCTCCAGGGCTCCGGCTCCGGGCTCCGGCTCCGGCTCCGGCTCCAGCTCCGGTGAAAATGCACGACTCCAGGGCTCCGGCTCCGGGCTCCGGCTCCGGCTCCAAAGCCCTGCTACTGATGCCTACTGTGTTTTGTCAAGGCCATGCATGCATATTTTGCATCGTGGTATTTGTATCAAGGAGTCAGATCCCCACGCAACGTATGGGTAGCTTAATCATCAATTGTGCGTGGCAAAAACTTTATTTATAGCGATACACAATTTTCATCGCAGAGTGTTCAGGGCATTGCGAGCGGCTCATAAGGTTTTATTATCGGCAGTTGACGCGTCGAGCCGGTGTCGTGTTTATGCTCCACCGCTTTCCTTGAAACCGGCCGGGAAAATCAACATTGAAACATTTCATAAATTGCCCAGAGGTGTGTTTCGGTAGCATTATTAGTTTCCCACTATTCAGGACGGGCGGCTCGCGGGTTGTTAGGAAAACCACAAGATGGATTGAAATCGATTCAACGTTGCGGTGTGGAAGATGAGTCATAGAAATATCAACGTGACTTAATTAGGTCTGTAGAACAGGAAATAATAATGATTATAGTGAGATATATATATAGCTGTTGATTTGTCCATCATAAAATCTTCTTGGAGATAGAAAACTTCAATATATTATTGAACAATGAACATATTGAAATGAACCCGAATATTGTCGGTCACACTCGCCAGGGGTAATCGTCAGCAATTAGCAGAGAATTGGAAAGAACATTGTATATCAACAATCGTACCAGCAAATATGACTTCACATGACATCACCATATGAAAATAATAATAATGAAGCCTACAGGTAAGGACAGGGTGTGATCAGTATAACTCAGGGTAAGGCCGACTGGTGTAATTACATATACCGCGCTCAACAATTACAGATGTTATTTCGAAATTTGGATGTGCTCGGTCGGGATAAACATAGTAATTTAAATCAGCGTAACACCGACAATAAAATGTGGGGCGGGATAAGGGGATTAAGTTGATGACACCGGAGATAACGCTGATTGAATCTTCAAGATTCAAAACGTGCAGGTTTCACAGTACAGTCATTGCAGCGAATACATTCTACAGAAATAACTCAAAATCGGTTCAAATATTCCGCATAGGACAGAGACCTGTTGTGCGTACAAAGGGAAATGCCTGGTAATTAATTTGCACCGCGTACTTGCTCAGATTTTGTCTCACCGTAACGATGAACAAGGCGCGTAACGAGGCAATAAATGATTATACGTTGCTGCATTTCTCGTCATCTCGCGCGGAGGAATTAGTATAGTGTCGCAGTTAGCTCACTCTATACACCGGTAACGACCTCTATAATTAGGGTAAATGATTTACATCGTTTTGCGTGCATATCACAGTTTGGTAGTGCTCCCTATCGCGACAGCCCTGCGGGCACTAGTGTGTTAGCAATCTGCGTTAACTACAGGAGTCTGTGCTATAGTGTTGAGGAGTAATAAAGGCAAGCTGCTTGCAACGCGTACAGACTTGTAGCAACGTACAGGACTTTTAGCCTCATATTTATATGTCTCTACTGGATGGGATGTTTCAGCGATGGTGCTCATAAGGAAATAGGCCTTATCTAAGCCGATTACGCGGGCGGTTAATCGCGGATTATTTTGCTGCGCGCGTTTCGTTCTCAGTACAGAGATCTTCGCGCTTGGATCGCAACTTTGAGATTACCGATCCTGAAATGCCGGGCTGGGGAGAATCGAATACCTATGCGATTCGATTCTGAATCGAGTAGGCCGTTATGCTTCGATTCTAGTCGACTATTCGAAAACACTCAGTATCACGTCGTAACAGTGTGAATGATGTGAAAACCTCACCTATGTTTCTTTTATGCGACCACAACGATACAATGCCAATTTTACATCACATTAAAAAGACGATTTGGCTAATTTTCGACCATATCTATTTCATTGCACATTGTGACAATGCTGCTGGTTGGTCACGACTTCACAGAATAGTAATATCGATTAACGTGCGTATAGCTTTGCACTGCGTTTGGTGTGCTGCGATACGACCGAACGAAGTTTACAGGCTTCCACAGTGGAAAATAGTATCGTAACTAGGGTTGCATTTAAAACAAATAGTTGTTTAAAACACAAACATGATTTAAACAATGTTTTAAAGAAACAAAACTGTGTTTTTAAGTTGTATAAATATGCCATAATTGTGTAAATATACTTTCCCAAAAACTTGTTGTATGAGCCAGCCTATACGGACGATTACCACCCGGTATAGCCGACGTATACGATGCGGGATGGTTGGAACCCTCAATGTAGTCGGTTCAACAGCTATCGTAGATATAGATCATTGGTACGGAATGATTGTTCTGATGATGATGACCGCCGACCGTAAAAATGATGCTTGACGATTTAGTCCTGGTTAAAGATATTTTTGGTCCGTATATGACAGGGGTTGGAAGCCTCTACCGCAGTGGTTCTCAACCTTTTTGTCTCCGCGGACCCCCTGTGGACCCTCAACGGACCCCCGCGGACCCCCACGTTTTTTATTCAAATTCAGTCCTATTATCGTCTAACCGTCATCTTTCTTGTGCAATTGTATAGTCTGTAATAAACAGCAACAAATTGATTTTTCTTGATAATAATTACATCATACTATTTATGTAGAAATTGGGTGGACTTATTTTATTTCAAAACGAATTCTACAGCTGCATTTCTTTAATACGTGGTCATGTCAAGAAATTCCGCGCCTTCGGTTTGATACGAACGAGTGCCGAAAATCCACTTCCACAAAGATGGCGGTGTAGGTGGCGAATGTAGGTGACGGTGTAGGTGGCGGATAACGGGAAACGCTTTCAATGACACCTTCAAGTATGATCGCAACATATATGGCAATAGCACCAAAATAGAAAACAGATTTTTTAACGAACATATATCGTCTAGCAAAGGGGAAAGGACATCGTTTATTTTTGTTCTTGATGTTTTTGCGGCATGCACACCGACTCGTGATATACATACACATGATCTGCGCATATGCATACCATGAGTGCATGATGTGCATATGCCGTTGGACAAGGAAAGTGCAGATATAGCCTTTTACGGCTTTCTTAGTCTTGCACCACCCCACCACGCTATCCCAATTATGCATGAGCGCCAAGCAGGGAAGTCATGAATACCAGTGTTACTAATCAGGTCTTTGGTCTGACCCGGCCGGGGATCGAACCCACGACCTACCGATCAAGAAGCCGGACGCTTCACCATTACGCTATCTTGTCGGTAGCAGCTCATCTTGAAGTTATTATGGAATAGCTGTTATGTATATGACAGATGAAAATGGATTTGTAAAGACATTTCGAAGTCACCTGTCACCCTGCTCGACCTTACTACTCCAACTTCTATTTTTTCTACAAACCCCAACAAAGCATCTCTAAACATCAATATGCTTGTATCAGTAGGCTATTGGCAATTAAAATGAGTTTCACAGCAGAATATTTCTTTTAAGACGGCTATTCTGTTGATGTGAGTCCTGTAGTTTTAGCCGTAATGAAGCACAAACTGCCTCGTGATTCCGCTATAATAAAAATGAAATAAGATTAGGTTATCAACCATTTTGCAAATTTAGAGGCTTCGCGGACCCCCTGGAAATGCTTCGCGGACCCCCGGTTGAGAACCACTGCTCTACCCTAGTTACTCTATATTTTCAATCGTGAATGTCAATCCCATGTGTCGTCGCAATGGAATACTCGTGACGTCATGGCTAGAAAAAAAGCAAAAGAAACAATAAAAAACATGTTTTAAATATGTTTGTTTTAATTTGTTTTTTGTTTTAAATGCAACCCTCGTGCGATACGACCGAACGAAGTATCCAGGCTTCCACAGTGGAAAATAGTATCGTAACTATGATAATAGTATCGTAACTATGATTATTGTAGGCAAATTAACGTTTAGTGGCACTGACAGTATAATTTCTGTTCTAGGACAAATCAGCTGTTACTATGCTCGACTCGAATCATTATAATTATTTTTCGATTCAAAGCCGAGTCCTGAAATCATTGTGCTCAGCCCTGCCTTTGCGAACGATCTCCTGTAATGGTTCACACGGCATGGAAAGGAAGCTCGCCAATCGTCCCGCGAACGTAATTCAGTGATTATAGGGGGACCAACGCTTCCGTGTTATTCTAAATTTTTAATAACGCGGAAAGGAGATGCAACCATCGTGCAAATCTCAAGTACCAGTCAGCGTCACGTTCGTTCTAATGGCTAATATTATTGCAGCCCTTGGAAACGTTCTAATTCCAAGACATCGTATAGAGAAGGTTTGTTCTTGAACCAGTGGGCTTATCGGCTCTCTATTGAACGGGATTGTATTGACCGGCAAGAGTGGTGTCCAGAGACAAATCAGTTGCAATTACTGATGTAGAAGCTATTTCTCAGCAATTGAACGTTAGGGATTGGTTCGAGTTAGTGAATGATTTGAGTAGCGAGATATGATTTTTTCGAGTAATGAAATTGCAAGCTACTGGCCACCAAGAGTGTAAACTTATCGGCGAGAATTATAGTACGCGATATTGCCCAGCCCTATGTCAACATACTCATTGGAAAATAAGAATATTTTCAAGGATTTTTTTACTACAGTAGGTGGATCGGGGCATGTAAACATGTTCCTTGTTTTGTGATACATGGAGTGATACAATAGCAATCGCATACAGGGCTTTTAGCTAGGGCGGGGTTGAAATCTGTAATGATATTTTGAACGATAGAGAAATATAAATGCGCTCATTGTGCATGCATCATGCCAATTCTTTTCATAACCGCGAAGATTTGGGTGATCTGCAATATTTTCCGAATGGGTTTGTGAATCGCTAAACACAAAATAAGGCGTTTAAGAGCCTTCTCGTCGTGTTCGTAACTTGAAGCGTTCATGAAAACTATCTAAATATTATTGTACACAAATCAAAAGTATCTGCACTTGCGGGTTTCTAAACTACGTTACCTCAATGACTCGCTTTCTGTGGCTGTCGGTTTACATTTCTATGCTAATAACATAAGAACACGATTCTTAATTACGATACCATGTTATCTGCCATCGTTGCCATTTCATTACAAAGGCTGCAAGAACATGTTTTCTTGTTATGAAACGTAAGCCTTTGTAATTGGTTACAACAATGTAACGATTTGGGACAACCTTGCGATCGCAGACAGTTGCGATCAGCGATACGGTGGGCGAACGTGAATATGTTCAACATTGCGACGTTAGATTGACCTGTCGATTTTTACGTTCTAGATATAGCAGATCAAATATTACAGATATGCTGCATGATTTAGTTATAATCGCAGTCCTTCTGTCGGGTAGGTATTTTCGTTTGGCTTTGTCGAGCATATTCAAGGTAGCGCCATGACTATATGACTATTTATGAAAGGTGTCGCATCGGCGGAGCCTTTGCCAAATCCGACGAAAGTGAAGATCAGCGAACGAACGAAATCTTCGTTTACGATATCATGGGAACAACCGCCTTCCCAAGTGTATCACACATTTACTGTCAAGGTAATCAAATACCAAACTATCTGTATGTAATGAAGTGTAGACCTACAAAGGGTTGAACGAAGTCACAAGGTCTCGAGTCACAAGTCAATTCTACTTTTATAGTTTTGACCCGAGTCAAGTCGAGTCATTTTCAATTCACCACCGAGTCAAGTCCTAGTCAGTGAATAGAGCGTCGAGTCCGAGTCATAGTGTTTTGACTCGAGTCAGAGTCCAAGTCATTGTATTCCCTGTTCAGTTTTGAGTTCAATCCGGTTCAATCCGCTTTTTTCAACTCTGCTCGACTGATATAGAATGACTCGCATTCATAATATCGTACTTTTCCTCACAGTCCCAACAGTTTCTGGCACCATTTTCCAAGTATCAGGATTGATAGACGAAATATCAATAATGTGGTGACTTTACTATGCTTCAATGTTATCGAAATGTCTGTCTTGGCTGCCCTAGTCTCGAGTCATATGACTCAAGTCGAGTCATTTTGCGCATTTGAAAAAATGAATCGAGTCAAGTCGAGTCACCAAAAAATCGTGACTCGAGTCATTACAAACCTGAACCTACCATTATATTATTTTTGCGATCACATAAAAGTTACATATTTGAATTTTCCACATCGTTCATGTACTCTTATGACATCATCATGAGTGATACTCGAATACTCAACTCGAAGCTTAATTATTACTCAATTCGGTATCGAATCACTTGGGTACTCGATTTTGCTCAGTACTAAAGTCAGAGATGCCAGACCGTCTTTATTTATCGGATTCTTTTGGGACAGATTATATTTATCTTGGAAATTTTCCCCGCACTTCACGCGATCTAGTGCAGACTGATTTTTTTATTTTAATGTGGGTACCCCCCTAAAAAAGAATGAATAATATACTAATAATATGCAGAAGTGCGTCCAAACGTATTAACAATTATGCGAGAACGGCCTCCTATTATCGTATGATGCCGCTGAGATGCTTCAGTCTACGACTGAGACCTGTGCAGCGTGTGGGGGCCGGCTATTAGGAACCGGCATGTCAATCCTGGGCATTTCCAAGACACCGAGATAACGTTTTGGGCGACATACGACTGCGTGATGTGCGCTGCTAAAAGGTTGCGCGGCGATAAAACATCAAAATAAACTCCGCATGTTGGTCAAAACCTTCATATTGTCCATCCTCATCATCATCATCATCATCATCATTTTATTAAAATTTTACTCAAATCAATTCACCACACGATTGTGATATCATGAAACGAAAAGAGGGTGCCGAAACGAACTGGGTGTAGTCTTTCAATCAGACTATCACCTTGACATACAGCATATCAATAAGAGCCATGCACACTGGATAAAAGAAAGGATAACATAAGAGCAAGCGACAAAATTGAATGCTGCTTGTGTCGGTAGGCGAGGTCGATACTTCAGACTGTGGTCCGGTAATCTTGAGGCAGACCAGTATTGATTCAGTAGAGATTGCTTGTACTTCGATTTGAATGTGGACAATGGACAATTTGACAATTTAATGGACATGCTCGACGACGGTCGGTCTAGCCGACGAGATGCTGTTTCACACGACAGGCCGGGCCTACTTGATAAAGCGCTGCGTTTTCTTGTATTCCGGTGGCAAATAGTCCTGTGCCCGCAGCCTGAGCCGGAGAGCAAAACAATGAGCCCGGTGACGAAATGTGTATTTGGAATTGTATTTGTCTGACGAAAGATGATTTTCCTTTGGTTTCGTCCGGTACGCGTAAGAGATTCTAATATATTTTGAGCAGCGATCCTTAGAGCTTTTCAGACAATGCTGTAGTGTCCGACCACCCTTAGTGTAGCATCGAACCGGCTCGTATAAAGCAATTGTCATGGTCAAGTCATATCGTGGAAACAACTATGGCGCGCGATTCACTTGTTGGCTGTGGTACCGAACACTATGGATTTGGAAACGACCAAAGCAATCACAGATGATGGATCTATGCGCGGATAAATTCCTTTGCCATAAATGTAGCAGATATTATGTAAAATTAATGATAGCTCTGTAGCGACCCATACTTTTGAGAAACACTGGCGTAACCGTTGCCAGCTACGGATAGGCGATTGGTCAGATTCTTTGCGTGAAACGATGAAGAAGACAAAACTAAAAATGCTTGACACACCGGTAGGTAATGTTCTCTCTAATATTTCACGAGTCTGCGTATGCACTCACCAACTCACTGCGCGGTGCCTTGGACAACATTGCGTAACGACTGAGAAAAATGTCATCACTTCGGCTTTTTTTGTGCGCGCCACACATTTTTCTGTGTCCGCAGCTTAGAGGGGACGTTGCCTGTAGGTAACATTTTGAGACTGATATGTTTTGGCACACTGCACACGAAAGGTTACCGACCCCTCAGCTACATTCCTAACATTTCTCATATTTGTCCTTATTTTCGATTTGTGTCCTTAAATTGTATCTATTTGCGGCACGTTTTTGTCTTATTTTCGGCACTGAGCCCGTGATGACCTTTTTCAGTAATCGGCTTACCAGAAAGGCCGTGAACGGCTGACATTATGAACCGGCTAAAATGTTTTGCCATTTTTTCAGACATCAGCTTAGTGATGTCACGGTTTGTTTGACTGTGCTTACATTTCCATCTCTGTCGATGGTAACCTTTCTAGCAATGATTGTCGAATGTTGATGCTTCCGAGCAGACAACTAAATAATTCCAGCTGTCTAATGGGATTAATTAGAGCGAAATGACGGTAATCTAGCTCTAATCTAATTTGTAAAATGTTTCTATGATCTAATTGAGTGGTTCTCAAGGTTTTCGACGTCGCGGACCGGTAAACGTTCAAAAACCCGAAATTCACCGCAAGTTTATTTACGACAAATGCATGCAACTTGATAGATGCCGCTAGATATTGTTCGGTATCTTTAGAGAGAATTTAACGAAATCTGTTCGAAGGTTTCCGTAGCTTTCATTTGTAACTTTTCCGAAACGACTCGTAGACCAATTTTCAGCAGTTTCTTACATCACTTCTGCCATTGTAACGCGCGCCCAAAGTAGACCATGAAGCCTCTGTTGCGACACCATATACTAGAGTACGTCCCACAATTCTCAATAAATTTTAAATTTTTATGTTCTATTTCTCAAATTATTGTAAAAGCGCCCGACTTCCTGCATTTATGAATTGAGATATGTAATTCGAATTAATCTGGCGGACCGGCAGAAAACTTGCCGCGTGCTGGCGGTTGTGAACCGCTGCTCCAATTTGAATGAAATCTAATTTCTGGTTTTCCAGACAATGCTACAAGATATAACTGTATAGTGCGAAACGCTCCAAGATTTGTGTACAGTACAGACATTGGTCATTCTAATGCTTATGAGAACGAACTATGGTATCTTGTGAACTTGATACTTGTTGTAGTTCTTTCTAATTTGGAATGGAATTCTAGTTTTTACGAATTCCGTAATTCTAATTCCAATCTAATATTGAAAAAAATGTGTAATTATAATCTAATCCGAAAAAGCTGAAAATCTTCTACTTGTCTATCTTTTAATATTGCGCGAAATGTTCCTGTCAGATTTCACCGTCCGCCGATGTGGATGAAAATCCTGGTTTGTTGTCGAGAACATTCACCGGGCTACATCCAGGTGTCGAGTATGTCGCGACAGTACAAGGATTTACAGCTGACGGATTGGCATCTCGCCCTCTGAGATACCCCGTGTGGACAGGTAAACAGTGACTTGATCGGCGAGATCTTTCTACAACTGCCTAATTGTGAATCTGTTCACAGTACCGGAAGAGCCGACAGGTTTGAGCCTCGCACCAGTGCATGAGATTGCGATTTCGATATCGATTATGGGAATGAAGACTCAATTCACTGCGACAGTTGACGGGATGGAAGTGACTTGGAAAGAGGGAGACACAGGTCTTGAAATAATTGCTACTGCATAACTTATTTTATGATCACCCACTTGCATTCTCCTGACTCTAATTGTCATCATTCAATTTCATTAAGAAAGAAACGAATTCACGACCTTATGGCTAAATTTTACACTATAATTATAACCAAATATAAAATTATAGCAGTGACGTTGTGATCAAGTAAAATTAGAGAGTTCCAAGGCCATGAGCACTTCAACAATGATCATATGGAACGACTGTTCTGGAAAGTAGCCTAGCTCCAGGGGGTCTATTCGTGTCGTGGAACTTTCCAAACTTCTTTATTTCCTGTCCCCAATGCCGGCTGATAGAGATGATACGAAAACTACATTTCACTTGAGGAAATTTGAAATATTTAGATCAAATCCAGCTTCGAAGTCATTCATATCAAATCTGTTTTCGAATTTACTCGTGAACTAGCATCGATCAGCTTTGTTGCTAAATTCATGATTTAATCTGTGAAAGGGTAAGATTTAGGACAGTGTTCGGTGTCATGAAGCATCCCGTTTCAGAAAATTGGGCGGTTCGGACACGCTGTATTCTCTATACAAGTATACATGTGTTTCGACCGATCTTAATCAGACTCGATAATCAACGAGAGTTCGCTCAATAACTCTGAGATTTATGTGATAGATTGATAGATTACCGCACACTTTTGATTTCACAGTTGATAAACGCCCCAAAATTGGACTATATTTGAGATCTTATGTAATGGATCTCTGAGAACTCTTTCTGTTCGCAAATAAAAGTAGCCTACGATCGTTGTATCCATCGTGAGGAGATGATGCCAACTGCCAAGACGACGTATTTTCATATGCAACTGTTGTATAGACCAGCGGTTCTCAACTGCCGGTCAGTGGCAAGTAACCGCCGGTCCTCCAAATATATTAGAATTTTATATCTCAATTGCAAAATTCAAGGTGTTGGATTCTTGTCAAATAATTAGAGAAATAAAACATCAAATTAGATTTACAAGTTTGGAACGTATTTTTCAGCATAGTTTTAGAGAAAATTCGTACGTCACAATGGTGCAAGTGGCCTACAACTCGTTTCGTACAAGTTATATGTGCTAGCTGCGGGGTCTTTTAAACGAACGCAATTAAGCGACACTTGGCAGTATAATAAAGGCTATACCAAACAGAAAACTAGCATTACTTCCAAAACATACCGAACAATCACGATCAAGTTAGTGATCTTTATTAGGACTTCGCGAAGTTCGCATTGCAGAAACTTCAATGGAACCATGTATAAATACATAATATCAAAAACGCAGCATTAAATGAAGTTTTCAATATTACATTTGAGTTCCGTACATATATCGTAATTAAATTTAGGGTTAATATTGATTATTGAAGGTTCACCGGCCGTAACATATGTTTTGAAGTTTTACCGGTCCGGGAGGTCAAAAAGGTCGAGAACCGCTGGTATAGACTGTACCGTGTCATCCATAGTCAGCATGAATTATGCCACAGTGCAATATATAATTGAATAATATTCGGCTTTATTTCGATATGATTGTATTATTCAATTGTATATTGAAGCTCTGTACCACTAAAAGTATCGTCAAACGCAATATTACAAATTTACGCGAAACAATAACTTCACAATGTTAATTTATTCGCTAAAAGCTTTTCGACTGACTCTCATCAGTAGCGAACGTCAGTGATAGGGTCAATCAAATTCGAAATGTAGGAACTATTTTTCCTGTATGACGTAATAATGACAAAAACAAACAACTAGTAGACATGCAATATACGGTAGTAACGATACAAAAGAAACGTTAACGAGTACATATTCGGTTGTTTTGTATCGTTACTACCGTATCTTGCCTGTATACTAGTTATTCTGAAGTTCTGTGCCCGAATGGCTTGTTCAAATATTACAATTAGAATATTGCTTCTTTTCCCACACATACCACTACAAATGTCAAAGTCGAATCTCTTATTCAGCGGTGACCGGCCATGACCTGCAAATCCTGCCTCCCGAAGGCGTCGCGGTTTCCTCAGGTGATGACGACGCGTCGGAAACATCAAAGAGAATAATCACCGGCCTCACTCCTGGTTTGTATTTAATTTAGATTTTTTCGGTATCTTATCATGAGCGTGTGTGGTATCATATCGTTACCAACAGAGGTGGTCAAAGTATAGTCAGCGTTGCTAGCAATTTCCAATATATGTCAAAATGGATTCAAGTAGAAGTAGAATTTTAATCTAGTTTGGAAAATAACTATGCAGCTATAATTCTAATTTTAATCAAATTTGGAATAAATGGGTTGCTATATGCTAATCTGATTTGAAGAAAACGGTACAGCTATAATTCTGATTCTAATCTAATTTGGGAAAGCTGGAAATTTTCTAGTTGTCCAACTTTGCACATGACCCTTACTTACGTTCACCGACCAAGGACAGTGCACCAATCCGCTGCATTATTGAAAGCCCGTTATTTTTCCCATTCTTCAATTCAGGGAAAGAATATTCCATCTTCTTAAGAAGCAGAGTCGGGCCAGAATTCGATCCCGTTTTCAGCGTGCCGGTACGCGGTCAAATGGTCATGCGTGAGTAACTTCTCATAACTGATTTCTAAAACTGATTTCCAAAGTGCGGTGCAGTTCAGCTCACGTATCAGTTTATGAATTCTACAATTTGACATTAAGATTTGTCAGCGTTTTATTAACCAGTATCCTTACGCTTAAAGCAAACTATAGGTTGTAAAAGTCAGGTGGGCCAGCGCCATGCTCCAAATGCTAAGATTCGAATCATAAGATTCGGTCTGAACTTGTGACAAAATGCACGTGACGTGATCCTTATAGTTATGTCTATGTCGCAATTAGCAGAGAAGTATGAAATTTTTGATATTAGTCTAAGCTCACAAATTAAGCTCGCGCATCTGACGACGGCAATTTGTTGCACCTATGTAAAACGCGATAATGCATATGCCTATTTCTCTACATAATTTTAAGGAAAATGGATGCAAACCTAAAAAAATGTCATAAATCTTACTTACTTTCAATTTATATCTTTTTATATCACTTTCATAATCGTGTCGGTCTGCTTGTATTTGTTGTCTACAAGTAACGACGTATTTCTTGTACTAAATTTCATTGAGCCCGGTCGCCTACAAAATCTGCCCCCCCCTGGTGGACGTTTATCTATAGCTCTTTATCGCCATCTCAACCTCATAAATGAGGCCTCGCAAAAGCCTATACAACGTTACATAAAAATCGAGTGGACAAATTTGGGAGGCTATCAGCAAATCGAGTATCAGAAATGGCGCAGAAAGAAGGAAGAGCTTCCTATGCGCTATAATCCGAGAATTAATCAAAGAAATCGTTAGTAACGGGAGCGGTTTGCACCCGGGGATTATAATCGTTAAATATTTATCGGAATCTTGCGACTTACTGAAACCGTTTGCGTAAATGAGCGACTTTATTTGGTAATTGCAAAAGCGAAAACTCCGAAGTGATCTCGATCATTTGTGTTAAGTCAAACAAATCTTTCCGAGAAGTCAAACCGCAAACAGTCATAAGAAGGTGCGATTGAGGTTTCCCAGATCCGCATCAAGTCAAGATTAAACTAAGTTGATTCGGCGAGGACCAACCCGAAAGATGTTACGTATTCTCATAATGCCTTCTTTGAACGCCTTGAAAAGACCGAGTAGGTACGTTTTTTTTATATCCGGCATAGAATACCATCCTACGAATCTACAACACCACAACAGTGTGATCTTGATACGCACACTGCCACAAAACCACATGTTCTTGTATCAGCTTATAAGATAATGTATTTTCAATTGCCTAAAAGCGTTTGCAAAAGCCTGACGTCTGCTCGCCATGAGAAACTAGCGGAGGGATTATTACCTCGACATTTACCGGTTTCGATCAGTACGCGAGTCGACTACCGTCATTGCAGCCAAGGATCATTAATCAGTTTACATTTACGATGCATCGCTCACTGATTTTGATGATACCGAAGGTTTCTAAATTGTGCTATCTATGTCAGTAAAAATGACGTCTATTCATCATCGTGCTAGTCTCTCTATTACGACGTTTCCCAAACCTTTCCACAACTTTTGCAATTATTTTGAGATTTCGCTGCCCTATAAAATCACAAAGTGCTATATAGTATAGTGGTTCTCAAACTGGGGTCAACGCGAGACAATTTTTCAGGACAGCGAAGCACCTACCAAAATATCGAGACGATCCCGGAGATAACATTTGGACTATAAAAATTTTCAATCAGCTTATTTTCCAAACCAAACTCTAAACTTTGTCCGTGAACCCAATACTTTCAGCTCCCGCGGCACCCTACTCTGCAGAAGTGGTCGAAGCGGACCCGACATCGGTTCTCCTGAAGACGCACGGTCCCTTGGAAGGGTTACACGATGACATGTGAGTATTATTACTCAGGCCTCGTTTTCTGTTAATATATCGCTGTCCTATACTGTCCTGCGGCTAAACAGTCGAAAAGCGAAATTACCTCAATGTATATTTGAATTTACGTGTTGAAATGCAGAATTCGCTAATTATTGAATCATTTGCATGTGACAGGAAACAGGAATCGGTTCCTCTAGAAAATACTGACATAAATTACTGTTTTGAGTTTTGAGTGCGAACTGAGATGTGGTATCGCATTAATAATTCAATTTCAATTTATACAATACCTTATTCTATCCAATAGAAGTATTTGGATGGACACCATGTGTCATCATTCTGGAGGAATCGTCGTCTTTTTGTCAATAAAAGTAAAACGTTCTCCAAGGACTCCCAAATGTCCTCTTTTTGCATCGAGTTTTAGGCGGTTAGACAGCGAAGACTAAAAAGGGTCAACCTGACCGAAATTACACGCGAAAACCGGGGTTATCTTGAATTACTGCGAAGGTTGACTACAAAAAATGACGACACATCTCGAATCACAATGTTCGTATAAATTACCCGTCTTATGTCTGTCATTGAAACTTGAAGAAAGTTGGTCTTTTTTGGATCTGAAATATGGTAACCCTGAGTATAAGAAAGAATACTTGTAGTAGTCTTGAAGGGTAATGATGATGGCAAATCAAATCATTATTCACTTACTTGTACAACAGATTACAGGAGTGCTTGACATGGCGTCTACATCTATACCTCAGTAGCACCACTGACTATAGTTTTGACATATCCGATCAACTTGTTATTTCTAAATGCTTTTTCGAAGGCTCTTCGATCTGAGACCCAACCACGGGTCGATTGGTCAACCAACGCCCGACCCCATCTACCCGATGTTCGATCTGTACCGATGGCACGGGCTAAAGCCTGGGACGAGCTATACTTTGGATATTTACGCCGTCAGCCAAGGCGTGCGAGGATACGAGCCGAAAACCCTCACTTTCACGACACGTAATCTTCGTGGCTTTCTATTTCTTCGTAAACGTATGTCGCGTCACGCTTCATCAATCTTGAATTATCAGTGCCTGGAGCTCCGGTGCGACTCCGCGTGGAAGATTTCGACCATTTCTCTGTGACTTTACAATGGGGACACCCGCACAAGTTCTCAGACTTCGACGAAGTTCAATACTTGATCGAGTTCTTTGTGGTGCCGGTGAGCGACATATTCATTTTATTATGGCTCATTCACGACGATTTTCCTTCTAAGCATTCTAAGCTATCTTGTACTTGTATTAATAAGGCCGCCATTGGTTGCTATTTATGCGTATCATGATTTTCTTCTAATATGAACTGCCTTGCGAATGTGGTGTCCCGTTACTACCTATAACAGTGGTTGCCAAAGCATAGTCAAAAAGAGTAAAAAATTTAGATAGCTTTGATAAAACGATAATTCTAAGAGCCATGATTTTGCTTCAGAAAACCCAAAGTTATTGGTTGAAAAAGGTCTTTACGCGATCTCAGCTACAGCTACTGTATAGATTTTCAAGTCAATTTTTGGTATTTAGAAGTCCACGGAATTGAAAATTCGATGCATGGAGTCCGTGACTATAGAAAAACGCTCGGCAACACTCTTACATTGGGCTCAATAAAATTATGACGAGTAATCAAAATATTATGAAAGATAGATTTCGGAGATATCAATCATATCAATGATTTTATTGTAATATATCATGTCTGATGGAACTGTGAAGCGCGCCTACAACTCTCTGTCCACGGTACCTTGTCAATTTCATACATGCACTTTTCAGGACGGCCCTGCGCAAGTGGCTACGGTAAAGAATTTCAAATTCGACCAACCCATCCTGGTACAGGTGCAGAGATTGATACCGGGGTCAATCTACGATTTCCGCGTCTACACAGTTCTGAACGGCATCAAAGGAAAGATATCGGCTGATGTCATTCAAACAACAAGTTAGTACTAGTGGGCAGAGTCGGACTGGAAAAATTTCAACTTTTTCAAATTAGAATTATAGCTGCACATCCTTTTCCAGATTGGATTCGAATTAGAATTACTGAATTTGCAAAACATTAGAGGCTGAAATAGAATTCCGATTTAGAATGTAACACAATAAAAGTCCAGTTCAATTCATATTCAATCAGAGTTCGTAATCATTGGCATGGGAATGGAAAATGTCTATACACCAAGCTTGGCTCGTTTCACGCTATAGTGTTGTCCTGTATAGCGTGTTCAGAAATACCAGAAGTTAGATTAGAATTTAAATTATTAGAGCATTTACAAATTATGTACAAATTAGATTGCCGGTATTTCGCTCCAATTATAGTCTGTAAGAATTATCTAGCTGTCCATCTCTGCGAGTATGAATTCATTTCACGCAATACATATGGATTGCAACCTATCTTGTTAATCATTTTGCGAATTTTGTCTTTTTCCAGTACCAATGAAACCGACCGTGTCGAATATTACCATCGGTGCCACGGAAGGCATCGAGTTGATCTTCGGAAAACCGGAGCAGGGCGAATGTCCGGTTGTGAAGACCTTTTACAGTCCCGGGCTCAACGGTATCGCGATAAAACCGGAATTTCATAAACTGGGAAAGGTAGTCTATGTGTTCTAATATGAATCGAATGATTGTTGATTTCACAGAACTTGATGTAAAACCGTAGGTGGTCAAAGCAGTCACCGTCATGAGGTAATTTGCAAGCAAGTAAAAAAGTAACTATTCTAGACTTATAGTTATGTCTAAAAAACTAGTAAACTGTCACCTAGAAGTAGGCGTGGTCTAAGCCCATAACTACTTAAAGAGATGGTGAGCAGGCAAAATCTACTTGAAGTAGGCTACTTCGTTACTGACCAGTGACTACCTCTGAGTAAAACCCGCACGGGAATATTCAGAGTTCTGATAATACACGACATTACGGTCATGGAAATAGTCGCGATATCTCAATACCCAATCTGTACACCAGTAAATGCCAGTTGTAAGCTATGACGTCTTACATCGGTGTTGCAACGTTAATTGCGTATAGTGTCCGATCTGAGGTGGTTAAAGTGGTATGCGTTGTTACTCAAGTATAAAAGTAAGATCTGAAGAGCTTCTTGGAGGTACAGAATTTCAAAATACAATTGAATAGTATATTCATATTGAAATGAACTCGAATATTTTCGGCTGACACTAGTCAGGGAAATCGTCAGCAACTAGTAGAGAATTGGAAAGAATATTGTATATCAACAATCGCATCACAAAATATGACGTCACCAGCACGTTCTCTCATTCGAAATTTTATGCTGGCGACGTCATATTTTGTGATACGATTGTTGATATACAATGTTATTTCCAATTCTCTACTAGTTGCTGACGATTACCCCTGATGAGTGTCAGCCGAAAATATTCGGGTTCATTTCAATATGAATATACTATTCAAAAGTAAGGTCGTGAAATTCTACTCAATTACACGCAGAAGTAGCAATTTGCAAGATAAATCAAACAATACTTTCGAAAAACATGTAGTATAAGCCTACGGACGATTTGCACCAGACATAGTCGTCGTATACCGGATGGAATGTTGGTACCCTCGAAATCGTCGTCGGCCCAACAGTTAGAGTACGCAGATATAGATCATTGGTACGGAATAGATGTTCTGATGATGATGGTCGACCGTAAAAATTCTGCATTTCGATGTAGTCATGGTCAGAAATATTTTTCGTCCGTTTAAGACGGGGGTCGAAAGTTTTTTTTCATCAAACAGCCATATTTAACCTGTATTTTCAATAGTCAATGTCAATCCACTGTCACGTCACAATGAAATATTCGTGACGCCATGGCTAAAAATAATAGAAAAAATTGTTTTAAACAAGGGAAAACTTATCCTTAAGCTAAACTGTTCAAAATACCGATGGTAAAATCCTGTTCAAATAGAAGCGGTATAAAAACACAACCACTCAAGTAGGTAGTACAAAAAGTACTTCGGTACCACAGGTGGTCAGTAAGAAGTACTTACTCATTATAATTTTGATGGATTCCCATGACTTATATGAGTGAAATCCTCATAACAACAGGTCGGCATGGCCACTGTATCACGGTAACTGAATCTAGCTCTTCGAAAATTGCACCCATGTGTAGGGTCATCACTTATCAGTCAGTTGCGAATCTACGTCGTGGAACTTGGTAGTACACTCTTAGCGAAAAAAGTGTGTAGCGAAAAAAGTGTGTATTTAAACCCGAAGAGCCGAACTAACTCGTAATTATGTCGCGGTCATAAATCCTACATCCCTATGTAGTATGTGTATATATCTACCTTGGATTAAAATGTTGTAGTCGATTTATACCCCGGCATAAGTATGAGGTAAGTTATGATTTCGTGTGCCATGGGTGTATATTCATACCTGCAGATTGGGTCATTTGAGCCCGTACAGTAATTTCAAAAGTTCGTGTCTTTCGAGGTATTTCCTGCTTTCTTTTTCTAGTCTCTGCTGCCATATCTCTTGACTTCGGCTCTCTCTTCCTTCTGGGCTTTTGAAGGCGTTGTCTACGAGTTGTCTACGAGATGTCTACAAGTTGAAACTGCTTATACTTGAGTTCTTCGCAGTCCTTTTTATACTTCTACTTGTAATTGAGTAGAAATCTACAGCGTTAGTTCCACTTCTATTTGAGTACCACACGAGGACTACTTTGTGTACAGCACAAACAGCTGCGGTATAATCCTGATAATAGGTTCTGTTTGCCAAGAGTGTAGGCTACTTCGTCACTGACCACTAAGGTTGTTCAAAAATACCTCATTTCCGGGGATTCACTGATTTATTACTAGGTAGCCTAAAAAAACTCTGCACACCAATTTTTGCTCGATTCCGACTAGTAAAAGTCGACGCAGAGCCAATTGAAGTTTTTGAATTTATTATCAAAAATTTAAAAAAAGATGTTCAAATTCCACTATCAACCCCATAAAATTGTCAAGTTGCGTAACAATTGTTGTTCAATTCCAACCGGTAATAAAAGCGAAGTTATTGCAGTTAAAAGTTAACCTCGCTTGTCCGTGTCCGACATATTGTGATTGGAGCGTATACTTCGACAACTGTACGAATTTTCGATTTTTCCGCAGAACGTCGTGTTCCCGGAATTTCCAATAGACGGACAGCACAAAGTCCACGCTCGATGCGTCAGTCAGAACGTGGAAGGGCCGGAACTGCTGATCACGTTGCCGGCAGGGGGTGGCGGCGATCTAGGGAAAAAGAATCCCAGAAACGATGTTCCAGAGGGGCGCACGGAGCTGCCTTGTACTTCTCGTACGTGTCGCACTTTCAAGTTGTTCGCAAGTTTGAACAACTAGATAATTCTCGTTATCTAAATTATAATAATTTGAGTGAAATGTTGGTAATCTAATTTAATTTGGGATTTCCTGAATGAATATGATACAAGAGAACTGTGTAATTCGAAACGAGCCAAGCTTGGCGTACAGACATTTTCCTTTTTCATGCTTTTGATAATAATGAATTGTATTTGAATTTTTTGAATTCGAAATTTAATTCAATTTTCAGGTTTTTGCGAATCCGGAAATTCTAATTGTAATCTAATTAAGAATGATTGTGTGGTTATAATTGTCATACTAATCTCTGAAAGTTTTCCAGTTGTACAACTCTGGTTGTTTGTCCTGGGTGTTATATATTTCCGATCGACCCGTAACCAGAAGTGGTCAAAGAATAGTCAGCATTGGTGCTCAAGTAGAATTAGCAGTAACGGCGTAAATTTCCACGCCATTACAAGTGGAGGAAGCGATTTCAAATGCGTGCGAAAATGATATGAATTGGAAGTACAAAAATGAAAGGTATGAAGTAGCCTAAATGAAAGGTATGAAGTAGCCCAAGTAGTTTCAAAACGTAAATTTGATTGAGCGGGGGCATCCTGTTAGCTGTTAGCGGAGGTGGCTGCTATCTAAATTGAAAGACGTATCTTTGCGACGAACGCAAAGTGACTAATGCTCTAAGTACGATCTTTAAACATATATTCGGTTGCCGTGAAACCAGCAGGGTTGTAATGACTCGAGTGGTCTTTGTTGGATCGAGACATTTTGCAAACTATGGAAATGACTCAACTCGACGCAATTTGTGTATTGACTCGTTTTGTACTCGAGTCATTACGCATGACACGATTAAAGAATATGACTCGAGACTAGGACGGCCAAAACATGCATTTCATTGTAGCTTCAAACAATAGTAAGTTGCCGCATTATTGATATTTCGTCTGCCAGTACTGATGTTTGTAAAATAGGACAAGGAAATGTTAAAAGTAAGAAAAATTACTATATAACGAATGCGAGGCATTCGATATCACCCAAACAGAGTTGTAAAGAAGTAGGTTGATCAGGACTTGAACTTGAAACTGAACAGTGAACACAAGACTTGGACTCCGCAACTAGTCTCAACACTGACTCTGACTGGACCCTTTTTACCCTGACTTGGACTTGAGTCAAAGTCCAAAAGTAAGATTGACTTGTGACTCGGACCCTGCTTGTTGGATTACCGGCATTTCGTTCTAGTACTCCGTCGACTTATAGTCGTCCAAGTCCGTGATGTAGCATTGAGATGTGACGGAGAGTTTGTTTTCCAGTGATTCCCGGATCGGTGAGACCAGACACCATCGCTCCCGACGCTTGTTGCAACGAGCGTCCCTACAACAGTGAACAGAAGGAATGTTGCGGGGCCGCTTTGCTTCAAAAAGGTGAGGCCGCATTAAAACATACAACTAACCTACGGATTGATGGGAACACGTGACTGCACGACTGGTCACCCAGACCCCAGCCCTCAATTTGTAGTCTCTTGTAGACAGATTCGATTGTCTTATAGCTGGCGACCTGTGGACAAAATTTAGTATAAATAGCCTGAAGCGAAAGCTACTGTCACTTTGATTTCGGTAATGCAGATTATGATCTGGTCAGAGCATTGGAGTCCACCAAACTCGCGTGCAATCCGGAAATGGCCATTGTTTCATACGATCGGGGCGACGCAATACAATGACCAATTGCTGCGCTCCTATAATTCCAAACAATATGGCGATGTTCGACTTTAAACGATGATTTCCGGGGAACTGACCAGATTATAATTTATATTTTCGGAGTCAGTGCGACAGTAGTTTTCGTTTACGACCAGTTCCATTAAACTTTGCCATCATGTCGCAAGATACCGCCCGAATACCGCGAGTGCTTACGGAGTCGGGAATCCATTGTCTTGTTATCTTGGCGAACAGCCGTCAATCCGTTGGTCAGTTATCCATATTAATAAGAGGTAGTAATGGTCGAGTTCGGTCGTTGAACTAATGAATCCTCTTTACACAGGTGGCGAACGTCTCTGTTGCGGCGAGTCCCCATACAACAAGCGATTTTTCATATGCTGTTCATCCTCTGGCGGACTCACTGTCGAATTGAAAAGGGACGGATGTCCTGCCGTCTCGAGATGATTTTTTCGCAGGACTGTACTGATTTCAAAAAATGATGACAGCACAAACCATGTTGTTGTGTACAGATAGGGGTACATCCACATTACTGAGTCGTAGCTACCAGCTACGGTATGGTACGTCTGCCTAAACGTGTGGCTCAAGAATAAAGCCTATTGAAAAAAAAAAAACTGTTGTGTCTTGAATGTCAGCAGTATCGGTAGGTATTCCATAGTTGCACCGTTTTATGGGCAATATAGCGCAATAGATCCGACATATCCACAATTGACATTTATTTCATCGTTCGTCCTTTTTATGTTATCCATCATTGAGGCGATTATTTTTTATTTACAATGTCAAAATGTATTTTGCCAAGTGCATTTCGTTGGTGCTGTGATGGCTGCACAGTCGTTGGACTCGTTTGACATTTACACCGTGTAGCCTACTTTAAACGCCTATATGTTCCACTCAACCGATGAAATATCGACGAAATCGACTCTGTCAGGTCCAACGACTCTCACGAAGCTGCTGTCTATTGAGCTAAATACTGAAAGAATTCAGTTCGCTACAATAGAAAACGTTATCACAAAAGCCACGCAGCCTCATTGAACTACAGAGATGGTATCAGAGAACGTACCAATGGGGATGTAAATGTATTGAAATACAACCCATCAGTTTTCAAAGTTTTTTCATCATTTTTAAATTACTACTTCTTTCTCACTATAAAAAGATGAAATAATGGAAAAGTAATTGTCAATATTCCTCTTTCTTCATCCGATAATGCAAATACCAATTGGGATAACATTTAGGGATAACACAACACCATGATAGAAGTAGCAATTCAATGGATGAAAGATAATCGAGGTGGAAAAGTGAATTATTCGACTATTTCATGCCCATGTCACACAACTAATACAAATGCAGGAACACGATATCGTGTAAGAATTAGCAAATTAACGAAATGAATCGCATAAATCAGTGGTTCCCAACCTGTGGTACGGGAAGAGGTCTTGTAGGTGTTATGCGACGGTTTTTTTTCGGCCGAAGGGAGTTATTAGTTCAGGTGGGGGTTGATTTTGAGTTTTCTGAAGCCTTCGTCGTCGTGGGTAGAGGCAATCCCACCAATGACGGCCTACGGGGAAGAGATAGTCGTAAAGCATTGGGATTCCTGCCTAATCAAATCCCGTTTTGATATATTTGACCACAATAATTCCAAATTGATCCGCTACAGAAATTATACACTGCGCCTTAAAATGGGCAGTTTATTTTCTGTTTCGAGGCCTTCGGCAGCTCAATACGGTGGATACATTTTGACCGCCTTCGGCGCCCGTAACGTATGTCACAGGGTAGGTGGTGCGCGAGAACTGCATAAAACTTCGAAATGGTACGTGGGTGGGAAAAGGTTGGGAACCACTGGCCTAAATGAACTTCATAACTCTGCAGCGAATTGTCCTATTTTCTTGAAACAAAGTTCGTTATGCCTGATCTTCTTTTCTGACGCTCAGTTGTTCTCCACTTGCGGAAGATTTATGATCTAAAGACAATACATAAAAAATACAATTGAATAGTATACTCATATTGAAATAAACCCGAATGTTTTCGCCTGATACTTATCTATGTAAGTAGGCAATCAGTTTCACAAGAGGGCCAGATATAATGCACATCTCATAGCGAATAGCGAAGTGGTAACGGCTAATTTTTTCTTCAAAATCCGGGCAATGTCATCATTAAGGTAGTTCGGGCGTGGCGCAAAAATGAATTCCGAAATGTGCGCTATCGAAATACTCGTACATGACAGACAAAATACCCACTTTATTTTTTAGGCCTGTGCGGCATTTGTTGGCCTTTTGCCGTCTTTTGTCGCGAACTAGTGCTTTTGTTTGTTCGCTCTTTTACATGAAAGCACACGAAGCGTTACCGAAAGAAACGACGGGGAAAGACACGCGACAATGTAGCGCTTCAGAGAGGTAATTCCTCCGGAAGAACGATCCTAGTTTTGGATTCGAAGCCGGTAGGATCGTTGTTGCGGCGTCGGTGTGGAGTAGCCTGAGGTGGAGTGGCCGGAGGTGGAAGTCTTGTTGGACGGGCGAGACGTTGGGCGGGTCCGGCTTGTTGGTTGGTCGGCGTTGGTCAGCTGCATGCTGCGGATGAAACAGGGATTGTTCGGAATTGCCTACTGGTATCTATAACATATAATACCTCATCAGTTTGGTTGTGCATGCGAAACATTTGACTCATCAGATCGCAGAGAAAATATAACTTTGCGCCACATGTTTTGCATGCATGTGTTTTTTCGGCGTGTTTCCGCCTATGCTTGTTCAACTCGGCTTTTAAGCCATAGTCTCAGCCGCATTGAGACGTCTTCAATATATTACACTGGTCTACAAATGTCGAAAAAAAAATTGCGCCGAAAATTTTAATGAGTGATTGCTGAATCCGATTCTGTGCTCAGAATTTCTCTATCACGTCAGATTTTTTCCGTATCAATTTTTCTCATTTTCATAAATTAATCAAATTTCGGCTTTCGTTAGTGACATCACGGTAAGCATACAACAGCAGCAGATCAAATATTGTTATTGAAATCATCTATCATGAAACCTGGGTTGTTGTAGTACAGGATGAGTGAGTTTTCGATGAGCTAGAATCCAGTAATTCTTTATCTTCGTTCAATCAGAGGCTCTTTTCGTCCCTTAAAATTACACTGGTCTACGAATTTCAAAAAAATGTTGTCCAAAAATGTTTAATGATTGATTTAGGCTAATTTAAAATTGCTGAATCCGATTCTGCCATCAGAATTTCTCTATCACGTCAGATTTTTTCGGTATGTATTTTTCTGATTTTCATAAATTAATCAAATTTCAGCTTTCATGAGTGACATTACGGTAAGCGTACAACAGCAACAGATCAAATATTGTTATTGAAATCATCTATAATTATGAAACCTGGGTTGTTGTAGAACAGAATAACGGAGTTTCGGTGAACTTGAATCCAGTGTTCTCTATCTTCTTTCGATCAGGACCTCTTTTTGACCCATAAATTTATATGTGGATGCAACTATTTTTAGTCGGTAGCAGTTATCATCTAAAATCTATATATACCACTTTTCGTTTAAAGATTGTGATTAGTAGCTCCGTACGTACCTAATTTAGTTCGCTACGTTATCTATCTTTATACATCTGTCCTGCTGCCTTAATCGGTCAATGCATTTTGTGACAGCACACTGCTCTTTCGTAAAACGTAAAAGTTTGCAAACAATAAACATTGTATTGTTGGTATATTATGTAGAAGAGAATTGTTGAGTCTGGTAGATGACCCAAACACTATAGGCGCCGACTTTTATTTTTTTACGAGATGGCGAAGTCTTGTGACGTCATAATGGTTTCATATCTATGACGTCACCGTCGCACTAAAACGCACTTTACTACATGCCGCTGGTGTACGCGCAGTGTTAAACCATTTGTGTGACTTTTAATACCGTCCCTGCACTCATTAATACCAAACCATGCAGTCGAGTTATTAAATAGAATCTTAAAACGGTATACGATCACCCGTCCGTCGATGTACGATACATTCCGTCCGTCGGAATGCATCGAACGAAAATCATAATTTAGGTCACTGAGGATTTGGAGTTGCTCAATGTTATTTATGCGCAATGCGCCGTGTGAGTAGCATTGGCCTGGCAAGTTCGCAAGTAACACGCGACAACTCTCGAATGTGAGGTTTCAAGCAAACGATAATGATGATTACAAACGCGAAATAAATCAGCAATTGCCTCTTGCGGTTTCAGGCTTCGCGCTGAGTAGATCGCATCGCAGCAATTGTTTGCAGATTAAAACGGCGATTTTGGCGGCATTGGTGCATTTCCTGATTTGCGTTCGCGAAGCAATTTTGGAGTACATCGGTGTATATGGCGCAAATATATCTAGGAACAATATATATTATATTACGTCCCATTTCTATTTAATGTAACGACTACGGGCTAGAACAGGGGTGGCCAACTTTTTTGCTATTCACGGCCGCAGCCCGCATTTCGATTATTTGAGCATCCTACGTCCGAATTCCTGGCCATAGTCGCACTACGTGGACGCCAAATACCCATAATAAACTGTCCCTGCGCATTACCGGTGAATTCTGGACTAATATATGTTCACATATCGGCTTATTGTACGCACCAAAATCGACGGCCGCCAACTCATATAGGCCTACTAATTGAATGACGTGTTGACGGCCGCACAGGCGCATAAATGTACTTCTACGGCTGCAGGTTGGCCACCCCTGGGTTGGAATTAATTCCAGTTCCAGGCGCATGCCGCGATCTTATCAATGGAAATCGACTGCTGTCTACCGAATGCCCAATAGTTTAAAATTCGATATTGTTGTTCTCGATACGAGTACGTCCAGCAAATCGGAATATAGAAGGTTCCCTGTTCGAACGAATCGAATAAATTCCGAGTTTGTTCCACCCAGAATCACGTGATGCATCAATATTTGACAATGGCATGGCATACTGCACGTTAATAACGAAAATAACACTCAAAAATGTCATAGTGCGACAATTTCAGAGTATGAATCTATCAAACAGACAGGAAATATCGATGTTGGCAAACGAGAAAGCGTGCATATTCTTTACTAATCGGTATCGCCACGAATGGGTTTTGAGTCCGACACCGTATTGAGTAACTTACGCCGCGACAATTGTTTTCTCATTCTATCGGTGTGTAAGCTGTATTGCTGCATTTCCCGATTAATGTCACTGGCAAAGCCTTGTTAGAGAAACGAATATGCGCGGAAATGAATTACAATTTGCAGGCACATACCCTCCTATTTTGCGCTGCGGTTACCAAGACCATCATGAAGCTAGCTAGCTCAAGAATGGTTTGATAAACGAATATGGGCGAACATAATCTAGATTTTAGAAAAGCAGAACATCTGTTTGGGCGCCTTGTCGGGAGAGGGGATCTATGATGGATGGTGCTTCTCAACACACGCTATAGGCGCGTAGCCAGTCGGAAAATTACGGAATTTGGATTTTTTTTCAAATTTACCAATATCGCATCAATCTTCAACTCGAGTTAAGTACATTCGTAAATGACGATCATATAATCTCTTCTTGTTGGCGATTTTAGGCGTATGATAAGCTTGGCAAAGAGTCCGGAAGTGCTGTCAATTAGCAAGTCTTTGATGCCTGGTGAACGCAGCCTCGGCGACAGTTTTCGCAAATCAAAATGTCCGAACCTGATGACTCATATTTCAGGTGGCTCAGACCTTTGTCGTCTTTTAGAACTTCTGGTCGTTACGTTATCAAGTATTAGCTGAAATCAATTATGCACTTTAAAGTCTTTTTGCAGCGATTCGATGTTACTCAGTTTCGAGATGTCGCTCTTTTATCAATATGACATAAAACAATCACTAATCAATATGACATAAAACAATCACTAATCAGCGTAAACTCGACGACATTGTCTCCAAACGAGCGAGCGATAGCAGCCAAAGCATGCTAGGCCCGAGACGCGATAGTTTGGCCAGCAATGAAATTTTTCGCACCAGGCCTATTAGAGATGATATCGTGCACACCAGGCCGAAGCCGCCATTGCAGATGCAATTTCGCAGGCAAGCGATGATATGGTGTGAACCGGACGTATTGCACTATTGCAGATGCGATTGTTCAAGCCAACGGAACCAGGCTTGTTGGAGATGCGATAATCAGGCTAGCGACGAGTGCCACGCGCGCGGGAAAGCATGACCTAACTTAGCGACCATCTCAGCGGGAGATCATCACATACTCCTCGCACTAATTAACAACTTGCTTCTCGCAAATCGTCCGCGCGGAACACTGAGAACACAATGAATATTAGAGTTAGAGGTCATTTCAAAATGACGGGGTTTCGCGTTTCGAACAGGGAGAATCGAACCCCGTAGCTACGCATCTGGCACACGCGCGTATCGAAAACGAAGACGCCTCTAACGAGGTCGCATCGATTCGTCTTATTACTAATTACTGGTCACAAATCCTCGGGCGTTTCAACATTTTGTACGAGGTGGCTCCCACCTCGTAATTATGGTGACGAGGTGGCGCCTAAGCCTATGGACCCAAATATGTGGCCCTTTAAGGTAGTTTTGAAATATTAAAAGAAACAGGATGTCTGCTTTTCCAAACAAAAAAGTGCTTATCATGATGACTTGAAAGAATTTATCATAAATAATCTCCGCCTGTACTTATCATGCTTATTCTTCTCCAGTTTCCATATACTGTCACATTTTATCGGAATCGAGGAAAGCTGTTTCTGAACTGTTTTTTCTTTTGGTTTATTGTCATGATATAGATGGCTTCTTTTGCATTGTCTATTGCCATTCTGTTGATGTGAGCTCTGGAGTTTTACTAGTAATGAAGCGAAACTGTCTCGTGATTTTCCGAATTTAAAAATCATACAAATTAGCTTATCAACTATTCTTAGGATTAACTCGAATCGGTCATATGTAATAATCTGCGATATGCAGTATGCACATTAAGTAAGGATCAATTACGTGACTGTTTACTATACTTGATACATATTCAACACCACCTCACCACCACCGACTATACCTGAAAGGGCATCTCATGAGCGATCGTACGTTGTCACCACACCGCCGCAACCTATACCTGAAAGACCACCTAATCGCCCCCGGTTTTCAGAAAATAGCACACCACCTCACCACCCCGCCCATAAGACACAACGCTATGTCACCAGCGATCATATATACTGCTGGCGACCGCTATCTTCTATGCTGCTCTCAGATGTTGATGTCGTTCATCAATCTAAGACTACTATTGTGAGAGAGTGTAATAATACTTTGTAACCGAGTATAACAGGGGTGGCCAACCTTTTTACCATTCACGGCCTCATTACGACTACTCATATAGCCTACGGCCGCATTTCAGGGCATAGTCGTAATGAACTAACTGGAAGCCAAATACCCATGTTAAGGTGTCTATTTCCGGTGAACTCCGGACTGATCTATTTGATCATATATAGCAGTGGTCGGAAACCTATGGCTCGCGAGCCAAATATGGCTCAAGATGGCTCTTCGACATATTTTCAATTTTGTACTTAATTTTCTCGATATGGCACAACTTGTTAGTAAATTTTCTTAACGGCTAGAATAATTATACTCTTGGCAGCATAAACATGTATTTGAGAGGTTAAGACAGTGGCGTATCCAAGGTTAAGGGATTGGGCCCCTTTACAAAATCATCAAATTTAAGTTGCTGTAGCGCCAGCGACTTATATCCCTCGCGAATTCGATGTACCCGACATCGCGCGCTGCGTAATCTTAGATGGCTCTACACTTCGGTTGATCAAAGAGAATAGCATGACATGAGGACGCATGACGATCTAGTTTTCAAATGCACATTGTCTTCCTGATCTACGCCGAGAAATGAACTGCCTTGGAGGTGACATTCCAATTACAAATCCAAATTACAAATTACAAATTACAATTGCGATTTGCCACCCACGTTCGTCATTGATAAGTAGCTTTCCACTATTGCCGTTGAAATGTAGGCGTGTAGTGCAACGTTTATGTTACCGCCGAATTGAGAAGTCGATCAATATTTAGATTTTTGGAATCAGTGCTACAGTTATATTAGATTAATATCAAATATTATAAATTATCAGCTATTTACGATGAATTGCGTTACCACAGGATGATTAGTAGCCTTCCAGTTTTTACAGAGAAAATATGGCGCCCACGATTAATCCCATGTGGAGAGTTGGAATTTGTACACACCATGACGTCACGAATTTTCAATTGTGACGTAACAATTGATTGACATGTATGGCTCTGTTGGAGGTAAAATGGAAAATATAGTGCTAACATGGCTCTTTAGATGAAAAAGGTTCCCGACCACTGATATATAGACTTATAATACTCACCGAAATCGCGAGTGGTCACTGGTCACAGTGGTCAGTGGTCATGTTATGGGATTGCTCACAGTCGCACGAAGCACGAAAACTTTTCAGATTGAGTAATGAATTGCGTCATTAATATTAGTAGTTTTACATTTTATCTATGTGATCATGCAGATTCACCGGTAGAGTTGATGGAGGGGGTGTTTTCGAAAATTTAGGGAAATTTATAAATTCCATCAGGATTTTCGGTATAGTGAGGAGCACACGATTCCGAGTTGGTATTTCTATATGGATCGCAACAGTTTCCTCTGCTGTTCGAATCTGTACTGTGGGGCTCTGATTGCAAAAGCGCTACTATATTAAAATCGAAAATGGAGTCGCGTGGAATCGCGCGCAGTGAGAAGAAAATTTCAAAATCAATTAAAATCTCTCAAGAAATCGGGAGTCCATTCGTAAATTCAAATTACATGTCGACGGCCGCCAGCACAGACTAATTTAATTACGTGTACACGGCCTCACATATTTCCTTTTGCTGCCGTACGGCCGCAGGTTGGCCACCCCTGCAGTATAATAATACTTTTGCTACCGTTGGTAAACATGCAAGCCGTTACTAAACGGCACTGACGTCAATAAGTGACGGGTCTTTGATCAATCATTGGCGTGAATGATGCGGAACATGTCAGAATCTTGATCGGCCCCAAGACAATGTCCATCAGCATGCGACGTTATGCGTACAAAATGTTATACGTTACTCGCAGCACAACTGCTTATTTGCTCCAGTCACAAATCTAAAGATCTACACAAACATCGCGTAGTAGTTGCCGTACAGCGAGAACACGCCACGCGAGCGTATGTGAAATACACATCAAGGCTTAAAATGAGATTGCTCTATGTATGTATATGAACGGATGAAATCCATGACCGAAATATACGTATGACACAATATCATTACTCGTAGATTTCGTAGAAAAATGTAAAATCATTTCGTTAAAACTCTACTCGAACTTTTGTTTGTAAACCTCTCTGAGGTAACTATCGCAATTGATCACAAGAATGATATAGTACTAAAATTCAAATTTGCTCGGTAATTACGGAATTAAACGCTAAAACACTGAAGAATTCGGTGGGACACAAAGCGCGAAGAAGCAGACTTATCGAGCACGGTATGATGTCTATGCAGCACGGATGGCAAATTGGTCTACCGGTAGGTAGGCCTACTATAAAGTTCCCACCATAGCGTAGTGTGTATATGAGGCCATATAGTTACTTTCTGGTGCGAAATTGTGCTTTCATGACGGTTCCAACAGGTGAAAACGTACTAAATACACCGATATTTTTCGAGTACGTGCAAGTGCACCACCTGCACATTGGAGAGATCCGAATGGAACCCTCTATTAAAGAATTGACGTATTTTGACTCGTTTTCATCCATGGGATTGGATGAGAAAGCAAATTCCGGGCCGAAAAGTGCAGTTTACATGTTTCGCCGCCTACATATAGAAAAACGTTCAGACCGCGGTGGTACAAACTTCTTCTGTTTCTTTACTACTACCTCCGTTCATGGTTATCCTTGTTTCGATCGTAGTTGTCGAATGTCGGGAGCGACTCGACCTGCGACCGTACTGGTAATTTGAGTGTCTCGAATCGGTGGCGATCCTGGCGGGACCGTCGGTGAAAACGGTATCTACCAGTGGAGTGCATGCGTCTTCGGTTGTCTGCGCGTCACTAACTCTGACAGTCGTTTTGTCGTCCCTTTTCGTAGGGGATTTGAAGCAGAACAAATACGGCATTTTCGAAGATGTGCTTTTCTTCCTCTGTGCTTGCACTACATGTGTTAGTTTCGATCTCCGGTCAAAGTTCGTCTCGCTGTCCGAATACGAGCGGTAGTTGTTGCGTTTATTGCCGTTTGCTCGACTCGAATTGAAGTTGTAGCTCTCGCGCCGCGTCGAGAAAGGTTTCGACGTCGACAGTTTTGAGTCGCATCGGCAACTTATACTCCCGTCGCTGTCAAAGGGGATTGAGCGTCTTCTCGTGAGATGCTTGAAGAACCGCTGCAGCTTCCTTCGGACGGTGTAGTCGCGTTTTTCGGTGTGCTCCATGCTGTACCTTTTCCAGTAAGCCCCATTTAATCGCGCGGCGAAGTGGGAGCAGTAGCCGCGTGACGTGAACCAAGCTAGGAGATCTCTTCGGAACGACCTGAACCAGAAAACACAATCGAACTCCAAGCACCTTGCAAATATAGCCTATATATTCGCTCGATGAAGGTGCTGATGATATAACGAAATATGTATTTATTGTATATATACGTTTCAGTAGTACTCGAACAGATCTCGTATAATTATTCTACTTGTGGCTATGGCTATGGCATCATCTTTGTGAGTTAATAACAACGCCTAGGCCAGGTGGGTGTCTGATTTCGAAGATTACCACTCCAAGTCGTTTCGACACCTTCCTATTTATCTTCAATTGTGTCGCAGTCTTGTGGTGTATTAAGAGGGAGTGAGTGGCGAGATAGCGCAGTGGTATAATCCGCGGCTGCAACACCAATGGGTGCGGGTTCGAGTCCGACCGAGGTCGACTTCCGAATTCCGATACCTAAGTGTTGGAGATGTCTTACAGCGGTGTCTTACAAAAAGCCTAGAGGTGGGCCGTGCTATAAGTCGGCAGTTACGGAAAATAAGAAGCTGGTGTAAATGACCGTAGCAGATATTCTCTTTCGCCTGCACCATCGACATGCGTGGACGACGTAGGTGCGATAGGACTGTAAAGTCACATAGCCTGTACCGCCGTGTTTTCTCCTCCATGCTGGGCACCTAGCAGGATAGCTGCAGATACCAGTTTCGGAGTCTTTAGGACTCGGTGATGAAATTATTAGCAATAAATTTATTGGAATTGAATTGACATCGTTATGGCCTAACGGAATAAATATTTTGTCAAAAAGGGGTCCACTTACTTTGTCATGATGGCGTACAGGAAAGGGTTACAGCAGGAGTTGATCGGGAAGAAGATGACGAGCAAGATTTTTGAATGCGATATCGAGATGAGCGGGTGTCCGGCTGCGGCCGTCAACACGAAGAATGAGATCGGGAAGAAACACGCGAAGTTGGTGAAAACCAAGATCGCCATTCGTTTGGCAACCACCGTGTCCGCCGTAGCTGTGGTGCCGTGATATGCTCTGCAATGGGAAGAGATTTATTGCACATGACTTTAAAAATTGCAGTTGCAAGTAGAAGTAGCCTATAATCATAATGATTAAAAAACCTGTCAACTGCCAAGTGGAAGTAGAACTTGAAATGTCTTACTAAAGTTAGTAGTTTCGAATAATTTTCAAGTAGAGGTGTAGGAAGTAATGCAATTATAGACTAAACCTACTTAGTACTTTTAGTACTTTGATCTACTGTTCAAAATTCACCGATTAGTGGCTCATCGTTATCTGTGCAACTGAAGCCAGCCGATTACTGACGGTTAATCGGCGATTACGGATTGATCGACATCTGTACAATCCACCCAGCTCACCCAGTTTTCGTGCTTGTCACAGAACCTTTTCTCTTTCTGTTTTCCATGATTCCCACGCTTCTAACGCTGGCGTACATCCACATGTAGCAAACCAGGTCCACGAAGAAGGACCCGATTGCAATGAACAGTAAGAAAGCGACGTATATGATACCTGCATGGGAAAACATCTTAAAGCATAGTTCTCTTAGTTCGGTGCATTAGGGACGCATTAATATTCAATATTGTCAAGGCCACCGAGAGTTTAGTACTGGGAACAGTGACTGGATAATGGACATTTCGTGGACAGAATACAATACAAGCATTTGATTGCTCAACGCCAAAAGAGGAATTCAAGAATAAAGATTATCTGAAAACAACTGTCGTATTTTCGATCCAATTACCAATGTCAGGGATCTTCCTCTTCATATATCCATCACCTCTTACGTCTGCGACGCAGTGTGGAGTATGTGTTACTGGTTTATTTCTGGTGCCTTTTTTGTATTTGCGTCTCGCACTCGCTGCAGATTACTAACATATACGTGATCTACGAATAGAAGTGAAACTTGCGACTGAACGGTTAGGCACCCTGAGAAGTCCTAGCAATTTTGGTAGCTTCGTAAACTGCTGGGCTAGGCTGGTATAGCTATAGCGCGAAATGTATGAGCGGCCATAAACGAAAGCTACTGTCGCACTCGTTCCGAAACTTTGGTCAGGGCATTGCAACTACTCCGCAACTACCCCACAATTTTCCTCAAAAGCCATAATTGAGCATTGTTTTGAACGTTAGCAGCATTGCAATACAATGACCATAACAATGGTCGATTATGGCGCTCCAATTGTTCACAATAATGACGATTTCTAGTGGCACTGCTCGGCCGACCGTGCAGACACGTGCTGCTTACCGATCGGTAGGTGGCAGAGATGAGCATGGATTAGGATTAGGTTTTGAAAAAACAGGATTTGTGAAATTTTGTCGGATTTGGATTGGATTTGGATTAAACATTTTTTTCAGAACGGATTAGCATTAGGATTGGATTTACCTATTTTCTGGGAGATTGAAATGTCATCATCATCATCATCATCATTGGTTTATTAGCTATTTTATCAGTTCAATACACCACAAAAAATGCGATACAATGAAAAGACAGGAAGATGTCGAAGCGACAAGGAGCAGTCTATGGAATCTGACACCCACCTTGGCCTAGGCGATGTAAAGAGGAGGCATGCACATGAAAGTAAAGAAGATAGTATAGAAAAAAGAAAGCGACAATAAATAGGGCGGCATGTCATGGGAAGCGAGATCGATAGGTCAATCGTGGTCCGGTAATCTTGAGGATGGACTGTATTTATTTAGTAGTAATTGCTTGTATTTCGACTTGAATGTGGACATGCTCGTCGACTGTCGGATGGCCGGCGGGATACTGTTCCACACATCAGGTCGTGTGGCGAATGGCGATAAATTTTATTCAGATCAGTTATTAATGTAATTATGGTCACTAAGTTATCTTGAATCAAGTGAATCGTTGGTTGTGAAAGAAAATTTTCGAATCCCTCCATTGCATAAATTAGTATTTTTTCTGAATTTCCAATTGGAATCGAATTAGGATTGGACATGGACTTGAATATGAAAAAGTTATGGATTAGGATTTGGATTTGGATTTGAAGGTTCGGATTTGGATTGGATTAGGACATATAAATTTCAAATCCGCTCATCTCTGGTAGGTGAGTTATCTATAGTCACGCCCTCTGCCTCCACTCTTATATTCTTGTCGTCAGAGCTTTGAGCAAATGGACATTGGACATCGACGTGAGTTTGATAAACAGAACGTGATAAACATAGTGGGTTCATTACAACAGTAACATTGACCAGGGGATATCATAAAGTCAGCTCATCTGTCGAAAACAACTCCAAGTAAGTTCTTCATTGAGTGATTGCGATGGAGTAATTGAGAGCCAATTAACGATGTTTATCGGCTCATCTTGAAACTCGCAACAGATTTGGTAACATTCAAGGCAACGTCTATTCTCCAGGGAATCAACTCTGTAATTTTCAATGTTTTAACAGTCTAGTCACCGTCAACAGTGAGATTCACTGATTGCCGAGTGGTGAATGACATACAGTGGTTCATTAGGGTTTTCTCGCGCGTTCTAAGCTGTTGTCCGATAGAAAATAATTAGAAATGTGTCGCATCGCTACGATGAGTGTTGACTGTTCGTAGAAACACGAGACAAGTTGCACTGTTTACGACATGACCGCCTGGAAGGCGTGATATTGGCGATAAAGGTCAATCAATTACCGATTAAAATGCAAATCATGTTTGATTTGGCCAAACAATTCAATAAATACATTATATTTTGTTCAGTTCAGTGTGGTATTATTAATATTTATAATTTCAAAACGCCACACCACAAGATTGCGTTGCGATACAATGAAAATATATATGAAGGAGTCGAAACGATTTTGAGTATAGTCTTCAAAGGGTGTATCTATCTATGTTGTCAGTGTCACCAATGTCCCCAGGAACCACTTCATTATTTTGCTAACCCTTACAATATCTACCTATTTTTCCAGATAGCTTGAAATCAGTCTGTTCTCTCGTACCATAATAACTTCATTACATGATGTTGCTTCGTGACCTGTCTGCTATGTCAAAAGATATTGAAATCGCCCAAACGCAACGCACTAAACTAAAAGACGCACACGATTTCAAATTGGTATTTCATCACAGGGAATTAAATTTTCCCTGCAGGTAGAGATTTGTCTTGTGGGGTTCCGATTGCCAGGATAGGAGCATTCGGCGCCAGCCATTAAGGCGCCTATGGACAATTAATCATATAGGCCTATGAAGTGGCGTGGAGCATATGCTGCCGCCCGTGACTTTGGTTGAAAATGCCACCCAAATTTTGAAATACTTTCAATCTTTTCAATTATATTTACTGGAAATCTTGTTGTGTTGACTAAAAATATAAAGATCATCACTTCGCCTCAACTCCCGCATTACCCACCTTGACTAAAAAAAGGTCACAACCTCACATTTCACAGCCCCCTAGCAGCCCCTAGCTCTCAAATTAAATAAAGTTGAGCATATTCAAAAGCTACTGTTACACTGATTCCGAAAATGTATATTAAAATCTGATTTGGACAATGGAACCTCCTCAAAATACACCCCAAAGTCAGAAAATCGGCATTGTTCTGAACAATTACAACCACACAGGGATCATTGTTATTGTCATCGTTCTGCGTCGCTGCGATTGTTTAGGACAATGACGATTTTCAGACTTTGAAGGCTGCTTCGGGTTGGTACATTGTCTTGTTAAAATGTTGTTGAATATTTTCGGAATCTGCACGACAGTAGGTTTCAAATAAGATCAACTTTATTCAATTTGAGCGCTCGGGTCGTCAGCCATGGCATTAGCAATTATGTTGCTTCCAGATTGCTGAGCACTGTTCAAGCAAGCGTGACGACAAGCGTATCTATCCGTAGGTTTCTAGGTTAGTTATCTATAGTGAAATTTTATCTGGTAAGAGTCGAAATAGCTGACTATATTTCTGCCAATTGAGTAGAATAATTGGAGACATCATAGACAATAGAAAAATAGATGCACCACATTCCAATCTTCTCAGAACTACACCTTGGCCAAGAACTAAATGATGAATTTGTATAAGAAGCATGTATTGTACAGTAGGATTGTTCACAAATAATTTGTTTCTTCAAATTTACTTGCTATTCCGTAACACTGTTGGGTTGCATACCAACTCATTTATGAACAAACCCTGATCTACAGTACACCTAATTTCAAGTAACAGAAGATCACGCACCAAGCGAGTCAGATGAAGTGGCGGGTAATTTCAAATACGTGTCCGTCTTACCTGCGTTATCGCTGACGTCAAACGGCAGGCAGATGCTCGTTCGCTCGTAGCTGTTGATGCCTTTGAGCGGCAGGGAGGCTAAGACGAGAGCCAACACCCATCCGATCAGCATCAGTACTCGGGCGCAGCTAATCTTCATTCGCTTGTCGAGCTGAATGGCGAACCGGATTGCGTACCTGCAGCAAAAATATAATATAGCGAATACTGTCGCTGTGAAGTTGACCAACTTTTTATGCCGCATAACTCATGGTTATCATCTCGGTCTATCTGTTCGTATAGCACTGTTATTTGTATAGAAATAGATAATGTTTGTTTAAACTTATTGTCGGAATATATGGCAATATTCGATTCGGTCAAGTATGTAATCATGTTTCTGTTCACATTTATTTCACCGCATTATGTGCGACGAGTGTATCATGCTAGTTTTACCTTCGCACGCCCACGAATTTGCATTTAAAGAATACACGCACGTAACCCGGCGATGATCTCCCTATTTATTCGTTGTATCGCAAACGTGTTGTGTTTTGAAATGATCAAATTCGTAATGATTAACTGAAGTGAACCGACCAGATTTGCTTCGCAGGCCTACTGCTTCGACTGGCAGTAAAACATCTGTAGTTGCGCGTAGGCTTAGAGCATGTCAACAATATTACACGCCACTATACATTAGTGTGCTTCCCAATAAATAAACAGACAATGCTAAAAATATTATATCGACGGAAGATAGGCATAGTATAGATAAAACGCCTAGAGCGGAGATTTAGCGCGTGTTTGTTGTGATTTCGCTCGTGGTCAAGTCTAGTAAAACTAAGTCTATGAAGGCCAAGAATTCAAATCGTAATGTGAGCATGAGCACTGAGCAGTATCGTCCTTCAGCTCGCTATTATGAAACGCAACTAGGGCTGATCACAATGATCTTATAGTTTCGAATTACAGTTACCATGGAAGGCTATAAATCTCGGTTTGTTGAATCGCAGCATACAAAACATTTGTACCAAGCTACGGAAAATTAGAATGACATTTACGTGAAGTCGTGATTTACCCACAACATTGTCTCAGGGTACATCGAAATAGGTATGGTCAAAAAAATACCGAATCATCGTCAATGTGATGTAAATCTTGCATTGTATTTTTGTGGTCACGTAGTAGGTACTGGTACATATTTGAAATCCCACGTCACCCATACTATTGTAACGTTTAAAGGAGTGATGAGCGTTCGATTCAGAAACGAATCAGTCGATTTCAACAACTACCAAATTGTCAGCTTTTCCAGATAAGATTAGAATTGGAATTATTAGCTGCACAGGTTTTTCCAAATTAGATAAAAATTAGAATTATAGTGACACAATTTATTTCAAATTAAATTAGAATTAGAAATACGGAACTTGCAATTAAAATAGAACAGACATTAAGTCCAGTTCGTCTCAAATATTAGTTCGTCCTTATAAGCATCACAATGGAGAATGTCTGAGCTATGGTTGCACATTTTTTTAAGCCACGGAGAACGCCTAATTGTCCTCTTTTTGGGGAATTTGCCCTCATTTTCTAGAAAAAGTATTAAAATTCGATCAAAACTCGACCCCGACGCAGCGAACGTCAGAGTTTCGTGAAAAAAAATCGGGCAAAACGGAGCACGAGTCGCAGTGATGACCTTTTTTAGTCAACTCTACACATTGTTGTAATAAAGCGGGTACTTCGGGAGTCGAGCCGGTGTTGTTACTTTCGAAATATTTTATAAGTGTCCTCTTTTACGGAGTAAGGTAACCTTTAGAATTATTTGTCCAAGTACGGAATCAGCCAGGCACTCAATTTCGCCCAGTCCTATATTCGCAAAGCGCAATCACGTTACGCATGAACTGACAGGAAATTTTCAATTACCATCGTTCGAAGGAGATCACGCTCAAGGTGTAGACGGACAGTTGCGAGGAAAAGATCGCCAGAAACCCGCAGATTTTGCATCCGGTCCCCTTCTGCCACTCGACGCCAAACTTGTAATACTCCCCGCTGCTTCTAGCGTCCATCGCCGAGATGATAAACAGATATAAACCCATGCACATGTCCGCAATAGCCAGGTTCAGTACGAGGAATTTCTGCACCGACAGGTGATTGTGATTCCTCGAACACGATTTGTCGAAAGTCACCACCGACAGGACCAGTATCACGAAAAAATTGCCGAATATAGCCAGAGTCGACACGATCCACGATATCACGGGTAAGAAATTGGATCCAAGAACGTTTTCGCAAGGGTTGAAGGCGTCCGGCGCGGGGGTGCATTCGACTGGGGCCACGTATATGTCTTGGACTATGTTGCCGTTTCTGTCGCGGTAGCAAAGCGGTTTCACGGATACGATGCCGCTGTCGGTCAAACTGTAAAATATGTACGACTTCAGTCGAACAGCTTTGGGGGTTCTTGAAACGCTCAAAACTGGAAATGCGGATAAAGATCGGAAATCACGATTCCTAAAAATTGAATAGTAGGAACGGCGGAAAAGATGAAAAATCCCGGTTTCAAAAACCTGAAATAGTGAAAAGGGTAGGAATTGTGAAAAATGTACCTACTACTACTTTTTAAAACTTGTAACTTGAGTACTCTCAGATCTTCTTTTTCTACGGAAGCTTCGTTGACACGTCTACGAAATTTCTACTTCCATTTCGACTGGTTGCGGAGGATTACCCCTGACGACGGTCAGCCGAAAATATTCGGGTTCATCTCATTACGAATTTATTCAATTGTATATTGATGTTCTGTACCTCCAAGAAGCTATTCTACCATTAAGTGAGTAAAAATATTCCACTTTAATTCTATTACAACTTGAGTAGCAACAATCCCTACTTTGCCCAACGTAACAACGAAGGAATCTGTTCGAACGGTATTCCTTTGAAGGCGCGAAATCTCCATAGATCAGAGTTGGGCACCTATAGAACATTTTCTGCTTCAAATTAGATTAGCATTAATGAATTCGCAAACTTGGAAATCAAATTTAATTCCGAAATACAACTACAATAACGTTCATTTCGTATGAAATCATTCTCAATCATGACACAGAAATGTATCTATACCAACTTGGTTCGTTTCGCACTATACAGCAGTTCTCCTGTAGCTCTTTCAGGAAAACCAGAAATTCGATTAAATTTGAAATGAGAGCGTAGAAACATCTCACAAATGAGATTAGAATTCGATCACTATCATTCCTCACTAATTGTCTAATTATACCGCTAGAATTTTCAAGCTGTCCAAGTCTGGCATAGATCTTGACATAAAAAAAACAGAAAGCAATCTACTCACATAGGCTCTATCCATGTTCCATCAGCAGACGCTGAAGTTTCTATCTCGTCGTCACTGGAGCTACCATCGAGAGACTGCCGCCATTTTCCGCCCGGCCATCCAATAGTGTCTAAATCGTCGTCGAACTTCGCATCGTATTCGTCTACCAGTTCCGAATCGAACAAGTTCGGATGAACGAAGTCGGGTTTCGTGCCGTTGAAATCGCTCAAATCTAGCGGCGGGACCGCTGACTGGAAATAGAAGAACATATGTGTCTGTGACGCGACATAAATATTTAATGTGTCATGAAAACTATATGCTGCCGGGTATTGACTATAGACTAGAGCGCGGCTGATACCAGATTTTTGAGCTGACACCGATAAAACCGATAACTATAGCACATTCACCGATAACACTGTATATTCAGCCGATATTTAAAGATATATGGCATCTAGCTTAAGGCACATTCTCAAAACATCAGAGTATTTACGTGAACAGCTTTGTAGCCATTGCTCCGCGGGGCATGACAATCAACGTCTGAATACTTGTAAGCAGTAACAAGGTACTTTTTCAGGTTACTCAAGTAGGTTTTGCCTGCGCACCAATTGCTGAAGGGGTTACGATTTTAGGCTATTTCTAATCAACGGATTTTAGTATTTTAGGCAAAACTGTAGTCCTAGAACATCTATTTTTCTAATTACATGGAAATCACCACTTCTAGTTGTACTTGAGTAAAAATTCACGACATTAAGCTATAAGAAATAGATCAACATTCGTAGATTGTAACTCTCTGACGCTCCACTACTGTCTTATGTCGCCACTAAAATTACCGACATTGTTTTACCTGACATGGCCGACAGCGGAACTTCTTTCAAAGTGAGATATAGACCCGATAACATATTGTCGAACCGATACACAATAATCGGTCGCGTTCTAGAGTTGACATTCAGGCTTTTGTGGGTGGGAAAGGGGTTGGACTAAAATCCTCGAAAAATTACGGATGAAGCTGCGATTTTTGAGTCTAAAAGTCGCGTTCTGCGTAATCGTTATATAACTTGAAGATAAAACGTTACTTCGAGCGCGTGGCACGCAATAGCTGATATGTTACCTGGCTGTAGTCTGAGTCTTCGTAGCTCGCGTAATGTGGAAGGCTTCCGTTTGACTTTGCCCCATCAAGCTGTAATATTATACTACAGCGTCACAAATGGTCGAAATCTTGTAGCTGAGGGATTCGATTCTGCATCGAGCAGCAGGCTTCAAGTCGAGCATTCGTGTATTGCTCATTATCACGTCACGTGTTTTTGGGAAAACCGTGTCAGACCAAATTCAATCACCTTGGCCAGTACATCGGAAGTCTCCAACGAAAGTCAAGTGTTTTTTTAATATTAGGAGTCTTACGACACTGTCAAGACGATTTATGATAATAGCTAACTGGAACCATCATAAAATCCCTGCGTCAGGATAATTATGCCAAGTATGTCAACCATAAAACCATGATATCCCAAGGATCAATACTAGCGGTCCATTAGTGTCAAAGTTATACAGACGGAACTCTGATAACATCGTGTGTACTACGAGTGCCTGTCAGCAGCCTGCATCAAATGAAGCCAGATGATTTGTTTTCGGGTCATCGCTCGTCACCGTTTTCTCGAATTAAAGTTTCCAATATAGTCACGCGTGTCATGACCATGGTCCCTAGTTTAATGCGGAGTAGATTAACTAGAAAACTTTCAATTTTCTCCCAATTGTTGGTCCCAATTGTGGGTCGAGTCCGACCGAGGTCGGCTCCAGAATTCCTGCCTAAGTGTTGGAGGTTTATCTTGGCTCCTCCTCATCATATCATCCGCCAAAAGCAGGGGTCACCAACACGCGACCCGCGAGGTCCTATTTTGCGACCCGCGGCCTGATTTTGTAATTTCGGATGAACGCTTGGTAAAGCGTTTTGAAATGCTGAAATTGATTTCAGTTGAAACAAATTGTTGTTGCTTTTCGAAATAAGCTATTCTCCTGTGCCAAATATCACTATTCATCACTAGCTGATACGGCTTCGGCGATGGTAATATCATTCCATGGAGGAAGAATTTGCCGATATGAATGAGCATATTGCCTTGACGTGCAATGGCCCACCACTGCCAAGACCGATATGCTTAGAAAACGACTTCCAGCTCCCCAAAAGACTAAGCTTTACGAGAAGTTAGTTTTCCAGCAAGTACCATGTCTAGCTAACCCAAATATCGATTCTTTAGTCCAGGGGTGGCCAATCTGCGGCCGTAGACGGAAAATCATGCGGCCGTCGACACTTATTTTCATTAGATGTGTGGACGGCCGTCAAAGTGTAAATTTAATTTACGAATTGACTCTCTAATTAATGAGAGGTTTGAACTATTCTTGAAATTTTCTTCTCGCTAGGCGCGGTTCAATGCGAGTTGATTTTCGATCTGAATATAGTAGTGTCCTTTGTAATCTGATCCCCACAGTACAGATGCGAACAGCAGAGGAAATTGATGCGCCCCATAAAGAAATATCAATTTGTAATCGAGTTCTCCTCATCACGAATGAAATTTGTTTCTGGTACGCCTACATTTGAGTGAATCCAATATATTTCCATTATACTGACAATTCTGATGGTATATGTCAATAGATAACAGCATGCAACAAAGGGGACTAATAACAATTGACCCCCGTAAAGATGCAGCATAGCATTAATAGCTTCCCTACATTTTCGAAGACACCCCCTGCATCAACTCTACCGGTGAGTTTGATCATATGGGCTGACAAAGAATAGATATTTGATTGTAATATGTGAAACTATACTTGTATTAATGACGGAATTCGCTCAAGAACATGAAAAAAATTTCGCGCTCGGCGCGACTAGACAACGAATGCCTGTGCTTATTCATAACATTACTACTCACGATTTCGGTGCGCATAGTAAGCCGATATCAATAAATAGATTAGTCCGGCAATGGACGGGACATGGACAGTTTAACGTGAACATTTCGCCTCCAGTTAGTTCATTACGACTATGCACCAGAATGAGGCGGTAGCCAACATAAGTAATCAAAATGCGGCAGTGAAAAGCAAAAGGTTGGCCACATCTGCTTTAGTTGCTGAAGAGTGCTGTCAGGTATCGTGCGCAGCTCATAGTTCAAAATAGAATGAAAGTGATGATGATTTTTTGGTTGTAGGCTATTTGTATTTCTTCAATAAAATATTACTTCTTTTGCGGTAACTATTGCCCGTCGCCCATGTTAGAGAGAACAGCGTTGTTAAACTATGCGTTTCCAATTTTATCTCGACATTGAAGTCATGCGGCCCACGGCTTCTAATAATTTTGAAAAGTGGCCCACGACCCGTTTTGAGTTAGCGACCCCTGGCGTAAAGTGTGTTACAAAAGCCTAGAACATTCGAATCATCAATAACATTAGAATTAAAATTAATAGCTGCGCAGTTATTTCTTCAACTTATTGACTAGAATTAGGATTATAGCTATACAGTTTTTATAAAATTGGATTAGAATTAGAGGTACTGAATTCACAAAAATTTGTAAATTGAATTAAATTTAGTTCCTATCAAATTCGCATTTCCATTCGCTTCGCTCGATTCGCACTATTCAGTTCTCCTGTAGCATTTTCAGGAAACCTAAAACTAGATCAGAATGGAATTAAATTACCGCCATTTCGCTCTAATTTGTCTAATTAAACAACTAGAACTATCTATTTTCACGAGTCTGGTTTCATGTGCGGTCGGTAATCTATATATACGAGCAATCCGAGGTATATCGTTTTGTGATTGATTCATTTCGGTATAATTCCTAGTTCAGTGGCGACGGCCATCTTAATCTACATTCAAACATTTCAAATACATTGCAATGAAGTTGGCGTGGTTTTGTTTCGGCGCTGAAAATCAACGCTTACGCCGATGCGTGTGTCTGAAGATACTCTTAAAGATAGCGTATACAGAAATTCAATATTTCATTGAATTGCAAACATGAAATATTGAAGCATGGAGAATTGAATGGAATGGAATATCATATATATTACTCAAATGCATGTGTGTTTATGCGTGCGCGTCCGGAATGCCATATTTACTACTATAAACTAGTGATTTTCAACCGGGGGAGGGGGGATTATTTCAATTTAGGGGCTCGTGAAGGTGCTGACCTCTTTCATATTATTTTATAGTAATCGGCTTCTCAAATAGGCCGTGATAGGTTCGCCAGAAGGGGCTGACTATTTTTTTAATAATCAGGTTGCCAAAGTTAGTGTCGGTTCGTGGAACATATTCAAATCGGAAATTGGATCACGAATAAAAAAAAAGCGCGGGAACCTGAGCGAAATCACCAGCTATTGCAAGATCGTATTTTAAGCGTTTGTCGTGAAAAAAACCAACAGGTGTGGTTGTAGACATTTTCTGATGTCGCATATTCCACCTTTCAGAGGTACAAATAGAAATTGATCGCTGTCATTGTCTTCACGGTGACGACTTTCCATTCAGTATCATAATATATTACAAATTCCTGGTGTCAGTAGGCGTGCAGTTAATGGCCTTTGCAATCCATAAACATGTCAAACATGACTCTTGGTAACAATTCAGTTGAATGCGTGATCAAAACAAGGCGAGACGTATATAATACAGATCGCAATCGCGGTGTTTCGTGTCGCGTAAACTCCTTCACAACTGCCGGGAAATGCCGAAAGACTGCGGAAACAGACGCCTTCGAAATTACTGAAATGTCAGCGCGAGAGAGTCGACAATACGCACTCTTCGTCACCCACATGCAAGATGGTCAGTATTGCTGGAGTTTTTATTTATTTATTTGTTTGTGCCTATAAAATTCCTGTCATATCAATTATAAGATTGCTGTCATTCCGTAACAACCAAAAGCCGCCCTGTCATTATATTGAATAGAAAACTACTGTAACATTCAGATGCCGGAGAGATTTACTGCCGGGTAATGTAAAAGCACCAGAATTGGTATTCCTATAGCTGGCTGGCTACTCGAGCGCTCAAGTTAAACATAGTTATTCGAAAGCTACCGTCGCCCTAATTCATAAAATGTACATTAATGTCTGATCAGGACAATGAAATCACCCCGAAATAGCCCTACGTCTGAAAATCGGCATTATTCTTAACAATGGCTACGACGCAAAGGTCATTGTTATGGTCATTGTGTTATGCCATTGCGAATCTGCGATCGATTAGAACAATGCCGATTTCCAAATTTTGAGGGCCATTCCAGGATGGTTCCATTGCCCGGATCTGATTTTAATGTATATTTTCGGAGTCAGCGCGACGGTAGTTTTCGAGTAAGACCAAGTTTATTACATTTCACCTCTCGGGTCATCATCTATATGCTTTTACATGCTTAGCATCAGCAGTAAAAGACTCTTAGCATCCAAGCGTGACGATTGGAGTTGCGCATCTATCCGCAGGTTAGGCTCACTGCAGCATTTCAGTAAGACATTCAGGAGCTATGAGGTACGGGGTGTAGTATAAACGAATTATTGGTACTCGATCGGAAAAAAAGTCCGAGAAACATTGGTGTATTGGAAAAGCATAGAGCAGTGGTTCTCAACCTTTTTGTCTTCGCGGACCCCTTTCGGAACGTCACGGACCCCGCGAACACCCACGAAGTTTTCCTTCAAATTTAGCTCAATCATTGTGCAATCGTCATCTCTGTCTTGTGCAAATGATTACTGTAGCCTGTAGGCATAGTGATAAGCAGTAACAAAATGACTTTTCTTGAAAATAAGATCATGCTATTCATGTAGAACTAGGGTTGACTTCTATTATTTCAAATTTCTGCAACTGCATTTCTTGAAATATACGCGGTCGTGTCTGGAAAATCCGCGCCTTCGATTTGATATGAACGAGTGCCGAAAATCCATTCCCACAAATATATGTGGTGGCGAATGTAATAATAGCACATAACGCTTCCGACGACGCATACGGGTATAATCGCAACAAATATGGCACCAAAATTGACAAACTATTTTTTTAATGAATATATAACGTCAAGTCTGGTCTTTCTATCTTGCATTCTAGCAGCTTATCTTGAAGTTATCATGGAAAAATGGTTATGTATATCACACGAGAAAAACGATTTTTGTAAACATTTCGAAGTCGCCGTGATCGACCTTACTCATCCAACTTTTTTTTCACAATTCCCAACAAAACATTTCTAAACATCAAAATGTTTGTATCAGTAGGCTATTGACAATTAAAATGAGTCTGCACAGTGTAGAATATTTCATCTCAGATGACCATTCTGTTAATGTGAGCTCAGGAGTTTTACTAGTAATGAAGTGAAACTGCCTCGTGATTTTCTGAATTTAAAACAAAATTAGGTTATCAATTATTTTGAGGCTTCGCGGACCCCCTGAAAATGCTTTGCGGACCCCCGGTTGAGAAACGCTGGCATAGAGAATACCCCGAGCGGTAAATTCCCGTGGTTCACGAGGATACAGAATTTCAACGCGATACATCTCCTCCTCGCCACCTCATCCGCGTCAGCGGTGTCTTACAAAAGCCTAGAGGTGGGCCGTGCTATAAGTCGGCAGTTACGGAAAATAAGAAGAATATCGGCCTGGTGTAAATGACCATAGTAGTCGACAAACACCATGAATACCCCCAAAAAAAACAAGCAAACAAACGCGATACATCCGAATGAATATGTTATTCGATTCTATATTGAACATCTGTACCTCCAAGTACACCCACATAATGAGCGGAAAGTGCTAAGTCAGACTCACCTTCGCATCCGTACCATTGCAGGGAAAAGTTTCCCGCTCTTCCGCGCCGTCCTTTGCTTCGAAATAGCTGTTAAATCCATACGCGGTCAAAGCGCAACAGTGGTAAGGATAATGAAGCTCCGCGCTTTTCAAAGCCGGTAGATCTTTGACTGAGAGTCGATACAAGTCCGGCGTTCGACGCAGGTCGAGCACCACGATATGTTCCAGGCCCGCTTTGGGTAGTTCCGATATCGGCGTGCCGCGTAGTGATCTGTGCGCAACGGATCAAATTTTGAGTTGTAAAATCTCGACAGGAACTCGAACAAATGCTTACAGCTGACGCAGTGATGTCATTCCGGAGAACGCCAAATCGCCGATAGCGCTCAGCTGGTAGTTGTCGTTTAACTCTCTGAAATAATATCAAGTCACTATACAGTATAACAAGAAAATATGACCAGTAACGAATTTCGCCCACATTTTCGGAGTGTTCAAGTATATTTTGTCTAGTTTACACTACTTACTCAAGGACATGTGATATTAGAATTCTTCCAGCTTTATACCGGAACGTATTTTAGGCGAAAATGCGTATACGTTTTGCGTGAAATGTTTGCATAGCTTTTACGATGAAGTTTTCATAAAAATCGCGCGAAATAGTCCCTATGTCACTGCAACTATCTATATATTCGACGATCGCACCTCTACCGCAGTGACATTACTCGAATGGTTATGTTTTTTTACTATACTTTCATTTCTACTTGAACAGATTATAGGTATAAATTATTACATTTTACGATTTTGATTTTTTTAAATAGAAAATGGTTTTAGCATATAAGTTTGCATCGCCTTTATGATGAGGTTGTCACAAAAAAACATGCGAAATAACACCTATATCACTGCAGCTGTATGTATATTCCAAGACCGTACCCTTTTACAGTTAGTAGTTTTAGGGCGGAGCATCGATCGGAGCCGAATTGAATATCCGGCCCGGTTTTGTCATTTTTTGCCGGAGACGGATCAGTACTTTTTCTGATACGGCCGGAGTCGGATCGGAGTCGGATCAGTACTTTTTACGAAAAATATGACAGCTTTACCCTCTTCCACTATCTAATTAATATTGAAGTGAAATGTTCATGGAAATAACCATATGCTAATTCCAAGTTGGCATAATTACTTTAGATAAGGGCTGGGTTTGACCTTTGACTTTTTAATTTCCTGTTTGCATTGTTTGATTCAATATTCAATACCACCATGTAAGTGATAATTATTATCGGAGTTTTTTTGGACCGGATCACGGTCATTTCTAGAATCTTGAGTCGGACCAGAGCTTCAAAAAGCAGTATCGGAGTAGGACCAGAGAATTTGTCGATCCGCTCCGCACTACAAGATACATAGCTTGCAATGCCGACAGTAGTCACCTCCGGTTAAGTGGTAAAAGTACACGACCCTCCCACCGAATCTGCCTTTTCAAACTAACGACTTTAGTACTTGTGAGACCTTTCATTTTGATATTCCCGTTGTTCAGACATGTCTTAAATAGGTATAGACTCCTATTTATAATTGAGTAGAGATTTATGGAGTTACTTCTACCCTGACCACTTCTGCAGATAACAAGATAACACATTATCAATGTTACGTGACAGTTCACATCGTTTCTCTGGGCCAAAGTGCGAAATCAATTAAGCCTATCACCGAAATCTCGCCGAAATTCGATGTCACGCGTGCTACCTGGTAATTACGAATCGACTTTGGCTTAATTTGATATTTAACTGAATAATGGCACAGTGTCTCGTTCCTCAATTCGATGCGCTAGGATAAAACATTGTATATTTTTGTCGTTGGTGTTTTGCGGCGCATACACCGACTCATGATACACACACACACACACACACAATCAGTGCATACTGCATAAGTATACCATGAGTGCGTGATGTGCGTATGCCGCTGGATAAGGAAGATGCAGAAATAGCCTTGTACGGCTTTCTAAGTCCTCGGCAGACTCACAGTTTAGCGATGGCAGATCCATTGAAGGCGTAATCCTCGATCGTTGTCAAGTGTCGGTTCCACGAGACGTAACTGCAACAGAGAAACGACAAATTATGAGCGTGAAACATCACCTGGTGGATTATTTTCTACGGATGTACTAAGCTTGTGGTATAGTGCCTGGATCAGTATTAGTTTATTAAGAATTTCATCATTTCAAAAGGCCACAAGATTGAGAAACTATGAAAAGATAGGCAGGTGTCGAAACGACTTGGAGTAGTCTTTGAAATCAGACACTCGCCGGGCCTAGGCGATGTAAAGAGGAGGCGTGAACACTGAATGAAGAGTAGAAGATAATACAAAGAGACAAGCGACAAAATGAAGTCGAACGCGGGATCGACATGTCAGGTCGTGGTCTGGTAAACTAGAGGGCTGACTAGTATTCAGTTTTTAGTGTGTGCGCATTATCCTTGAAAATCAACTAGACTTTATTCTTATTAGAATGGACCTTTTGGTACAGGCGTATTTGTAGAGTTGAGCTATGATTGTAGGCGCGCCACGATCTTAGTGCCACAGAAAGCGATACAGACGCATATATACACAGGGATCAAAGTAATCAGCGTTGCTACTCAAGTAGAAGTAATGCCGTAAATTCCTGCTCAACTACAAGTACAAGTAGCGGAAACTACTTCAAGTGTAAGTATAAAATGAAAGGTGTGTAAAGCACTCAAGTGGCCATAGTTTAAATAGTCTATTTGGTCGATACGTCGCATACTTTTAGCAATTGATCGGAGGCGGATACTTACGAAATTACAAGCTGTATCTTCGCTGCTTACGCAAAATGGGTAATGACGCTACAAATAGGTACAATCCTCGAAAAGGTATTCAGTTACTCATAGGCGCCGACTTTTATTTTTGCATGGGGTGGCGGCAGGCACGTAGCCAGGGGGGTGTCGAAACCCCCTCCTTTTGAAACGAAAAACCCCGTCCTTCTGAAATGACCATTCTCGTGCTAATATTCAGTTGCAATTGATCAAGTCGTATTATCAGTGTTACGCGCGGCCGCGACCGATTAGCGAGATTCGTCTGAGCACGCGACGCGATCTCCCTCTGAGATCATTGCGAAATAATTAGGTTATTGATTGCCGATCGCTCGGCATTCATCACTGGACTGAGCAGCAGCACGGCCCAACAATTATGGAACACGAAAGACAGACAATAAATATGATTACAAATGCGTGCGGCCAATCAGTAATTATCCCTTACCGCCAACACAATGGGTTTTTACTTAGTATTGAGTAGCTCGCAATGGGTTGCTGAATAAAACATCGATTTTGACTGCATTGCGGCATTTCCCGATTTACGTTCGCAAATCAGAATTGGATTAATATTATGGGAACTGGGATAAATTCCACTTACCAGGCACACACAATAAAACACTGTTCAACTTTGCGCTCAGAGAATATTTATCACAAAAATGGTTCACAAAATATTTTAAACGCGACTTGCTGCCCTCATCGATGCAAATATTGCACTTTAATTTGTAGAAGGTGAACGTATATTTGGTAGGGCTGGGCACAATGATTCGAGTACTCGAATCTGAATCGAGTATTAATTCTAATGATTCGAGTCGAGTAGTAAAACGCGATTTTTTCGAGTACTGAAAATATACTCTCCTCGCCACGGAAAGTTAATTTATCAACGAAAATTATAGTTTCGATACTAGTTTCAACTGTGGAATCCTCGAAACCTTGATTGGTCGCATCAAAGCATACGAAACACATTATACAAAGCTCCTAATGTTACTTGGAATAACATATTTCTGAAGTCATGATCAACCCACAACATGTCACAAAGCGCAATACAATCGGTATGATCGAAAAATACCAAATTATCTTTACTGTGATGGAGAACAGACATCATATTCTTTGTGGACGGATAAAGGGTACAAATTTGAACATGGAAATCTTCAATACTGTTATTACGTCATATTGAGAGATACTCGAAAACTCGACTCGACTCGAAGCAAAATGCGTGATTCAGAATCGAATCACTCAGATACTCGATTTTGCCCAGCCCTAATATTTGGTCGCCAAATCGCGATAGGAGATGGTGTTTCTTAGAGCGCGCGATGAAATCTAAGTTTCTAGCGATGAGGGCGAATTTTTAGATTTCTTAACGATCGTTAGTTTGCTGAAATCAGCATCAATGCGCTGTGCGAAATACATAGCAGTAATCAATTTCATCGGGCTGTACAATCGGCCGGCAAGGTTGCGCTGATACCGAAATTGCAGACATGCCGCAAACCCGCAATAATTATAATTACAGGGTGCGCTAGTCATACCTAAATACCCAGATTCGGCAATGGCAACGAGCACAATTTGTTTAGACGCGGGAATAAGTTTTAATCAAAAAGATACATAAACACAAACAAAATTACCCTCACAGATTGTTACTGTTTGGCGAAAGTGTTTCTGCGAACGGTAGCAGGCCTGTATGCGGACGCGCTAAATCAAATAACCGACGATAGTGCACATGAGATATCGATGACCCATGTCGCATACAAATGATTCTCGCTAATTTGCAGTACGCAGCATCGATAATACGAATTGTGAATTGACATTTCAAAAGGACGGGAATTCTAGTTTTTAATGAGAAACTCACTGGCTACGCACGTAGTGTTTTACTGACAACGCGCTGGTAATATCAGTCCGGGGCCTACGGCATACGTAGGTCCCGATCAGCCAGTCGAATATAATCGTAAAATGGTGCGATTTCAATTATCAAGGTGTTATTGCAGCAAGAGCAATATGGGCGCATGCCGCAACCTTATTCATGGGAATACAAATCTCGATGGTTTGAAATTCGATCCGCTCAAACTAATCGAATAAATTCAGAATTTGCGCCACAGAGAATCTCTTGTTGCATCACTATTTGACAACGTAATTCAACGCCATGCGCTGCACAAGTGCGCAGTACTAATAACAAATAAAACGCTGACAAGTGACATCGAGGGAATACAATGTATAAAGCAGACAAGTATTAGTAGCCTACAGATGAACGAGAAAGCGCGCTTCTATAATCAGTAGGGCAAGTTTTTGTTGCAGTTAAATCCGCGGAAAGTTGCATTTATTTTTGACAAAAGTTGCAGTAAAAAGTTGCATTTATTTTTTCACAAAAGTTGCACTAAAAGACCCACATTTTACTCGGTTGACTAAAAAAAAAGTCAACTTCCCAGTTCCACTATAAAATAAAAAATGAAAGGTCAACTTTCCGGCTCAGCTCCCGAAATACCCGTAAGAGCGTTACTTCAGTGCTGATTTACGGTATTTCAGTCGAATTTGGCCGCGTATTTCACCAAAATCAAAAATAATTTCATGAAAAATCGAAAAAGTTGCAAAATGTTGCAAAAAGTTGCATGAAAAAAAATTGGACAAAAGTTGCAAAAAGATGCACTATAAAATTCCTTCAAACAGCTTAAAACAGCATTCTACATGTCTTACGAGTATTTAGAAAGCTGCCGGAAGCTGTAAAAAAAGTCGCAAAAGTTGCAAAAACTTGCCCTAATATTCACTAATTCCTGAACTTGCGTACAGCACAATGAGGTTCCGAGTCTGACATCGCGACAATTGTTTGCTCATTATAAAGACGTTTGAGCTGCATTTCCCGATAAAAGTTAGCAAAGCCTTGTTAGAGTAATGAATATGCGCATGCGCACTTTGCGCAGGAATGACTTTCTTTTCGCAGGCATACACAAACACACTTTCCTATTTCGCGCTCCAATTAAAAATCCTATCACGAAACTAACTCAAGATTGATTTTGTAGACGAATATGCGCGCAAATACAATTTAATTGAGAAAAGTAGAACGTGAATTCGTTCGTCTGGTCAGGAGAGGAGATGGTGTTTCTCAGGGCAGGCTTGTCGAAATCGACGCCGTCAACGACGTCGCTTCGATTTTATGATTAGTGATTACTAATCCCGGATTACACTTTATTGGGGCGTTTTAAGCACTAGTTCGTCGTCGCCGACGAAGCTGAGTATTCAATTATTCATACGCACATCGGTTAATGATAAAGAGTTGGCATTTGCGCGATATCACGGACTCGCTAATTGACAGCGCAGACGGCGGGCGTTTAGGCATTGTGCATGGGGTGGCCGCCACCCCGTAACTCGGCGCCTTTACAGTAATACAAGAGATTTTTCACGCGGTTCATATGAATATCCCACTCATAAGAGCAACGCAAGCTCATCACAAAACTACTTCTACTGTTCGAAATTGGAATTGTAAAAAGTACGTTGTTTTTCGTAAAAATCAGTTCTAGAAGATGTGGAAATAGTCTAAAACTTAACCGCTTGAGTACTCCGAAAAGGCATATATGAGGTAACTTACACAGTTTTAATCTGTTCAGGAAGACCAACGAAAGAGCCGCTTCGTATGCGAGGTATTCGCGATTCTTCTATGAACCTGGAACAACAAATTTTGCGGATGATCGAAAATCAGAAAGACTAAGCAGTTCATAGTATGATATCCATTATTATATTACTGATACGTTAAGGAAACGTCGCCATATTTAATCACAAACACACATATATGTAAGAAAAACACTTAACACAAATCAAAAACCTCGAGTTTTGCAAAATATTCGAAACGGGTGGTTATTTACAGGGTCATAAGTGTTGGATCTGTGACATGGGTTGATAGACCCGTGAATTGTGGTATCTGATGTAATCCAGTGTGCTTGAACCGTCTGTGAAACAAAACAGGCAGTCAGACGGGGTGCTACGCAGCCCAGCGTAAACCATTGTACTCACAGCTCTTTGAGATCAGGTAGATTTTCGAACGCATTTTTCTCAATCACCGTGAGGGCGGGTAAATTTTCGAAGGTTCTGAACAAAAGATATACACAACTATACATTTGTATCAATTCTGATATTGAAATGTAGTCTGCGAATGGAAGGTATCATATACGCGCGATATGATGCAGGAAAGGTAGGTGTTACACGGCTGGTTGCTTGCGCAGCTCCATTTGTTCTTTACTGGGTAGCTGAATTTATACTTGAACCGTTGAGGATAAACTGCTTTTTGGATCGATTTGCATCATTTTGCCATTGAAACGTCATTACTATAGTATACTGGGCTACATATTTATCGCGTCACATACCATACACGTAATCGTTTTAATTTCAAAAGTTTGTAGCACCATCATACATTTTGGTTGGTCATGAAAACATCTGGGGATATTGATAACTGAGATTCTGAAGCCGATACACTGTAGGTATTGATGCAATACGGCAGAGCGGAAGAATGAAGATTGAAAACCACATGGATATTCGCATGCAAGTGGTCGAAGTAATTGCTTCATTTCGAAGGGCGTTATATTAATGTGAAATGTTACTCAAGAAAAATTAAATCGATGTCCTGAAACAGCAAAAAGTGTGTATCGACCGCTTTGCCAATACTTCGCATGTATTGCAAATGAATGAATACTAGTGAGCCTTCCAGGTTACCGGACCTCGATCTGACATATTTGCCTCGCCTGTCGACATATGCGTCACTCATTTTCATCGCTGCTCGTTTTATGTTACCCCTTAGCCCAGTGAGCGTCTGATTTCAAAGACTTTGAGTCGTTTCGACACCTTCTTATCTTTTCATTGTCTCGCTGTCTTGTGTTGTTTTGAAATGATGAAATTGTTGTTTTTATCGGGTAGTTCAATTTGTACTTTAACCATTGAGGCCACACTACGTTTTGGATAGATTTGTATCGTTTTCATCACTAAAACGGCCTATAACTACTGGACAACTTAATCATTGCATCACGGCCGTACATTTAATAGTTTTAAATATTCAGGCATGTGTAGCAGGATTGGTTGCGAAAATGCGTAAAGAAATATTGAAAATTGTCTGGATATATTGAAAACCAAGAATCGGGAGCATATATATATCGATACAATATGGCAGGATGGAAGAATGAAGACTGAAAATGGGAATTCATGCAGTGGCGGTCAGAATAATTGTTCCCGTTCGAAGAGCATGATAATAACGTGAAAGGTTACTCAGATAAAAGCAAAATCAGTGACCCAGCGCAGCAAAAGTGTGGGTCGACCACCTTGCCAATGCTTCGCATGTATTGCAAACAGTATATCGTTTCAATTATATTCTAGTTTGTCGCCAGTTCACCTGATTTCTACTGCAACTCTACCACATCAAACACTCCCGATCGAGTATTAGCGTATAATAGCTTTCGCCGCTTATTACTTGATGAGGAAAACCTTGATTCGCAAAACCGCCACCAAACAAATGCAGCTGTGTTATTTCTGACAACTGTCCACAAAGTATATGTAATACGAAATAGAATGCAGATTCAATATTAATCTCCGCGCGTGTATTTTGTCCGCATGTCAACGACGAAACTTTTCGACAGGCCAGGCAAAGGTCAGAAATTCCCAAAAGATTGATAGTGACGAGCATTGCTCGAAACGACTCAGCGATTTCAGTCCCTGTCGCGTGGATGAGTATGAGTAATTTATTCAGGCTTTACTAAGCGCTTCTACTTTTTCGGCGAACTGGAGTAGGATTTGCCTATACTGGTACTACTTACTCACGTAGTTCTGTTTTCAGATTACTTCCACTTGTACTTAGCTGTGTTTTAGATCAAGCTGCTTATACTTTTTTACACTCTGAAGAGCGTCTTGAAGGTACAAAACTTCAATATATAATTGAATAATATATTCATATTGAAATATACCCGAATATTTTCGGCTGACACTCGTCAGGGGTAATCAGCAGAGAATTGGAAAGAATATTGCATATCAACAATTGTATCACCAAATATGATGTCACAGGCATGAAATGTCGAATAATCGAGATAAGGAGGTCGCTTGAGCTCAATGTACTATTTTTAGATGGTTACACTTCGCATTTTGCAAAGGGAAACGTAGTTTTTGGATATGTTGACAGCACTGGTTTGTGTGATATTGTCATCAAAACCCCTGTTTCGCGGTAACTCAATCTTTATTCAAAAACTTTAACTATTCGTAGTGTGATTATAGTCATTTAGCATTAGTCGCAAATACGCATCTTGCAACTTTGAAAATATCCACCTTCGATTGACTGATAAAAGTATGTTACATTGCTATTTCAAAAGCAAAGCCACTTTTTGAAATTACTTACTTGAGCACTTCTGCCTTTATGTTCTAATTCCATTTGAAGTAGTTTTGACGGTTATTAGAAGTCGCTATCTCAAACATATATTGAGTAGGATTTACGGCGTTAATGCTACTTCTGTTGAGTGGCAAGTTAGACTACTTTGACGGCCTCGGCCGAAACGTCGGAACTGCCGACGTAACTGGACGAATAACCTTACCCGCAAATCTGTCCTATGACGAAGCTTGATCCGTATCACGCACAAATTTCTGAGCGATTGATCGACAATCGTTTAAATGCGTTTTTAACGGAATTATACAATCCTGTCATCTGTAATGACGTCAGAGTTAGCTTTGCGTCAATTTAATTTCATGCAATACGGTATCGCCAGCAGGAACTAGCACAAAATAGTTGCTGTGCTCTCAGGCTGAGACGCACTGGATGATTAAGCGGCAGTAGTTGAATCTATATCGAGTATTAATTCTAATGATTAGAGTTGAATAGTGAGAGATGGATTTTGCGAGTCCTGAAATGATACGCTTCTTACGGCTAAGATTTAATTTGTCATCAAGAATTATAGTTTCTACACTATTTTCCACTGTGGTAGCCTTGAAACCACAATTGGTCTTATCACAGCATCCGAAACATGCAGCGCAAAGTTACGCACGTTAGTGGAAATGACATATCTGTTAAGTCGTGATCGACCCACAACATTGTCAGTAAGCGTAATGAAGAAGGTACTGTCGAACAAATTACCAAATTATCTTTAATGTGATGTAGAACTGGCGTTATATTCTTTGTGGTCGCATAAAAAGTACATGTTTAAACTCGAAGCTTAATACTCGGGTACTCGATCTTGCCCAGTCCCACATAACACAACAGAACGCAGAAGGAGGAATTATCAGACATCATCATGGACAGCGGACACGTAGTCAGCCAATTTGCTCGTTACAGAATATGCGAAAAGTTGTAACTTATGGCATGCACGAATCACAGACGGTATAAATCGTTCGATATCGTGTTTATCATCTCTACAAGCAGCGGTCGCTATGCTGCGATAAATTCGTTCGCTTGTATACATACATAGTCCGAAGTGTCGAGAATCCGCTGAAGCTGTGGTTTCTAATGTGCTTGAGTGCCTTATTCTTCCAAACGTGTCTAAAAATATCGGTAGATAAGTGACATTTTATGAAACCGTGTATTGTTTATGTCTTACAGCGTCGTTAAGTTGACAAGCCTAACAGGATCAAGCGCCTTCTCGTCTATTTCTTCGAAGCTCGAATTCAGTAGTTTCCTGGAACGTGTAGGAACATGGAGATAAGCCCGGCTCAAATTGACTGCAGATAACTCCAAAAATCTAGTTTGTAGAAGGTGGAAAGCACGCATGCTCTATACTCGACCATATTCAACAAGGAATTATTTATGATCGCCTGCATAATTGATTTCTAATAATGCATTCTGATACATTTTGTTGGCACAAACACGACCTTGCACCGAACTATTGGACGCAGCAACACGTAATATGCCGGGGATTTTCACATTAAATCATGAACGAACCATATAGCCTATAGCAGTCACCCGCCGGTCAGTGACAAGTTTCCTGCCAGTCCGCCAAATACATTAGAATTTTATACTTCAATTCCAAAATGCAAGAAGTTGGACGCTTGTCCAATGTCCATTAATTAAAGACATGAATCATTAAATTATAAATTTATTTGAAAATTCGGAACGTATTTTCTGCGCAGTATCGTAACAAAGAGTTCATGGTCTACTTTTTTCAGACGTCAAAATGGCGCAAGTGTTGCCAGTAACTGTTTAAAAGTATAGCTACAACTCGTTTCACACAAGTTACTAATGAAATCTACAGAGACATTTTAACCAACTTCGGTGAATGTCGACAGTACAATTAAGAGAAACTTGGCCGTACAATAGAGGCCATAGCAAACAGCAAAGTCGCATTTCTTGCGATGGAAACTCAACATTCACAATCGAATTAGTTATCTTTAATTAGAATCACGTATAAATGCCTAATACAAAAAATGCAGCATTAAATGCAGTTTCCAATATTACATTTGAGTTGCGTACTATTCTCGTAATTGAATGTTGCGTTCGTTTTTACTATTAACGGTTCACCTGTTCAAAGAGGTTGACAACCATTGGCCCATAGCATTTGACTGAGCTGTTTATTCAAGTGCGAGAAGTGATGTTACATAATCAAATAGAAACGTGATAACATATGATAATTGTAGCTGTTAAGACCAAGGAGAAATCGGGTCGTATGGAGTCACTGGTGGACATCAAATTCAACGAACATATTGACTACATAACATACTTGCGCTATAGTCTCTGTAGCAAAACCTGTCGATACGTATCTATCAATGCCGGATAGTCATTTCTGGTAGGACTTCTGTCAGCGGTCTCCGACATCGTTTATAAATACCTTCACGAAATCCATAGGGATTATATAACCGTTTGCGATTTAAATAAACAAACTCTAGAAACATTCCCAGATGTGGCTAACACATCTTTGTGTGAGATCTGTTGATCCGATGATTCGTAAAACCAAGTTCACGCAAAATATTCACAATATAAGTTATATAACTAATATCATAAACTTGGATGCAGTATGAGTTTTCCGGTAATTATTTTTGATCCACTGAGATGATATATGTGCGATTGCGCACTGGGTATTTCGAACTATCATGCGGTTACATAGCCCCAAGCTTTGGACAGGCCGACACTCTTAGCGAAAATAGTGATACACGAAAACAGGACCTACCTCAGAATTATATCGCGGCTATAAATGTAGTTTTAAACCGCGATTATGTAACTGCATAGAAGTGTTGTTTAACATTGGTGTTTATTTGCATAATCACGACCAATATACCTGCATCTCCGTAAGCCGAGTCTTGAAAAAGGTCTAGAAGTATGGGCCGCGCTACAAGTCGGCAGATACGGACTCATAATGAAGGATATCGGCCTGATGTAAATGACCATTCCAAAAACACCATGAATACCACAAACAAACAACAAACCTGGATTTTACTCTACGCTTTACATGCGGAAACAAGCTATTTAGCTGATTATTATCCAACTCTGTAACCGCAAACATTAAACTATTTTGCATGTTTCAATTTCTTTTATTGTTTGGTCACACACAAATTTTCGGTAAAAGCGCATGTCCACCGAATACAGGTCCCGAAGTAATTTCTGCTTTTTATCACGGTTGGAAATAATTAATTGTCGCATACGTTCCGCTGATTTGTCATTTCATGAATAAAACATCGGAAAGCCGATACTGGTGCCGGTAGAGAGATTTTGCTTAAATTTTCAATAAAAAGTATACCTTTACATCAAGCTGATATTTACGGGATAAATTTAACCCGAAAGAGAATTTTAGATGAAGTGCGGTAACGATACCCGTCTAAAATGGCGGAATAGACGCGAACGATTGTAAATACTCGAATGGCGATTACTCGGATAATGTACCGTTTTCAACGTAACGAACATACGTGACGCTAATTTACACCGGTCATGTTTTCGATATAAAGCGTCTTAATGTGATTACACTATTTGCTTTTTCCTTCGCTAATTCCGTGTTATCTGTGAAAGCAGGAGCGAAATCCCACAACACCAGGTATAAACTGTTTTGATATCTTGTTTATATATTATTGAAATTGCACTTCTATTTGGCCGGTGGCATCCTAAAACTCACGAAACTTTAAATCTCGATGATAGTGCAAGTGCATTCACATACAAAACATACTATCGGAAATTCGGAAAATCATTATATTTTCGTACTATTAAATCCAGAATACTACACTACAAGGGGACAATCCGAATGAAAATAATCTCGAAACAAAACTTTAAACTCACAGTATGCTCGTTCTTTTCGGAAGAAATTCTGGAAATCTGTTGTCGTGAAGGCACAGAGCTTCTAACGGAACGTTGTCGATAGTGCTGTCATTGAGCACTAAAAAATATATTTCACCATGAACGAGTTTATCTGGCTAGAACTAGAAGTCTGTAGTTTATTATCTGGATTAGGTATCATAGATGTGGGGGTCGAATATAGTTCTACGTGGGCCAAATTTCGTATTGCCCAGACAACTGGGACAAAAACGAATTTCTATGGGATCAAAATCAGACTGAACTTTAAATTGCTCACACCCAAACGTATACCAAAACCTAAATTACGTTGGAGCGGCTATTTTGTAGTCAACACAATAGTATTTCGTGCGAATTTTTTTAAATGACCAGTTTTGTCGACCGATACTATAAGTTTTGTGATTTGTAAGAAGCGACCTCTTTTCCGAATCTCAAAATATGGTAGGCCTAACCCCCCTATAAGTTTTGAGTGCAACGACTTATGCTACTATGATGCTCCTGGCGTGAGTGACTTGGCTTTGATGACACTGTTCTATCGTGCACTTTTTATCTAATAATGTATTTCATTCAACTGCATTTCTGTAGGCTACTGTATGCCATTGGATCGCGCAGTTTACAAATAAAAAATTCCGTTTGTGTCTCTCTGTCTACCAACAACGTAATTATCAAATTGAGTTACCTGCAGAATCGAATGGTTTACAACAGCACGAGCCACAAATATAGTCCTCAATGCCGCACTTGTCCTGTAGAATAGAATGTACATGGCATGTCAGTCCGGTGCATTCGTTATGATATTAGACCAGTCCATAATGGAGTGAACTTTATGAAATATGGGAAGTATGCTTACATGCCAAATCAGCGTAAGAGATCGATCTTCTAATTGAGACAAAGTCCCACCAAAGAGAAGAGTTAAAGTCAAATACTGGATCGTTCTCATCAAAGAAGCAGCTCGACTCTTTTCCACCATATCCTATACACGACAGCCTGTATAACGTTCTGTTGAATCTGTCGCGTAAGCTCATCTATCGTCCAAGGTTAGTTGCTGTCTGTAATATCTATTTAGCAAGACAATATGATCATCTGATTAAAAGCGAGCATGTTCATGAAGTAGCGGAATCCGCCCGAGGACTATTATTCGCGTCAGTCGGGAGAGAACTTTTTCGGTCGGGCGAGAGCCGAGATTTCTATCGATCTCGAGAGACTTTGAGCGTAACGCTATCAACGACAAATTACCAATAACATGCTAATCTGAAAATAGTAGGAGGAATGCGATTAATTACACGACGGGATACATTCTCCTTTTCGGATGTAGGCCGGATTCGAGGCACAGTATTGAGTTTTGCGACGAAATTCTCGAATATGTGCAAGAAAATGCAGGCCTGCGCTTATACAAAACTCATCCTGTATATATAAATATATGTATGATAAGTCGAAACGGAATAAATTCCAACAATGAAATTCGAAGAGTTTCCATGTCACTGGTTCTTTACCGGGGTTAACACGAACCCCTGTCGTTTTCTGGCTGGGTTAAGACAGTGCTCTGTAACCTTTTTTTGCAGTGGATGCACGCTTCAAGTTGTAGCTCTGACTCATGCACCCATGGCAGGTGAAGCGACATAAACTGAATGTATCAACTACAAAAGGGGTCAACAGTCTGTTAAATTGTTAGATATCTGTGTTCATGCTGCTTAATATTTCACGAGTTTCACCTGCAGGATGTAAACCACTGATTCCAAGCGCTATGTTTCTCATGCACGCATGTGCTGTGCAATGTGCACCCGTTTGTGCTTGCACCTTGCACCCCATTTTCATGCACCGTTCACACCGTTTGAATAACACTTTTCTAAGCCTTGTTGCGCAAAATGTGATTATAAATCATCCCGAGAGGTATTCGCTGTATATTTACTAGACGTAATAGCTGTTCGCGGTCCTTATGAATAAGGAAGTGGCGCAAAACGCTTCACAGACGTGAAATACCGAAAGTTTAGCGCGATCTCAAATTTGTAATACACTTCCAATGATTAGTGGCCTCTGGTACATTGACTTGGTCGCCATCTCGCGGGTTTCAATGTAAACAACCAACTTGTTTTCGTGCACGCGAGACGGGGAGAGGGTTGTTCGTTTGTTTTGAGGTATTCGTGGTGTTTGTCGACTACTATGGTCATTATTGGTAATATACATCAGGCCAATTTTCTTCATTTTTATTCCGTAGCTGCCGACTTGTAGCACGGCACACTTCTGGGCTTTTATAAAACACCGCTCCCACGGATGAGATGGCGAGGGTAATTTCACCGTAGAATTTATTCGCCCTTTCCTTCATTTCGGTATGATCAATAGCGGGGCCTACGATATTTATATATCGTAGGCCCCGTCAGTAACCTAGCTAATCTGACCTCCTTCGATAACTGGACATGTGCAGGTGCATTTGTACACATAGTAGTAGGCAGTAGTATACTATAGGGAGATAGACAGTAGAAATAAAACGGCGAGGGTGGAATATACAAGGTGCAAACAGGACACCATAACACCTTGATAAATATTATGCGTGGATTAACGTTATATCTAGCAGCGATTTGCATAACTTTGATTTCAAACAGTTGGATCACTCTCAGAAGTGTGACGGGCTGATCAATCAACAGCCAAATACTGAATGTATGTAGGACAGTAGGCTAACTGGTGCATTTGCGCAATATGTAAAATCTATTCTAGCCTCCACGCTGCCTTACAAATCAATGCCCGTGAGACAATCCAATCTACTGGTGAAACTGTTACAGGCTGTTTAAATGTTCTATTTTCGTATTCATTGTTTGGAAAATATCACGGAAGCTCAGGTTAAATCGCTTTATTTCTCATCCTGGAGGGTGTACGCAGAAATTATTCGCTCGTAATAAAGCTTAACGAAATTCGTTTACAAACTTTTCGTAATCGATTATGAAATCGCCACCTAGTTCGTGCTCATCTGCTCAATAAGACCAGAACTATTTACGAAAGACATGTTCCTCGAGAATGTAATGTTTCGGTATGATTTACAATTTGTTTATTATTTCTGACTACAGATACAAATCTGATTTTGTGTCAGACTGTTTCAGCACCCATTTATTGCGTATTTCCTGCAATCGCCTGCGTGTTAGGGGCATATACAAACGGTGCGGTATATTTTAAATATATATTGTATTGTCGCTGATACAAAAATATACTATACGTACGATAGTGGGATTTTGCTCGCGTGTTTATATAGGTTACTATGCAGAAAATATAATAGTTTGTAGATAGAGTTGCATTCTCAACAAAAAACAATTTCAAACAAACATGTCTGAAACATGTTTTTGTTTGTTTTTGTTTGTTTTTATTAGCCATTACGTCATGAATATTTAATGGTGACGTCACAATAGAATGACAGCGGCCATTAAAAATTCGGGTAAATATGGCTCCCTTGTCGAAAAAGGCTTCTGACCTCTGTCATAAACGGATCAAAAATATTTCTGACCACGTCTACATTGTAATGCAGCATTTTTACGATCGTCGGTCATCATCATCAGAATATCCATTTCGTACCAATGGTGTAAAACTACTTGCTATAACTGTTGCATAGACGACAATTTTAAGGGTTCCAACCATTCCATATCGTATACGTTGACTATATCGGGAGAAAATCGTTTTTTTGTTTTTAGAAGATATTTGCACAAGTAGGCCTATGGCATAATCACACAACGTTTGAAAAATATTGTTCGTTTTAAAACGTCATTTGTTTTCAAATGCAACCATAATTGTAGGACATGTACGCCCTCTGCTACTAAAATATTCATCCGTAATTTTGTACAACCAGGACGTCTATATTGTTCCGTGTAACATTTACTTTTGTGAGTTATGACCGTAAAAAGGGGTTTTCGAGAAAGAGTCTTTATTGTCATCCAACCAAAATTCATAAAAAACAGACGGCAGTGATGGTGGTACAGAAAACATGCATGCACAGTATTCGCTATCAGATAGGAATGATCGATACGACCGTGAAGGTCAACTATAGTCTGATCACACCCGCATCAAACAGGTACACTTGACTCTATACAGTCTGGCTGTAAAAAATGATCAGCATTCTCCCTGATAAGGTCACTTTATTATCTACGCATTTGTGTCGCAATTGTGCGATGATTTCTAACGTGACAGGAACTTTTAGGTTTAGGTTCAGGAACAGGTTCTAACTGTATTCAATTTCTACTGACAGGTATTCGTCAACGACTCATTATTTTACATTGAAACACGGTAAGGTGTCCATGTCCAAACCATATGCGAAGCCAGAAAACATTTGCGCGGCCTGCTGTAAATTTTAAGGGAACCAATATGCTTAACCATGACGTGACCTTCACAAAACCATCGTGACGGAGAAATCAGAGATGAACATGGAATAGGATTGGGATTTGGGAAAATCGGATAATTGTGAAATTTTGACGGATTTGGATTGGATTAGGATTTGAGAATTTTTCTTCAATGGACTGATGATTAGGATTGGATTTTCCGATTTTCGGGGAGATTGATGTCCTGTGGCGAACGGAGACAAAGTTTTACGTCCTACCAAAGTTACTTCATGTACTTTGAACTCATTTAGCGTTTTGTTTCTTTTCGCGGAATTGTAGGCATAAGACGTAGGCTTTCCAAGTGGAATTCCAAGTTTGAATCGGATTAGGATTAGGATTAGGATTAGGATTGAAATTTTCAAATTTTCTGGATTAAGATTTGAAGCTTCGGATTTGGAATGGATTAGGGCCGTGGTTATCAACCGGTGTGCCGCGGCATACTAGTGTGTCATTTGCGTCTCGCAAGCGTGCCGCGAGAGATTTCTTCGAAACTTGGAAATGATACGCAAAATAGTTCTAGTCTATAGCAAACAATCAATAGTCTAATCTAAATTTGGCTCGATGTGAAGTTTGCATATTTTACAAATCGAAATTGCTGTCATGCAGAATGTCCCATGCTAACTCGCTTTATCCGACATATCGCGTGCTCTGAGGGCTGAATTAAATTTTGCACAATACGTTGATTAATCTCGGAGAAGAGCAGTATTGGCGGTGCCTCTGTGACAATGCGATTTTCAAATCCTCATGGTCTTTCTAATCACAAGCGAGAAATGATCTCCTCCGGAAGTGATATTCACGTTCACAAATTCGAAAAACAAACATTGCAAATAGCTATTGAAATTGTGATTGTTAGGCAGCGTGCCAGCACTGCCGTTAACATAAAGGCTTGTAGCGCAACGTTAAGTTATCGGTGACGAATTTGAGATTGAGACGTGTAGTTGATCAAATTATATATGAGGTAACAAATTTCCCGACCGCAGAGGTCACTATCCCGGTTTGTTGGTAACTTGGAACTATAATTGAACTGCGGGTGACTGCCATTAGAACTATCGGGGTATATGGCAATCCTCATGCGTGCTACACGATCTGCGTGGAAATGCGTTTGGCATCCATGTCTAGTTACATCAATAATATGGAAGTGTGCAGTGTTTGTCAAACAAATCATATGAAATAGTTTCTAAGCGCAGTCCGAAATTTCTGTGACGCCGTGTTGGGATCAAGTCAGACTATTGCCTTCGAATCACGAGTCCTTTCGAGTCATTGCACATTTTGACTCGAGTCAATTCAAGTCAATCGACTTTCAAAGGTGACTCGAGTCAAGTCAAGTCACTCGATTTTTGGAGGTGACTCGAATCGAGTCGAGTCAAGTCACGAGTCAAGTCACGAGTCAAGTCGCGAGTCAAGTCACAATTAGAGTCACGAGTCAAGTCAAGTTGCCTTTTCGAAGTATGAGGCATGATTACGTCATTGCATTTTGCTAGCTGTCTGATTAACAGATTGAGTGGTCTGAAATGAAGAACGAATATACAGTTAAATATACACGCAAGAAGGCGCCGTGTTGCTCACATACGGGTAGAACTGTTCAACTACGTAAGTAATTGCATAGCTTCAGTTTATAGTTACCAGCCAAAATAGAGAAACGAATTGATAAGATGCAATACATTACGCATTCACATATTGATATGGTACAATTCGAGCCTGCGTCTATGGTTGAGGAGTATATTATAAACTGTACTCGAATTCAATTTAAATAGAACAAGAGGTTTGACTAAGGTGAGAACAGCAGAGAACAGAAATGGATATTTTGCTATTAAATTACTTTACTACTAGTTTACGACAACGTAAGCTCTAAGCTTCGATCACTTCGTTGGTGGTCAATTTATTTGTGAGAGACCAATGGAGGCTCAGTAAAACACACGATCATTGAATGATTGGTCGCTCTCACGGGTTACCAGAGGTGGTCAGTAACGAAGTACTTCTACTTTTTTGAATTACTCAAGTAGTTTCCCCCTACTTCTAGTACTTACTCAAGTAGAACTAATTTTTGCTACTTCTACTTCTACTTCATAATATTTTGTGATCTACTTACTTACTTTTCGCTATTTTCAGTTTGTCAAGTAGAAGTAGTTTATTCCTCCAATCAGGAAGATAGCCTGAGGAATTTCGGGGCTGTATAATCGCGGAGTATCAACATTTAATTTTCAGAAAAGTTGAGTAAAACCCAGCATTTTCATCGCGCTTCGCGCACATTGGATATGGAGTGACTAATATGATTTTACGCAAGTATAATATAATTTAGGAAGCGGGTTGCGTGGTTCCGTTCACACCGCATTGTCGTCCATATGAAATATTACATCACAGTATATATGCCCCATCATAACGTTTGGAACTGATGTTTCGCAATCTAGCATTTACTTATCATATCGTAGTCTAGCAGTCCGCTTTTTTCAAGCTTTAGACCTGATTTAGCATATAACCTTTGAAACTTTCTGGACAAAAGACATGAAATACATTTCCCGCTTTTAGAAGTAGGATTTATATTTCATTTTCAATGCTCAGTATCGTACTTTCTTTCTAATTAGTATCAGTTATTTTGTCTGGAGAACATACCTGTTTAAGTATAAAAGAAAGTGTAGTAATGCCTTTAATTTCCGGAAATAAAGCTACATAATATGGCATTTTTACGGAAGAAGTACTTTTGCTCGTACTTGAGTAGATTTTCCCATCGCTACTTCTACTTCTACTTGGGTAGCTTTCTTGACTACTTTGACCACCTCTGCGAGTTACACCAGTGTTTCGCGAACAATCCGAACATATGGAAGAAAGGAAGATGCAGTGATTTTATTGAAACCGACTCGTGGATTTTGCTGGTTCGAGTCTCCAGTCAATACACATTTCTGATACGCCGAGTCAAGTCAAGGCATTTTAGCAAAGTGACTCGAGTCAAGTCAACATGCGAAAATGGTGACTCGAGTCATCCCAACGCTGCAGTGACGTCGTAAATCGTTATTAAATCAAAATGACCCCCTTTTCTCGTCTGAATACACCCTGATCTTCGTAATCACGAAGGAACGATATTCTGACCCGAGGATTACGGTGAACTTTTTCAGGGCTTAGTATTCTTTATATGGGACGCTTTACTTACAAAAGTCCACTTTTAAAATTACTAAAATGATGAAGTTTATTTTGAAAGAAAGAAATTCAACCGGTGATGATATCAGGGCAGCAAAGAAAATAGATTTTGGAAGTGCGGAGTTAGGCCTACAACAGAAAAGGAAGCTAGAGAGCATGCATACAATGCAACAGTTATCGAAATATGGGCTTCACTTGGTGTGATGATGAATCACAACCTCTACCAGATAACCTTTTCTGTTATACAAAATGTCAAATGAAGCTATATGGTGCCAAGTAGGGGAGATATGGTACCGATGGATCACCGGGACCGAAAATACTTGAGAAATTCTCCATGATAATTCCATGATTACACTCCGTGAATTTGTCTACAATTACATGCTGGCAAAATCTTTCCTCACATGCAAAAAAAAATCGACCTGCGTGAGTTATGGGGTTTGTGACGAATGATTTACGTTTTAGGGGGTGTAAAGTAAATTTGGATCGATATTTGCATTTTTCTATATCACCTTTCAGACTAACAAACCCGCCATAATTTTTGATGTGAAGTGTAGGGCTTGTATCACAGCAGTATATAATGGCACATATTTTTTTTAATCAATACCATCCGTGAATGGACTATTTTCAATTCAATTACAATATTTATGGGGTGGGAGACCTATGGCACTATAGCCAAATCAAGCAAAATAGACGGACCAACTAATCACTTAACAACAGAAACTCGCCTACATATATATAGGCTGTAAATCATAGTTACCTGCCGTGGTGTTTTATCGCTATTACGAGGTATTTGAAAGTCAAAATGTCGATTTGCGGGTAATATGTGTGTGGCATTAATTTTGTAAGTTTGGGCGTAAATCAAAACATGATTTTATGCCAACATTTGAGTTGATATAATCTATTTTATTCGTGAAGGTCGCGACGAAACATTCTTCATTGGCTTGCTGTAGCTTAGCTTATAGTACAGCGGTTCTCAACCGGGGGTCCGCGAAGCAATTTCAGGGGGTCCACGAGACCTCTAATTTTTTTAAATGGTTGATAACCTAATTTTTATTTTATTTCTTAATTTGAGAAAGCACGAGGCATTTTCGCACCACAGCTGCTAAAACCTCATGACTCATATCATCATCATAATCGTCTGACGTGAACTATCGTATTGTGGAAAATCATTTTCATTGCCAATTTTCCAATAACCTGATACAAACATATTGATGTTAGAGACGTTTTGTTGGGGTTTGTGGAAAATATAAAAAGTATGGAGATAGTAACGTCAATCAGGGTGACTTCGTAATGTCTGCGAAACCTTCTCGATGCGAAGTTGTCAGTCTCATCAAATTAGTGAACAGTCGTTTGAAATAAAAATTTGCGAAATATTTCCCTAATTTGTCCCAATGCAGGGATTGAAACGTCGCCACGAAATCTCTTTTATCCTGTGATATACATAACCAGGAACCACTATTTGAACAGCTTCTTGGAGGTAAAGAACTTCAATATACAATTGAATAATATATTCATATTGAAATGAACCCGAGTATTTTCGGCTGACACTCGTCATAAATCGGACAATGATATACCTGCTCTTAAAGCTCGGCTATCAGATTTGGCACATTCATATTGCGGATTCCCTATCAACAAGGCTGTTTTTTGATGAACAAGGAGTGTTTCGTTGCTATCAAAGCATTACGCTCCAACCCTGAAATACATATCACCAGTTATATTGGTATGCAGCCTTGTCTTGTTAATGTTCAATTGTTCATGGCCGAAAATATTTGCTCGTGAATATATATGCAAACCCGATAACAAGTCGTTTCATGACAGTCTCTCTCACGTTGGAAAACATGGATCCATTCTTTAGCGTATAAAATTTGTCTATACTTTTAGATTATGGTGTTATTTTCAAGAAAAATCATTATTTTGCTGTTTATCACAAGCCTGCAGCTCATATTTACACAAGACAGATGGAGGTTGCACCATAATAGAGCTAAAATTGAACTAAAACTTGAGGGGGTCCGCGAGGGTCTGTGACGGTCAAAAGGGGTCCGCGAAGCCAAAAAGGTTGAGAACCACTGTTATGGTACACAACAAAACAAGTTAACAAATTGGAGTTTTTGAGCGTATGTCTCACAGGTCCCATGGTCGTGTGCCTTTGGACCCACCGGGTGGGGACCGATGACACGTTCGAGCAACAAATTTTAAACGTTTATAAATATTTTTTGAAAAGGCGGATATTCATGTAAATGTCCGCGATAGGTAGAGCTTGTATCGAAGTGTTGAGACAGCAAAAGATCTGCTGTTCTCGGCTGAAGATTTGAGGGCCAAAGATCATTTTGCAATTTTTGATCCATCGGTGCCACATCTCCCCTACGTTGAAAAGGAACATTTTAAAAATCATAGACACTTATCTGACAAACCGCCGAGCTATTTCAAAACCACTACTATGTGCTAATGTGCCGCGAACTATTTTTCATTTTGAAAGGGTGCCGCGAGTCCAAAAAGGTTGAGAAACACTGGATTAGGACATGGAAATTTCAAATCCGCTCATCTTTGGTAGAAATCATGTGCTGTAATGTCTTTATATCACGGGTAGCCAAATCAAAACGGCTCGTCGGGAATTTTCAAATTCCGTAGAGGCCGCGGGCCACAAGAATGCAATATGGAGTCAATAAATACCACACAGTTTATATAGCGAGAGAGAGAAACTAAATCTTCCCAACGGTATCCAACGGCAACGCGGATGATAGGCTACTTTATATTGATTTGCAAAAATAGGTTACACCAATGCAAATAATGTGCCTCGTCTCAGAAGTTCTGTGCTGCTTGAGAAAGAAGCCTCACTGTCTCAGCGCTAATGCCAAAAATATAAGAAAATAAATAGAACAAATGGATTATAGGCAAATAAAAGATCAACACGCCTCAAAACTGAACTTTTCAAGCTTTCGCTGAAGCAATATCAGCGATAATATCTTCAAAATCAAGTTTTTGAACGAAGTATCTTTCTATTGAAAGAATCAATATTTTTAAAAAGTGTCCTCTTATCAGATTCCTAAAATATGGTAACCCTACCAAATCTTAAGTCGTACAGATTAGCTCGTGTATGACTAGCCATGTCTCCGTGCTGTGTGCGCTGTGCAGCCTCCTTTTTCCACCCCCTTGCAGCCTGCCGCCCCTGGTGCAGAGTCAGAACCGCCAGGTATGGCTGCTACACGCCACTGCTTGGGGCTACAGCGGTAGTCACAAACACGCGGCCCGCGATCCGATTTCAAATTTCGGAAGTAGGCTAAAAAGAGTAATGCATTTTGAAATGCTGAAATTATGATTTCAGTTTCAAAATATTGTTGTTGTTTAAATAAGTAAAATATTACTGCTTCTGTAGTAACCATGCAGGGCCGTGACTGCCGCATCCAAAACCGAGCTCCGAAGTAGTCCCGAAATTTTTTGTGAATTAATAGCATAAATTACAGAGTATTTTTAAAAATTTATGCAACTGTTTCAGAGTTTTTTCGCGCTGCCCGCCATTTAATGTTGCCGAATACCGGTTATTGGGTACTCTTTCCCCAAGGAAAATACGCATATGATTTATAGAAATGGGCATTTCGGCGTCGGACATTACCGCGCCACGACAACGACATATAAAGTTTTAGAAGTATGTCAGACGATCGGCAGCGAGAAAACATTGGCCGAAAAGGACTGCCCTTATTCTGACCGAAAACTTCAATGTTTAATTGTCCATAGACGCCTAAATGGCTGGCGCCGTATGATCCTGTCCTGGCAATCTGAATCCCACAAAACAAGTGCCATCCCACAAGGAAAAAATAATTGCAAGTGAAGAAATTCCAGTTTGAAATCGTGTGCGTCTTTTAGTTTAGTACGTTTTGGCGATTTCCATATCTTTTGACATAGCTATAGCAGATAGCAGGTCACAAAATAGCAACATGTAAGGAAGTGAATATACTAACGGGTCCGCCCGACGATGTTTAATTATTATTTTGGATCCTATCTTTTCCAACACACCTCACTCAGCTGTACCGGTAAATATGATGACGTGAACAGAGAGAAGATAAAAATTGGTAGCAAAAATTCCCGATCATATCAACCGATTCAATCATGAATTATATAAATTTTTAGCGCCTCGCACGGAATAATGTGCTTTACTAAACAGTACATGAAATGTAGCTGCATGGTAAGTAGCGGCAGAAAGCGTAGAGGCTGTGAGGGTCTGGGTCGCGAATCCCCCAGAAGTTCGATTTATCACCCTAATGGGGGCTCGAAACCAACGTTTGGGGGGTGGAGGCTGACGAAGTGCTGTTTCGGTTCTAGTATAGAACTGTATGGCCTATTTTGTCTCGATATTGCATTCTTGCGGCCAGCGGCCTCCACGACATTTGGAGGGTGGCCCGCGACCCGTTTTGAGTTGGCGACCTCTGGGTAGAGCATAAGAGGCATTCACATTCACAACACATATTCACATGCACCTGCACAGTGCACACGGAAAAGCAGTCCAGAATTCACATCGGGTACTAGGGTGAGGCGGATGTCAGATTGAAAGACCTTACTTGCTTGTTTCAAAATCATCCTATCTGTTCATTACATCGAGCGCGTTGTGTCTTGTATATAGCCTTGTGTCTTTGTCTTGAGCGGATGAAAATATAAAATCCGATGATTTTGATGATTGACGTGGCCGTTAATCTCAATCACAGGATTCGCACAGGCTCGAAACTCGTGCATTACACTGGCCAACAAAATGAATTTATTTTTAGGCAGAACATCTGAGAGCCGTTTCTGGGGTTTTTGAGGTTGCTGATTGCGAATATCACATTAGTTTTGTCAGATTGGCTCTCTGTCAGAAGATATTTATACCCCTAAAAAAGTCCAAAATTACTGTATTTACCCTTAAATATTTCACTTGGTAGGAAGAAAATCGTAGTTTTTTTCTAATTTTATACTGCGCATGAATGGCTAATTGACTATGTTGAACCCTCATGTCATTCTCAGTCATTCTATCAATATTAACATGGCATGATGCGAAATATTTGTTTGTCAAAAAAGCAGTTTGTCAAGCCTAAAAAATTGTACTTTGGCAAAACGGAAATTCATCTTCTCCTGTATCAATTGGTCATTCTACCAAGATTATAGAGGAGTATAACACTATAAAATTTGCCCTTGAAAGGATTAACTACTATATTCATATGTGTCTCATTTCTTTTGACTGGTAAATGGATAATTTTCCACTGAATCAACAAAGTGGGTATACCTAGTAACCCTATCAAACGAGAAGCTTAAATCTGGTATCTGGTATATTCGAATACCGATGACAGATTCCAATTTCACATTAGGAGGAGTTCGCAGCATGTAATTTCTCCTAAGATGTAAGTAAATAAAACTTTTTAGCTGATCACAAACCACCGAGCTACAAACAGTTGGTCCGAAAATTCGTAACTGCATATTGAAAACTTGGAACAAACATATGAGCATAAAAGTTCACTTCCTGTTCAGTCATCTTGGTATATTTCCCGATCATCTTGTTTATTAGCAAGGGTAGAGGTTCGAACAAGACATCAGAACAACAAAAGAAAGATATCAGGGCAGATGATATGAACCATTGAACTTTTATTATGTCAGACCATTGCCGGAACCTTTCGAGAAACTGCACTAAATAGCTTACTGGCGAAAATCGTACAAAAAACAATTTCGATTTAACATATATCAATAATATTGTATTCCAACTGATTATTTCAAATTTACAATGAGTGGTTGACGTAAAACTGATTGAACTATAATGCCGCGTTATTCGAGTATCCTATAGGTAAATACTGATATACATGACTGGAGTTTATTTATGTTCATGACATCCGTGAAAGTATGTAATTATGATAAATCTAATACCCCTAAATATAGTGCTGTTGCTGTATTTTGATTTCAAATAGTCTTTTGTGTGTAAAAATAACAAGTAGATTGAATTTCTGAACTTTATAGTACGACTAAGCCGATTTTATATCCAGTCATGACCGCGAAAATGGGAGATTTTGGTCAAAATAGCCCCATGGGTTATCTCCACAACAAGAGCCAATTTGAAAAAACTAAGGTCATATTCGGAATCAGTGCCCTTCAGAACCCCCAAAACCACTCTTACTTTGTCTGCCTAAAAATATGTGTTGACCAGTGTTATTATCCAATATCCAAACTACTAGTTTTCAAGTAGTATTAAGACATTAGTAGATTTCTTTGTCTCATTTCACGTCAAATTTCAAATCTATAATTCTATTTTTTTTACTTCCGAGCTTTCGGAACGCCGCTTCTTCATCAAGTATAAGTAGTTTTCAGTTGATATCCTGATCAGATGCTAAATATTTCCGTTTGTAAAATTTTATAATTTCTTTCTGAACGAAAAGGTCGAGTCGAGATTGCTAGCTAACGAATGGAGAAGGAAGGTTGGAGTCGTACTCGTAGATTCCATAGCCAAGGTTTTTGCGCTGTGAATAGGAAAGGACGTAACCCGCGTGTTAGGTTTGTTCAAGATTGACCGACTTCGTGAGTTTCCCATGCATCACGCCTTTAAAACGTTTTATCCTTGCTCCAATTGAGACAGTACCGTTTGTACTGTTTATAGGCCTACTTGTTATTTTACCAACTGTTTAGTTGTTAATTGTTATTATATAGCTAGATGGACAGCAGTGATATGCCAAATCATTAATTATAGATATTCATACATTGGTTGTATGTAATTGGTATTGCATGTTGACCTATATATGACTGTCTGTATATGACTATATGAGGTGACCAGCTGACTTGAAGACCTAATGGTCGTATCGCTGGCCACCATTTCACAGCATTACTTTCTTACACCTGGAAATGAAACTTCTGTCTGTCTGTCTATATATATATTGATCGATTACAAACTCCACAATATTGACATATTGCGATAAATGGATGGATAGGAAGGATTTCAAAAGACTTGCAGCAGTCTTTCAGTCAAACAACCACCTCGTCCTAGAACATGTAAATACGTATAGCCTGTACATTAAGTGAACAGTACCATAAAGGACAAGTGATGAAAATGAAGTGACATGTGTCACTCTGTCATGCAGCTGTACAGGCCGTAGGCGAAATAGATATGGCATATTGTGATCCAGTAATCTCGAGTACCGTAAACCGGGGTAACTTTGGACTTAAGGGTAACTTTGGACACTAAGCAGTAAAAGATCTAAATGGTTATTGATGGAAAATGGTTGCCGCTGGATGTCCAATTCTTTTTCATGAGGCAAGAGTACCATAAGTAGTTTCAATATAAGATGGATTCATTTCGATACCAGTTAAACTTGACCCAACATTGATAAATTAATGGCGGGGGTCAATTTCATCAAAATTGATGGCCATTAAACTTCTTACAACCAAACATAGATAGCATGTGATTCATTGATTCAAAACTTGGCAGCAGATACCTCTAAGTAGTCTTAATCCATGGCTAAAATCTCAGTGGGCTCACCCTTGGATCAATACAAGAAAATGTGATGTCCAAAGTTGCCCCGTCAAATTTTATCAGAATGGGGCAACTTTGGACAGTGGAAAATGTGATATTGAGAGCTCTGGAAAGTGGCTGCTTCATCTGTGTCAAAGTGTATCGTCAACTATAGTCATTATGACTGGCCTGATGACTTTTTAAAATGGAATGAGAAGGTCAACAAATTAAGAGTTTGCCAAAATACAAAAAATGGGTAGGCAATGAGCTGAGAGATTGTAATCGGGCGTAAGCTACTTCAAAAACTTATCACATACTCCTAAAGATGTGCCTGCTGCATATAGGATATCGTAAAGTATGACAAATATATCCATCAGAGGACATAAGAAAGGGAAAGTGATTCTTTTAAAGAACAGTAACATCTTTGAAATCGGCAATAATTCACGGTAACATGCTTAATGTTTGCTGTCGGTTGCGGACACTGCCAGTGGGATACCCCGCATCACCATAGATATGTTATTTATAAGTCCCAATTGGTGAAGGCATGAGGGAAAATTGGGATAAGGGATGAATAAGGAGGTATTACCCTTCATAAACTACCTAATTTTTTCTCTTTTGGGGGGGGGGGGTGGATTAGCTAAAAATAATGCAATAGGCCAGACATAAACTATTTTGTTTCAGTTTTAGCCACTGCTCTCATCAACTCTTGCCAAATAAGCCTCATTTACAAGGTTTCATAAACAATAGAGTGTAAAGGCATACAAAAAACTACATTGTCCAAAGTTACCCCACATGCAGGGGTAACTTTGGACACGGATAATTTACGAAAATAAGGTACTTATTTATGACCATGACGATTTTGGATTAGGTAATTCTAATCTTTGCTCCATGACCCATGAAAAACACAAAACTTGCCTCCCCTACACCCCAGCATTTCCATGATACAGAGCAGAATTGTTGAAAATTGTCCAAAGTTACCCCGGTTTACGGTACCGACTGTTTTAGATTTTTGTATCATGTGTATCTGTATATGTTTATTCTATTCTGGTCGGAAAGGAAATGGACTGTAATTGTAAATGGATCCCAATATATTGTGATCTTGTTTAACATGCGAAGTGTAATATATGCTTGGGTTCGGTTCCTGCAGGTGGTATGGTATGTATACAGTGCTTCGAAAGTATGCAGCCCCCATTACCCATCGCTTAAACCATTATAATCAGCTTTTACACAACTTTCGTATAAGTAGACTGTAGGCTAAGTAACCTATAGTACTGAGTATAGCCTACAGCTACAAGCCTCGTTCGAGGGTGCAGGTGCATGATTTATGCCATGAATTTTATGGTAATATTCGTGTTCAGTTAACGTGATTTGGCTGGTATAGTTCCGTAACTGACAATTGCGACTTGCAAGGGTATCTAGATTTAGCCAAAACGTTGTAAATAACTCAACGTACTTTCATAAGTTTCATGCATACTCTGGAGGTCGGGTCGAATTTGTTTTGATGATCCACACAATAAAAGACTCCCCTTGCATGCAGATTCGGACAATTATACACGGTAATTTAAGTTGACTACTGAGAGTGAAATGGGCCGGCAATATAATTCTAATCTAATTTCTGTTTTCCTAGATATTATGCAGGAGAACGTGTATTGTTAAACAAGGCAAGCTCAATGTACAGACATTTTCTATTCTCGTGCTTGTAGTGAGCTCTGATTTGATATGAAATGAGATCGAGTTTTGTTGTGTTTCTTCCTAATTCAGAATTTTTGCCGTGGTTCAAGTCCTAATTCAGAACTCAATTCAATTTCGAAGTTCTTTCAAATTCAATAGTTTTAATTCTAATCTAATTTGGAAAAAGTGAAAATTTTCTTGTTTTCCAACTCAACTAACCTGGGAGCTGGGACCAAGGCGATATATATACGGCAGCAGTACACCATACTGCGATAAATCCGCAGTCTCCAAAATTTACACCCGTATTTTACAGATTTATATCTTGGGATAGCAGCCCAATAAGATCAATGAATGCTCTGCGTGCGCGTTCGTACGATGTCGCCAAGAAGTTGCTCTGGCGACAACGCAGAGTATCGAGTCTCAACTACCAAAGAAACGCCAGTACCGTCGAGCTCTTCGTAGATGATACTCCGATTGAAGTTCCCAGCGACATAACTGTATTGCAAGCATGCGAAATGGCAGGCGTGCAAATCCCGAGGTTTTGCTTCCACGATCGCTTGTCTGTGGCTGGTAATTGCAGAATGTGTCTTGTGGAACTAGAAAAGGCTCCGAAACCAATAGCATCGTGTGCTTTTCCTGTTGCGGCTGGCATGAGGATCAAAACCGATTCTGAACGATCTAAAAAAGCGAGGGAAGGTGTCATGGAATTTTTGCTCGCGAATCATCCTCTAGATTGCCCTATTTGCGATCAAGGAGGTGAATGTGATTTACAAGACCAGTCTATGATGTTCGGCTCCGACCGTAGTCGTTTCAAAGAAACTAAACGCGCGGTACAAGACAAAAACATCGGCCCTCTAATCAAAACCATCATGACACGATGCATTCAATGCACGCGTTGCGTCAGATTTGGTGATGAAATCGCAGGTGTCCCGGACTTAGGCACAACTGGCCGTGGTAATGACATGCAAATTGGCACTTATGTGGAAAAAATGTTCAAATCTGAGCTATCCGGGAATGTAATCGACATATGTCCGGTTGGTGCCTTGACTTCAAAACCGTACGCATTTACAGCAAGACCTTGGGAGCTACGTAGAACGGAGTCTATTGATGTAATGGATGCTGTTGGTAGTAACATTGTAGTTTGCAACCGAACTGGCGAAGTAATGAGGATATTACCGCGTGTGAATGAAGATATCAACGAAGAATGGATCTCTGATAAAACAAGATTCGCGTACGATGGTCTCAAACGTCAGCGTTTAACCCAACCACTTATCAAAGTGGATGGAAGATTACAACCAGCGCATTGGGAAGATGCTCTTGCTTTAGTGGCTGAAAAAATCAACAGTACGGCACCACAAGAAATCGCGGCAGTCGCCGGCGGGTTCTCAGACGCGGAAACTTTGGTCACTTTGAAAGATTTGCTGAATGCTGCTGGAAGCGACGGGCTGTACACTGAAGAATCATTCCCGGTTGATGCTGCCGGCACTGATTTCAGATCCAATTATCTCTTCAACTCCACAATTTCAAACTTAGAAGATGCGGATTTGATTCTGTTAGTGGGTACTAACCCTAGATTCGAGGCTCCGATGGTCAATGCTAGATTGAGGAAAGCTTGGATACACAGTGGTGCTGATATCGCTCTGTTGGGTGGTAAAGTCGACTTGACGTATCCTTACGAGTACCTTGGTGGTGACGCGAACACGCTAGACCAAATTTCAGCAGGAAAGCATCCTTTTTACAAGAAATTGAAAGAAGCGAAGAACCCCGTGATTATCGTAGGGACAGAGATGTTCAAAAGAGCAGATTCATCATCAATTCATGGAGCTGTCTCGAAACTTTCTCACCAATTGAAAGTTGGACGCGAAGATGATTGGAAAATATTGAATATTCTGCATCAATTAGCAGGACAAGTCGCAGCACTCGATATCGGATACACCCCGCATCTTGACGATGCTATGAAAAAGCCTTTGAAGCTCGTTTTCGCAATGGGCACTGATAGTGGCGTCATTGATCGATCGAAACTATCTAAAGATTGTTGCCTTGTTTATGTTGGATCGCATGGAGATAGAACGGCCGCAGTTGCAGATGTGGTATTGCCCGGTGCTGCGTACACGGAAAAGACGGCCACTTTTGTGAACACCGAAGGCCGACCACAGCAGTGCGTTGCGGCCGTATCTCCTCCTGGTATGGGACGTGAAGATTGGATGATTATCAGAGCACTTGCTGAAGTTGCAGGATTTACTCCGGAGTACGATACTCTCATCGGAGTACGAGAAAGATTGTCGGCCGTCGCGCCTCATCTTGCCCGGTACTCTAAAATCGAGCCGGCCAATTTCTTTTCACAAGCGGCTGAAGTTGCAGGCTCCATCGCGCCAAAGTATAGCGACGTTCCGATGAAACCGTCGCTCACAGAATTGTCAGACTTTTATATGACAGACGCTATCAGTAGGGCTTCGGTAACGATGGCAAAATGTGTGAACGCCGCGAAAGGGGAGATTTATTGATTTGGTGTCGGTGTATTTTAGAACTTTCCTACCCTTACAAAAATTTATTGCTCGTGAAGGAATATCTTCTGGAAGTGAATTCTGTTTTGTGCTTGAAATACGAAGGCTGTAGCATTATAACAGAGTATGTTAATAAAATTCAAAACTCAGATCGAAATTTACTGAAGGGGTTAGTTGGAAATGAAAATTATTTGGCTACATCAGGGTTGCTTACTTAAACTGGGGTCCGCGGATTCCTTAAATGTCTGCAAAGTATTTTTAGGTGGTCCGTGAAATTGTACTATGCCACCAAAAAACTAAAAAATCAGATTATCCTTCGACAATGACGTTATGATCAGGACTGACTACCTTGTCTAGTGGTTAGCTGTCTTATTTTAGGCATGGAATAGGGTAAATTGAGTCCAGCTTGATGTGATAACCTTCCAATCACAGACTTGTCAAATCGTGGGGGTACACACAAAATTTGAAGGGGTCAGCGATCAAAAAAGTTTTAAGAACCCCTGCCCTAAGGGCAACAATTCATACTGCTGGAGAGATTCAGTTGAGATAAGAGTTGATTGGTCCTGAAAAAAGGGGGTTTTACGAACACGGCTGAAAACAGAGAAGCACGAGGTGGTAAGTAACGAAGTACTTATGTCAGTTTTTTAAGCAAGACCAGACCTAGCGCGCTTACTTCTTTACTTGTAAATAGTTACTTCTACTTGAGTACAAACAATGATGCGTGCGTCTGTCCTGTACATAGCGGGCTATGAGCAAAGCGCATGTCAGAAACTAGCCCGACATGGTCGAGGGCGGAAGAGAACTGTTCTTTTGATGTGATCAGACGGACTATTTATTCGGTGAAAGAAAGTTTGTTATCATACCTGAAAACAAACTGTCACACGTCCAGTTTTGTGCAGTGCGCGTGCCTCCTTTTTACATTGGGTATGTAGGCGATTGGTGGGTGTCTGATTTCAAAGACTACTCCAAGTTGTTTCGATATCTTCCGATTTTTCACTGTATCGCAAACTTGTGGTGTACTGAAATGATGAAAATTGTAGCAATAAATTGAATAACACAACTTTGAAGACATGTTGTTATCAGTCAACTGTTCTTCAAAACGTTGGAGGGGTGTGTGATTTGCAATCAGTCTGGCATGCTAGCTCCTCACTAGCAAGGTAATAGCGCCCAACAATGCATGTTACTTGTTACATGTTATCACTACATTGTACATTCGATGTTAGTAACCCGTAGAGGAATTTTTCTCCCTGATTCTCGACTGACGTCATGCAGTGTCGGTGGTTTTGAGCCATAAGGCGGTTCTGTGCTCTTGATGTAAAGTACAGCATTTGCATTACACTCAAGGCAGAGTTTTGATAATGGTTGAATATATGGAGTTCAGTGCGCTTTGTGAATACGTTGTTAAACCTTCAATTTCGTTAACGTTGAGACTTATCATCTTTTGAACAGTCGCGCATTCGGTTCCAATGTACTTCCCTGTGCACATTTAAATACTATATAACTCTTACGACATTTACGGTATGTCGTAGGCCGAGGTGAAATGTCAGATTGATAGCCAGTATACTTAGTCGTTTCGACATCCTGTTAATGATACTATGTGAATGTGTTTGTTACATCATCTTGTAGGTCGCATTCTACATAGTTTGCTTTAATCGGAAGAGAATAATAGAACCGCGTATTATGCGGTGTAGCCTATAGCTCAGTCTCAGTGGAAACCATTTTAAAAACAACTCATCGCACTGTTATGTGATGGTTATAGTACGTGAAGTGTAGGAGAATGTACAGTGTACTGTATGAGATGGCAAGGTATGTTCATTTGATCATGCATGTCGCATAGGCTAGAACATAATAGAAAGAAGGAAGAAGTTTTCCACAATACATGTCAACAATGCTTTGATATGTTTATGATGATATTGACAGGGTTGTTTGTAGTAGCCAATTCACAAGGTTCCGAGTCACGAGTCAATCTCATTTATATAGTTTTGACTCGAGTCTAGCTATTTTCAATTCACCAACACCGAGACAAGTCATGGAGAGAGCAGATGGTCGAATCCGAGCCATGTAGCAGTGAAGACTCGAGTCCAAGTCATTGCATCATGTTCAGTTTAGAGTTCAAGCTTTGTTTAAACTCTACTTGGTTAATATCGAATGCCTCACATTCATACTCATTTTGCTCACTCTTAACAGTTACTAGCCCTATTTTTGATGCACTGTTTTCCAGAAATAACAATGATGTGTTAACTTGACTATTCTTAGAATCTTTATAGTTGCCGAAATGAATGTCTTGGGCCCTTCCAAGTCTCGAGTCATATGGCTTGGTCGAGTCTTTTGCAATTGGAGTACAAGTCGAGACAATATGCAAATTGACTCGGAAAGGAAAATATTCATGATTCGAGTCATTACAACTATATATGATGTTCAATAATACTTTGATTTCAGCCATAATTCTTGAATCTTATACCGTAATTCTTCAAGTAGAACATTGAACAAACGGGACATGTAGAAAATTGGACCATAATAAACGGAACAAAAACTTACTTTGGCGGGGATGTATCGCTTTCTGCATATTGCCTGTAATTACCAATCGAGGAGATACTGTTGACAATGGACAGACTTGTGGATTACTTTGCTGTCGTTGGATGCGACCACGTCGCAACCGGTGATAATATCGGAGAAGTGGAAGGAAAGGTCGTCACAAAACTTCCAGATCAAGATTGGAAAGATCAACCTTTTATTCATGGACTTGAGCTTGTAAGTATTATAACTTGTTCTACGGAGAAAAATACAAAGAATTATTGCCGTGTTAATTAGAATTCTAATTGCAGCTATACAGTTTTTTTCTAAATTATATCAAAATTAGAAGTGTAGCTACAAATTTTTTTTTCAAATTAAATTAAAATCATTAGTTTTTTTTATAAATTAGATTACAATTGGAATTACTGAATTCGCGAAAACTTACAAATTTGCTCGTATCAAATTAGAGTTCATTCTCATAGGCACGACAATGACAAATGCTGTACAATTACCTTGGCTTGTTTCGCACTTTCTCCTAAGTCTAATGTTTTCTGGAAAACCAGGAATTAGATTAGAATTAAAATTGAAGCATAGAAACATTTCACAAATTAGATTAGAGTTAGATCACTGGTATTTCGCACAAGCTGAGTAGAACAACTATAAAATTATCAGCTTTTTCAAATTAGATTAGAATTAGAATTATAGCTAAACGGTGTTTTTTTCAACTTGGATTTGAATTAGAATTAAAACGACACAATTTTTTCCAAATTAGATAAGAATTAGAATTACGGTATTGAATTTGCGAAAACTTGTGAATTGAACCAAGTTCATCTCATATCGAATCAGGCTTCATTCCATATAAGCACTAAAATAGCAAATGCCTGCACAACAAGCTTGGCTTCTTTCGCACTATACGGTTTTCCTGTAACATTAGGGTGGAGTGAAAAATGAAAATTTTTGAATTTCAAAAAAGGGTCTTGATATGTGGTGCCAAATAGTAAACAAATAAATTCTATCATAATTTTGGGTTCGTACACCCTCTAGTGGTCGTGCAATTTCACCGAACGAGCCAAAAACAGCTAATTTCGCCATATCTGGATCATCACTTACACTAGAAAGTCAGTTTTGGGCTTAAAAGATGCAGAAGCAACATGTTTCTATCTCACTTCCATAGAACTTACCCTTAAAAATGAACAGAAAAAAAGTTACAAGCAAATTTCTGATTTTATAGGTAAAATTAAGCACTGAAGCAGTAGGTAGGATGGTCCGTGGACATATGAGCATGCGACATTACAGCATGCGAGACTTCGGCATGCGACAATTTGGCATGCGACACATGAGCATGTGGGTTAAACTACGGGTTAGAGGTAGGTTAGGGTTGGATTTATGGTTGGGTTAGGGTTAGGTTTTAGGTTAGGTTAGGCTAGGTTAGGTTAGGTTAGGCTATGTTTCGGGTTAGGGTAAGTTTTAGGGTTATACAGTCACATGCTGAAGTGACGCATGCTGATGTGTTCCATGCTGAACTGTCGTTTTCCATTGTGTCGCATGCTCATATGTCGGGCAACCGGTAGGATGTCAAAAGCGTGTAGTGATTGATCTTATGACTTAGCAACATACCCTATCAATTAGAACTACTTTTCAAAGCTTGCTCAAACGAATGAAACCCCCTCCAAGCATAAATAGGGCTCGGGCATCGAATAGAGACTGCAAAAACTGTAGCCTATTTAAAACAGCGTCCATTGGTAGTTCAGCGTCACGATATCGTTAAGTTTATAACAACGGCCCTCATGAGATTTCTTACCAAAATGCTGTGGTAGGGTTTGTATCATATTTGTCACAAAGCTCCTGAATGAAAGCACAAAAATTGAAAATACACATTCAAAACACAAACATCAATTCTATACTGGACACAGACATTTTTTGTAGCAGTATCACATGAGTATCAGTGTCCACAAACAATAAAGTCATGTTTAGTATTGAAATATTTCATCTGCTTTCAAGACCTCAGTTTTTGTCTGATGAGGCCATCTCTACGTTTAAATCCTGAAACATCGAGCAGATGCTTATGTCACCGCTGTCATATGTGTATCCACTGCCTGGTTGTGGCAAGGATAACTGAGCCTTAATGGCGATGATCGTAGGTTTCCCAGCTCGTGATCAGACAAGGTCTTGATTGCGATGCAGGCGGCTGTGCAATATTTTTGAGGTTCAAGTTGACAATTTGGTGGAAAGATTAAGCCTTGATGTTGATAACTGGAATTTCGAAGAATCTGATACTGGTGTCAATGTTGCTGCTTTAGGGTTCAGTTTCTTTTATATATCCTCCTTCAAAGTCGTCAATTGGAACCAGATCTGCAATATTTAGAGGCTGTACCCATCGTTCATTCAATATGGTTGACTCTCGCGTCTCAAATTTCAAAGTACCATGTGGGGCAGAGTCGTCCATCGAGAAATCCGAGCTGTCTTGCTCAATTCTGCATGGAGGTCTATTTTCCGTCATGGTTTCAAATAAAAATGCACAATCCATTGTTGATGGTGCTAAAAAATTTCCACAATATAGTTTCCCGTGTCACAAAGCTGACTGATACCCGAATTCACTAGGCTATCTTGCACTATCTTTGCTACGAAGAAATGCTCATTTAGAACATCCAGAAAATGTTTTGCTGGGAATGCTTTTGGTGACGAGGAAGGAAACGTCCGAAGATTTACAGTTAACAAGATTACTGCTATGCGCAGAACAACCATGCCGTACCAAATTCCAATTATGAATTTGAAGGAAGATCCTAAATGACACTAAACCTAAAAACAGCGACATTGAGCTTCAGTTTCTTCCAAATTCCAGTTATCAACATCAAGGCTTAATCTTTCCACCAAATTGTCAACTTAAACCACAAAGATATTGAACAGACGCATGCAATCAAGACCTTGTCAGATGTCGAGGTGGAAAACCTAAGATCATCACCATTGCGGCTCAGTCATCCTTGCCACAACCAGGCAGTGGAAATACATTAAAACGTGGTTACTGAAGCATCTACCCAGTACCCATATTTCAAGATTTGAAAGTAGCGATAGCCTCATCAGACAAAAACTGAAGTCTTGAAAGCAAATGAAATCTTTCAATACTAAACATGATTTTAATGTTCGTGCACACTGATACTCATGTGATACTGCTACAAAAATCTTCTGTTTCCAGTATAGAATTGATGTTTTTGTTTTGAATGTGTATTTTTAATTTTTGTGCTTTCATTCAGGAGCTTTGTGACAAATATGATACAAACCCTACGACAGCATTTTGGTAAGAAATCTCAAGAGGGCCGTTGTTATAAACTTACCGATATCGTGACGCTGCACTACCAATGGACGCTGTTTTAAACACAGTTTTTGCAGTCTCTATTCGATGCCCGAGCCCTATTTATACTTGTAGGGGGTTTCATTTGTTTCGGCAAGTTTTGAAAAGTAGTTCTAATTGATGTTGCTCAGTCATAAGATCAATCACTACACGCTTTTGACATCCTACCTACTGCTTCAGTGCTTAATGTTACCTATAAAATCAGAAATTTGCTTGTAACTTTTTTTCTGTTCATTTTTAAGAGCAAGTTCTATGGAAGTGAGATAGGAACAGGTTGCTTCTCCATCTTTCAAGCCCAAAACTGACTTTCTAGTGTAAGTGATGATCAAGATATGGCGAAATTAGCTGTTTTTGGCTCGTTCAGTGAAATTGCACGACCACTAGAGGGTGTACGAACCCAAAATTATGATAGAATTTATTTGTTTACCATTTGGCACCACATATCAAGACCCTTTTTTGAAATTCAAAAATTTTCATTTTTCACTCCACCCTACTGTAACATTTGAATTAAATTACTGTCGTTTCGCTGCAAATTAGTCTAATTAGACTTTACTATGATTATCTAGCAGTCCAAGTCTGTTTACACCCTACCAAAGCTCACACTCATTCACACATTCTCTTCAGTTTTGCCAACCAAACGGCTGGTTCGCCACACACGAAAGAGAACCGCCAAAATACTTCATCGCGGTATTAACGGACGAATTGGGAAAACGGAGATATCTCGCTGTACTTTCGTTCTGCGAACCTGCCGTGGAAGATGAGTCTGAACTTCAACCGGGAGGTATTACCCGGCGAGAAAGCTCTAAAACCGTGCGGATTAAGGGACAAAATGAGGACGTTGACGAATCAATGTGTGAAGTTTACGTGGATGAAGAATCTGAAGGGTCGAGCGGGCTCATGTCTCCCTCGAGTACAAGGTCGAACAAATCCACGTCAGACTCTTATTATCCGAAATGTCTCGTTCTGATATCAAGGCACCCGGAATTTGCCGTGTTCAAGGTTAGCTCTTATTAATTTTATTTACTGATGCTCAATTTGTGGTGCGGTGTTGCTAAGAGAGGTGCTCGAAGTAGTCAGTGTTGCTTTGCTGGAAGAAACATGGTAAAATTCTGATCAAATTACAAGCAGCCATTTCAAACCTACTTGAGTACTTGCAACAAGTAGAAGTACTTCATTACTGGCGAGTGGCCACCTCTGGTTTATACATTGGTCAGTATGAATAGGGTTCGATGTAATTTGACCTTCTGTTAATACTGAAAGTGATTCTAGATAAAAGCATTTCAATTATTGATCTCTTCAATGTCACCACTTCAGTAAGATAAGAAAATGTGCTGACTGAACTGATGGACGGTGGCCCTTGAAATGCATGATAATTCAATCATTCTCTACCATGACTGAGAACATCCTGGATATGCAAGGCATAGTCATGTTTTATGCTGATTCACTGACATTTATAGGAAGCGCAGTCCATGTTTTACCTAACACTGCCATCTAATTTATAGGCCAATTTATAGGCCATATCGTCACGTCCTGTCAACTTTTTATGTTGACGAAGCAATAAATGTCTGTCTGTCTGTCTGTCTAAGTCCAAATTGTTTAATTTTCCATAGGTCAGTGTTCAGTAGTTAGAGAACATGGTTGGAAAGCGGCATGCCATTATGTTTTTTTTTAATTGTAAAGGAACATACTGTGCAGTGTGTAGCCTATATATCACCATGTCAAATTGCTCCTCATCAAATCAATGGTTATTGGAAGTGACGCCTTGTAATCATTGTACTATTGAATAGTGTATTCTTATTGAAATGAACCCGAATATTTCCAGCCATCAGGGGTAATTGTCGGCAACTAGTAAAGAATTGACAAGAATACTGTGTGTCAACAATCGTATCGTATCATCGTAGTAACCAAGCCCATACTGTTTGTAATATCTTCATCCTGACACATTATCATATATCACAGTGTGCTTTCAGTCAAAATCAGAAATGAATGTACCTACACCAAGCTTGGGTCATTACTAGGGATGGTGCGAACCTCTGAAAGGTTCAGGTTCGTGTGAACGCGAACCTTTTTGAAAGGTTCTGTGTGAACACGAACGTGAACCTCATGACGTCACGTGACGTCATATTGCTAATTCCAATCCTATCTTTCAGTGAAGTGATAGCCTATGTGTACATGTACACATTGTACAGCTGTACACAATACCTAGCGACGACTCGGGCCACATCATGCCACAATGCTGAGGTACATATTGGCGTTTTAAACGTCGCTAAATATATCAACTGAGGCAATCAAGTGATATAATAATCCCATAAAATCAATATTTTCCGTCGTCTAGCCAACAATTTCGACGACGACTTAACAGGGAATAAAAGCTTACGCCTTAACGGTCCAGCCCAGACCGGAGAATGTATTCGGCGTCTGAGTATTGCTAGATTGATATCGAGCAGAGTGTAAAACAGGTTTCTATACTTGCTACCGATTTTACTCCATTAACAAGTTATACAGCAGTAGCCAACACCTCAACCGTACGGATTTGGATTTAATGATACAGTGAACCTATGCAGTCAAGATTGAACCTGAACTCCTGCTAGATTTTTTACATCAGAAAACGATATTAATCTCATTGATTGGTGGAGTAAGCATCATTGCTGACTACGCATTTCGCTCCTGATGTTGTGTGATTGCGGGTCAAGCTCACAGCAGAGAGTTACTAAATGTTCACAAAGGGTAATAAAGCTGGATATTTCGAGCAAACAATTGTAACAAAGAGGGTAAAACTTTTGAGATTGTCAAGGTGCAAGGTAGTTTACTGTTGATTTTTATACTGCCAGCGCCATGCATTGAGTGGCCCGCAGTTGAAATGCAATAAATTTGAACGAAAAATGTCATAATGAAGTGAAAATTGTAATATACGCGAAAGGTTCACAGTGCAGAACCTACCAAGGTTCTGTTGTGAACGTGAACCTCTAAATTTCCGAGGTTCACACACAGAACGTGAACGTGAACCTCGCGTTCACACCATCCCTAGTCATTACGCACTGTGCAGTTTTCCAGCACTTGGCTTTTTCAGGAAAACCAGAAATTAGATTAGAGCATAGAAATATTTCACAAATTACATTAGATTTAGATTACCAGCATTTCACTCTATTTTGTACCAAGCCTGGTACCTTGTTTAATGTATTTTCCATTCCTATTTCAGAATTGCCTAGGTCTAATCTACACCATATACATCGAGGGCTTATCGGTATCTTTGGAAATGGTGATAGCCAACTTGTTAATGGTTACCGTGCCACCGCGAGGGGCACCTGTTACGCGATTCACTATCGGCGCCGCCGACAGACAAGCTCTCGAAACGCCGGAATGCGAAGAGCTACCAGTCACCAAGTCTACAGTGGCTACGTTGCTAAGACATCTAGGTGATCTATGCAGTTTTCGTTGTATATTAGGATTGTTCCAGTTCAAATTTTTCTTCAAATTTTACAGGCTCTTCGATAAAGTTGTTAGTTTTAATAAAGTAATAAGCCGCACACCAAATTTGGCTCGATTCCAACCTGTAGAAACTATTGGAGTTGGAAAATTTTACATTCGATAAAAATACCGTGTATGAAAATGTTTCAAATTTCACTGGCAACCCCATGAAATTGTTAAATAGTCTTCAAAACCGATGACTAGCGAATTTGGCTCAAATTCGACCAGTAAAAGCGAAGTTAACAGTGTTCAAAATTTTGGATTTGAAATAATAGTAATTGCGGAGGGTAGATATGTGTATATCATTTGAAGGATTTGCCCCCCCCCCCCCCCGTAACTACTATTTTATTCAAGTCCAAAATTTTGTGCTACAACAACTTTGCTTCTACTGGTTGGAATTGAGCCAAATTGGTGATGCGCCGTTTTCTTGTAAACACAACTTAACAATTTGATGGGGTTCATTTATTGATTGAAATTAATAAAGAAAAATCGTTTTATAATAATTGTAGTCATTAGTCGGAGTTAGAAAATTTTGAATTCATTGAAAATTTCTAATTTCACTGTCAACCCCATGAAATTGTTAAGTTGTCTAAAAAAAGAATGCATAACAAATTTTTCTCAATTCCAACCAGTAGCAGCGATGTTGTCAGAGTAAGCCCTGCAAAATTTTTGGATTTGAAAGAAATAGTAAAATATGTTGGAAAAGTCTTTTATTTTATTAATCGTTAATCGTAAATACCGTAATTTTCCATGTATAACGCGCAAAATTTTCAGGATTTTTTGCCCTAAAATAGGGGGGTACGTATTATACATGGGTACAACAAGCCTTGAAAAAAATCTCCGTCGATAAAAAACTTGAAATCACACCTATCTTCATGTTTGTTTCCAATCGCGCATCACTTTCAGCCAGCGCGCGTAGTAATTCGTATTATAGAGTGTAACGCGCTGCTAATTAGTGGTAAGCGTGTTGCAATTAACGAGAGTCGTGTGCACAAGCACGCGATCTCCTGCTGAGTTGGTTTGCCGTTTGTACTCAAGCGAAATCAGGTCACTAATAGACACTAGCGCGCGGCAATTCTCGCCAATTCATCGCGTCAACGACAGGCCCGAACAATCGCATATGCAATTTATACATATACAAGAGGCCATGTGCGCAAGATATAATCGCTTGCGTAATCAGTCGCATCTCCGACAGACCTGTTGCGCATGACATAACCGTTAGCCTCGGCGCAATCGCATCTGTAATAGGCATCGTGCGCAAGATGTCGGTTCGTTGGCCTAAACTAACTCGCCGCCGGCCTCGCAGGCTTTGGCTGCTATCTACTATCGTTTTGAGACAATACCGTTAATTGTATAATGATTAGCGATCGTTGTGTAATGATTGTTCAAGAGTGACATCGTATATGAAATCGGAACTATTCATGTACTGAAATGCAGGGTGCGTACTATACATGAGTACAGGCTTTTTTCCAAAATTTACATGCTATTTTAGGGGTGCGTATTATACATGGGGGCGTACTATACTTGGAAAATTACGGTAGTACTATTTCAAATCCAAAATTTGGAACATTGACAGCTTCGCTTCTACAGTTGGAATTGAGCCAAATTTGGTGTAAACAATTCTATCAAATGGTCAGTAAAATTGAAAGAAACAACGAACAACCGTGTTATGTATACCAGTGGCTGACACAAGTGTTTTCCTTTCAGGAATATTGAATGTTATGAACGTGTTGACCGCTGCTCTTGTGGATCAAAAGCTGCTTTTCTATTCCTGCTCTTTATCGAGGCTCAGTGATTCTTGCAATGCCCTTACTGCTCTTATGTTTCCTTTTTCATACAGGTAAGCTTTGTGGATTGGTGCTAGGCTGCGTAGCATTCATTTTTATGCATGTGATATAGGACTTTGACTTCATATCAGTATGAATGACGAGGAGAGTTGGAATATGTACCTTTTATGCGACTACAAAGAATATAATGCCAGTTGTACATCACATTGAAGATTATTTGGTATTTTTTACCATACCGTACCTATTTGATTGCATTTTGTCATAATGCTGTGGGCTGATCATGACAACACAAATCTGTCGTTTCCCCGTTGAACGGTATTCTATTGTACTACATGTTCTTATGCTGTATTACGGCCAATGGCGGTTTCCACAGTGGGAAATACTATGTCCTTTTGGTGAAGTAGCACGGCCACTATAGGCTGCAGGAACCTGAAATCATTATAGAAGTATTTCATTTGGTATTTGGGACCATTATATCATGACCACTTTTTGAAATTCAAATCTTTCTATTTTTCACTCCGCCCTAATGATGAAGAGCAATCAAGAGATTCAATATTATTTCTTTCATGATAAGCATGATGGTAATTCGATCAGTTTCACAGACATGGTAATTTTGTGTATTTCAGTTATCCTTACATACCTATTTTGCCGAAGAAGTTGTTGGAATGTACATCCTCCCCAACTCCATTTCTTATTGGGGTTCACTCCAGTTTACGGCCAGAACTACATGATCTGGTAAGTACTGTAACACAGGGTGACTCGGTACCAGTTTTCTGACTCAATGCTAAATTATTTTATATGTTATGATTTTCTGCCTTTTCCTATTTTGGTGTCAGCGGATGGATTACAGCTGTGGATTAAACATGAAAATAAAATTGTTTTCACGTTTTTGATCGTTTTAAAATTACCGTGGTTACCAGAGTCACCCTTGGAAGTCACCATTTTTATGCAATGCTACGACGGCTAGCAGTCATATGCCAATCATACCAGTAGAGAAGTTGACTTTGGTTCCCTATTCTGTAGGCTATTCTGAGAAAATGACTCGAGTCAAGTCGAGTCACCAGAAATTGTGACTCGATTCATTACAACCCTGGTCTGATGCAAATATTGTGTCTTAGGTCGATGTAATCTCAGTGGATCTCGACGGCGGGGTTGTTTCTGTCCCAGAATGCATAACTATTCCCCACATACCAGAGCCATATTACTCGCAAACTGTGGAGCTTCTTACAAAGGTAAGTATCTGACGCGAAATCGATACTTTGTGGTATTTAACTTTCCCTGGCTGCAGTATTATCTGATCATCCTTTATAATCCTAGATATTCTAATCTGCTGTTGCTATGAATTATTGATGCTGTGATAAGTTGATCTGGTAAAGCCTGCGTATTTGTATTGTGTACTTGGCTCATGTGAAAAAGAGTGTTCATGTTTAGATAATGCTATAATTGATGAATGCTTCTATCAGCGCAAAAAAGGCAATAGAGTTCAGATCATTTTGTCTTCATTTTTGACTTCGCGGTCCAGTTGCATTCTAATGCGGTAGCCTATTCACCGGGTTTTTATTGATAACAATATCTGATTTATATGAAATTGCCAGTGCCATTGCTATAACACAGTGATTCCCAACCTTTTTGGCCCGTGGCACCCTGGCACTGCGAGTCCTTGAGTCAGAATTGGACAGCTAGAAAATTTTCATCATTTCCAAATTAGATTAGGATAAGAATTGTAGCTACGCAGAATTAGAATTACTGAACTTGCAAAAACTTTTGGTTGAAGAAAAACCGAAATTAGTTCCAAATTAGAACGAAATATAGCAAAAATCGAAATCATATCATACCAAATAGAAGTTCATTTCATTCTCATAAGCATTAGAAAAGCAAACGTCTGTACGACCGAGCTTTGCCTGTTTCGCAATATCCAGTTCTCTTGTAGCATCTTCCGGAATATCAGAAATTGGATTAGAAATAAAATTGGAGCATAAAAACATTAGATTACTGATATTTCGCTCTAATTAGTCTAAATAGACAACTATATTATGTACTTGTCCAAGTGTTCCCTGACTGCAACATTTCAGAAGCTTATGGTAAAGGTCACCAATTCGGACCTACATGACTCGAGATGGTGATCTAAAATGTCGTCACTTTTGGTTAATCACAGCTTCATTTTCAGTGATATCATCTTTTTAGTCGTCAGCTTCCCTATTGCCCTCCCACACAGACTTGTACGATAGGGTTGTTCAAAAATATTTTTTTTCACAAATTTTACTGGTTATATGATAAAATTGTTAGGTTGATTAAAAAAACAAATTTGCCTCGTACCCACTGCTTCAGTGCCCAATTTTACCTAAAAAACGGTCTAAAAATCAATAACTTGCTTGTAACTTTTTATCTGTTTATTTTCAAGACAAAGTCCTGTGGAAATGAGATAGCAACCTTTTGCTTCCGCATCTTTTGAGCCCAAAATCAGCTTTCTAGCATAAGCGGTTTTCAATATATAGGGAAATTAGCTATTTTGGGCTCGATCGGTGAAATTGCAAGACCACTAGAGGATGCACGAGCCCAAAATTATTATAGAAATTCTTTTTTTGTTATTTGGCACCACATATCATTTTTCACTCCACCCTAATATACAATGTTGTTTCCAATTCTCTACTAGTTGCTGACGATTACCCCTGACGAGTGTCAGCCGAAAATATGCGGTGTATTTCTTGTTAACAGGTTTTGTGTCCTGACCTTGTTGTCGCAGACTATGCGTACCCTCCAGATGTCGTGAATATTTCAGATCCTGCCAAACTGGTTTGTATTGATTTTTTCAGTCAAATCTGCGGTAATGCTGCAGTCTCGTTTTAAGTGTTTAGATAGTAGATGTAGGTTGGAGCCAGGGTTGTAATGAGTCGTGACTCATTTCGAGTCGGATGTTTTGATGACTTGACGCGACTCGAGTCAAGTTGTTTGTGAAAAACTGAAATCACTTCGCTTCTATGGTTTTGAATTGCATCAAATTTGTTTCGCGTCAACAATTTGATGGGGTTGACTGTAAAATTCGAAAATTTGTCGTCAACTTTTTTGCAATAAATTCAAAATTTTCAAACTCCTGTGCATTCACACCTACCAGTTTTGAATTGCATCAAATTTGTTTTGCGTCAACGATATCATGGGGCTGACCGTAAAATTTGAAAATTTGTTGCCATTTTTTTGTAATAAATTCAAAATATTCAATTTCCTGTGCATTCACATCCACCAGTTGAAATCTAGCTAAATTTGGTGTGCAGCTTTTTTAGACAACTTAACAATTATTTTGAATAGGCAGTATATTTGGAGAAAAAAGTAAGTTCTGAGCGACCCTAATCCCCATCCCATCCAATATTGCCAATAGACCCGTGTCTCTGCGTTAGCACCTCACTAAATCGTTATGGTGCTCACTTTTCAGGACAAAGAAATCCGTGCAATATTTCTGAGGCTGTTTTGCCGTCTCTTGATGGGCTACAGAAGCTTCCTGCAAGTTTGCCGCATTCATCCGAAGCCCGTCATAAGATTTCAAAAGGTGAGCTGGGTTCTGCCGTTGCATATTGAAAAGTGACTAGTTCTAGTTTTAGTTGCTAGTTTTGAAAAGTAAGTAGATCTAGTTCTAGTCGCGAGTCTGTAAAAGTGTGTATTTCTAGTTCTAGTTGCTAGTTTTGAAAAGTGGCTAGTTCTAGTTCCAGTTGCCATTGTTGATATATAATGTTCTTCTTCATTCTCTCTCTTCTATAACTGACGATTACGCCTCAACAGTGTCAGCCAAAAATATTCGCGTTATATATCAACATGAATATGTTATTCAATTGCGCATCGAAGTTTTTTGCCTGAGACTCACCAGTGATATTTGGATTTCAGGAAGAATTTTTGCTGTCGAGGGGTTACGACAAGATAGAGTCGGCCGCGTCTGCCGAATTCATGCCGAAATTACTTGAAAGTCAAGCGTTTTCATTATTCGTTCAGGAATGGGGTCCACCGTACCGTAGGTAGGTAGAGCAGCTTATTGAAATGGTCTTCCTTGATATTTCTCTTGCTCTCTTGATGATTTCGGTCAAATATGCATTTTGTGTTTAAAGATTGTAGGTAGTAGGTAGGTAAGGCCTACTATATCCTACCTTTTATGCTACCACAAAGAATATAATCAGATTATTACATCACGTTAAAGATATGTTATTTTTTCGACCATGCCTATTTCGTAGCACTTCGTGACAATGCTGCGGGTCAATCACTACTTTCCAGATATCTCATTTCCACTAATGTTATTATAATTTTTTAATATTTATTATATTGATTTATTGGAATTTTCTTCTTCATATAAATTTGACTGTCAACCCTATGTAATCATTGAGTTGTCTGCAACAACGATGCAAAACAAATTTGAAACAATTCCCACTCGTAGAAGCAGAGTTATTTTAGTTTTTCATTAATAATTTTGGAATTAGGCCTAACCACCGTCCAGGCTATTTTTGCGAATCCAAAATTTTCAACTGCAATTACTTCCTTCGTACCCGTTGGAAGTTACCAAAAATTGGTAGGCATAGTTCTTTTAGACAACTTAACAATTTCATGGGATTGACTGTAAACTTTTAAAATTTGATGAAAAAAAAATTAATTTTTTGGTGATAAATTCAAAATTTCCAAACTCCTGTAGCTTCACATCTACAAGTGTGAATTGAGTCAAATTTGATGTGAAACGTTTTTCAGCCAACCTAGCATTTTCTGTACAGATAGCCGCAAAAATTGGGAACATTTTTTTGGACAACCCAACTGTCCAGCTCTGATTATGACGAGAGCACGTTCATTGTTAAGGTTGACGGTTTTCGATCGAGAGGTCGCGGAGATATCGGGAAGGATGAAGAAAGAAGAAGGCTGTATCGTGAAAGCCTTGGCACACATGAAGGAACTTTCGTCGGAATTGTACAAAAATGTGAGTTTTTTTATTGAGTATGCCTACTTCTACAAAAAGTTGAATTGGTGATTGGCGGTACTAAACGTGGAAATTGCTTTCGTTGTATGTCGAGCAGGCTGTGCAAAAACACCTTTTTTCCAAATTCTACTGGTTACTTGATAAAAGTGTTAGGTTGCCTAAAAACGTTGCATACCAATTTTGGCTATTGCAGTCGAAAATAGTATTTACGGTGGCAAATTCTTGATTTTATAACATTATCCTAGACCTACTCACTCTAAATACTATTTTTAACATCCAAAATGTTCTACCGCGATAACTTATCTTCCATTGGTTCGAATTGCACCAAAATTTATATACATCATTTTCCTAAACAACCTAACAATTCCTTAGGGTAGCCAGTAAAATTTGGAAGATTTTTATTCCTATTTTTATTCAACAAATCCCAAACTTTTTTCTCTTATGGCAATGCTTGTACAGGTTAGAATTGAGCCAAAATTGGTGTGCAGCGTTTTTTTTTAGGATACCCAGCAATTTTATTAAGTGGCCAGTAAAATTTGAAATAAATATCTATTTTTGAACATGCCTATCTACGTTTTGACTACCGCATAGTTACTGTTACAGATGACGTTTTCTAATTTCGGTATTAGATTTACATGCTTCCAGAGTTTGTCAACTAGAAACTTTTCAGCCCATTTAAGTTACTTTAAAATTAGAATGATAACGACACACTTTTTAACTTATTAGATTAGCAAAAAGTTGGAACCACTGATCTAGTTGGCAAGTGTGATTGTTACGTCATGCTAGTAAATTTTCATTTGAAAATCTTTTTGATATGCTTGTTATTGAGATTATTGCTTGTTAATTATATAGATCTGAAAGCAATATTGAACTCCTACAAAAATGTGAGTTTGACGCATGGAATTTTATCGCTGTCGCAGGAAAACCCAAGTTCTGTCCCGCCCATCCAAAAAGTACCGAAACCGTCAGAAGGGGCGCACCTGCGCCCGACTCAAAGTCGCTTTCCGAGGCTCAGCCCGACCGCGGTCCAGACGTTCATGGCGGACAAGGTGTCGAAGAGCCGTGCCAAGAATCTCAATCCACTGAAACGACCCAATATGCTGGTGCCGTTTGGCTCGTCAATCGGTAAGCTTGGTTGTTTTGTAACGCTGGGCACAATGATTCTAATACTTAAACCTGAATGGAGTATTAAATCTAATGATATAACTATACACTCCTCGCCACTAAGAGTTGATTTATCGACAAGAATTATAGTTTGGATAGTATTTTCCACTGGGGGGAAGACTGTAGTCCTAGATTGCTGGTATTGCAACATAAATGTAATGCAAAAACCTGAAAAAAACGCTGTACACTAAATTGGGCTCAATTCCAACCAGTATACGCGGGCACGGAGCCAATTGAAATTTTCTAAATTACTATAAATAATATAATTTTTTTTTCAACTTTTACTGTCAATCCCATCAAATTGTTTAGCTGTCTACAAAAACGATGCAAAAGAAATTTGACGCAATTCCAACCCGGAGAAGCCATGTTATTGTATCTGAAAGTTTTGGATTTGCAAAAATAGCAATGACGGTAAAAAATCCCGGAATTTTGAATGAAAAACTCGAATAACTTCACTTCCACAAGTTGGAATTGCGTAAAATTGCTTTTGCATCGTTTTTGTAGACAGCTAAGCAATTGTACGAGGTTGACAGTAAAATTTGAAAAAAAAAAGATATTTATTTTTATATTAAATCCAACGTATAGATTTGTAGTTTCCAATGCTTGAATTGCAACCTAGCCAGACTTGTACAAACTAAATATTTAGTTAGTTGACGGTCAACTAACTAACAGTTTTTTGAGTAGTTCTAGTTCTAGTTGTAGTTGCGGATTTTGAAAATTGGGTAGTTCTAGTTCTAGTTCTAGTCGCGAGTCTTAAAAATTGAGTAGTTCTAGTTCTAGTTCTAGTTGCGCTTTTTGAAAATTCAGTAGTTTGTACAAGTCTGAACCTAGCACTTCATTCAGAAATCAGTCACTCGGATTCCGATTTACCCAGTTTTGTTGAGTTTAGGCCATTTTCTTGACGAATATCTCTCTCCCAGCACACAAAGACAAATCGAATCAGGTGTCGGCCAGCGCTCGTAGGATTGACGTCATGCGCAGCTGCGTGCAGTTCATATTCGAAAGTCGAAGTCTGGAAACCAAGAAGATATTCCAAGCTGGTGAGTAACATTATATGTTTTATGTTTCGGGTAAGCTAAACGGTAACATCCACATTTAAATAATTTCATTCGAAGGTAATTTTTGAATTCTTTCATCTCAGTTTTGGGATCGAAATCGTTTTGTCAACGCTACAATAATGACAATTGACAATTCCGCAATATGTGACGATGTTTTGGTTTTAAAATGTGTTTAAAATAACGTGCAGAAATATTGGTCCGAAATACTATCACAGGCTTGAAAACATTTGCATTGTTCCCTTGTTTCTGGTTCGTATGCCTTGGAAATTCACGCTTCCCCATTTTGACTAGGTAATTTACAGTTTTTTCATAGCCATATCTGTGAAGTTTTTTCCAAATTAGATCAGAATTGACAGTGATGAATTCGAAAAAACATGGAAATTGAATTCAGTTCCTTCTCGCCTATGCGCCTTCTTGTCTATGCGCCAAGCTTGTCTCGTTTCGCACTATACAGCTCTCCTGTAGCATTTTCCAGATAACCCAGAAATTAGATTAGAATTAGAATAACATCACAGCAACATTTCGCTAGTCAGATTAGAATTAGATTACCAGTGTCAAATTAGTGCAAGTACACACTCTGACTGCTGCACCTAATGTGGATGGATTATATTGAATTGATTCAATTTGATGCTTCTTTTACGTGCAATGTTTTTAAATTTGAATGCGTTTGTTTCAGTGTTGAGGGCCTTGAAAGGCAGGTCTGTGAGAACTGCTTTGTCACCGCAACTTGTAAAGTATTCCAAAATCAAGCCGTGCCTCGACAACCAGCAGTTTGAATATATAGCGCGTCTCTGCAATGCTGCTTTAGATGTGAGTATATTATTTTATTTCTCTGCCAAACAGGCGCCATAACAGTGTATTTCTGAATCTTTTCCAGGATTCATCGGGGGAAGATGATGAACAAGCCCTTGCCGCTAATTTATTACCAGTGTTGTCTACATTTTATCGTGTAAGCATAGCCTTTTTTGCTATTTCAAGACCTGCGTTGAACGCTGTACTATTACCTGCGTGTTAAACTATATGTTGATATGCAAGGTTCTTTCAAATTCTCTACTAGTTGCTGAAGATTTCTCCTGGCGAGTGTTAGCCGAAAATATTCAGGTTTATTTCAATATGAATATATGAACTAAGTACCGGGTTTTTGAGTATTTCTAGTTCTAGTTCTAGTGGCAAATTTTGACAATTTTTCCCAGCTCATTTGTATCAGTTTGTCAGTGGCGGATTTTCAAAGGTCGTTAGATCTAGTTGCTAATTCTGAAAAGGGAGTATTTCTAGTTCTCGTTCTAGTTTTGACTCTTGAAAAGTGAGTAGTTCTAGTTCTAATTGTGACTTATTGAAAATTGTGTAGTTCTAGGTCTAGTTCTATTTGTGACTTTTGAAAATTGAATAGTTCTAGGTCTAGTTGTAGTTTCTACTTTTTAAAAATTGAGTAGCTCCAGGTGTAGTTCTAGTTGCGCTAGTTTTGAAAACTGAATAGTTTTAGTTCTAGTTGTGAAAATTGAGTTGTTCTAGAATCTAGGTCAAGCTCAGATTCAAGTTGTGAAAAGAGTAGTTTTAGTTCTAGTTGCCAGTTTTGAAAAGTGAGTAGTTCTAGTTCTAGTGTGACTTTTGGCAATTGAGTAGTTCTAGTTCTAGTTGCTAGTTTTGAAAACTGGGTAGTTCTAGTTGTGACTTTTGAAAATTGAGATGTACTAGTTCTGGTTCTAGTTCGACTTTTGGCAATCGAGTTGTTCTAGTTCTAGTTCTTGTTCGAATTTTTGAAAAGTGGTTAGTACTAATTGTAGTTCTAGTTGCGCATTTTGAAAATCCAGTAGTTCGTATAAGTCTGATATAAACGGAAGAACTTTGAACACTCTTTATGGTGCCGAGTTTGATGTATTTTGTGTCTTTTTTACAGAAACTTTCTCAAACGGTTATGCAATGCCTCTATACAGTAGTTCAGGAACATCCAGTGTGGGCTTCCGTCGAGTTTTGGTATTACCTGTTCTTCCGAGACGTTCAAAGCGAAATGTGCAGACTTTACGAGAGGAAAAGGAACAAAGAGGACGTCGATATGTCACTGATATCGGCGCAACACAGCGGAAATATCAACACGAAATGTTTGGAAATTGCAGCTTCAGAGGTATGTATGAACTGCGTCTTTTATAGATATCGTCATGGACTCATTCCATTATAATTTAGCAAATGTTTTGACATTTGTAATGCACACCCTCGGAATCGTCCAATACCTACACATGCGATTCTTTTTCGAATTCTGAGTAAATAAAAAGAAATTTGAGAAAGGCTCGCCTGTTCAAAGGCAAATATATACTGTTTATATCAGGGGTGGGCAATTATTTTCCTCCGCGGGCCAAATGAGAAGTAGAAAATACGTTGGCGGGCCGAGTGGAAATTTTTAGCTATATTCTCCAGTGTGTTTCAATTTCTAAATTACGTTGTTAATATATGCTGTTCAGTGAATGTTAGGTAATGAGAAAGTGGTGGATAATTAATAAAATATCTATTTGTCGTCATGATTCGAAACAATGTTAAATATGATACATTTTTAACTCTTTTTAAACCCCTATCGACGTTCTTCTATTGAGACACTGAAACAGTTGTTCTCAAACTTATTTTAGGAACGCCCCGCTTCATGATAGTGAAAATTTTCACGCCCAATCCTACGGATGGTTTAATGGCATGGAAGGTTATGGTTGTTGATGAGGGAATTCTATAATATCAAATTTGGACAATACACAGAGCAATAACTATACTACGAGCTGGGAGTAAATCGCGCGGGGCGCGATAAAAATACATTTAACTTCGGCTTCGCGCCTCCCTTCAGATGCTTTCGCGGCCCCCAGTTCGAGAACCACTGCACTGAAATGTATGTATGAGACAGTACAAAGCTTGTTTTGATCGCTGCATTCCGAGCAGTGTGCAGCTCAGATAGCCTTGATGTTGAGCGAAGTTTGCAGTTTTCCTGAAGTTAGCACTCTCTTGACCGAGAGTTTTGTGTTTTTGTCATAATTCAAATCCTTAGTCCCGGCGACATGCTGGACAAAAACTAAAATAACGGGTCTACCCCTAACTCCAGTATACAAATATTTAGTGCGCTGAACCTTCTATGAATTTCAGCTTTCGGTTTCCTCTTTTTGACATGAACTTTCATCCTTTATGGGTGATAGATATTAGATATGATGATGATGATGAGTCATATGACAGCCACGAGTACTGATTGACTGGTTTTACGAACTAGGGATTTGGAAACGCCTCACGTAACGATTTGAAAGTCGTACCGTATAATGCGTAATGTGACAATCATAACTAAGAAGGTTTGACCTAAACTATGGAAAGAATGATTTCTTATGAATTTATTCATTGCTCATACTTTGCCACAATGCCTTTATTTTGAATCTGGAGTACGCATGAAAGGTATGTAGGCAGCGTAGTCGTAACATATTAATGAACAGGCTTCAAAGCAAACGAATTGCCTATTTAGTTGATACAACCTAAATTTTTGTCCACGCATCAACATTAAAAAAGCAGGTTGTATGTTAAGAATTCCAAGCAACCTTTCGCGGGCCGCACAGGATGGCTTCGCGGGCCGCATTTGGCCTGCGGGCCGCACTTTGCCCAGGTCTGGTTTATATTGTATTACCCTTATGCACACCAAGACTGTTCAAAAATAAATTTTGATTTCAAATTTTACTGGATACGCGATAAAAAATTTTGACGCAATTCCAACCTACAGCAGCATTGCTGTGCAAGAAAAAGTTATAGATTTATTCAATAAAATTAGATATAAAATTTTCAAATTTTCCTGGTTAGCCAGTAAATAGGTTTGGTGGTATGAAAAAACTATGCACAATAAATTTTGCCCAATTTCAGCAAAGTTATTGCAGTACAAAATTTTGGATATGAAAAATATAGTATTTACAGTGGCAAAATCTTTAATAATTATTATTATAGAGATCCAGCCACCGTAAATGCTATGATTTGAAATCCTAAATTTTTACTGCCTGCAATTGAGCCAAATTTGCTACAAATTGTTTTTGTGTACGACTTAACAATTTCACGGGGCTGCCAGTAAAATTTGAAGAACATTCTTTTATTATACCTAAAATTCTCTAGCACCAATAGCTTTAGTTCTGCAGGTTGGAAGTGACGATGGAAATGATTTAACCAGATTTTCCATATCTTGTAATTGAGTAGAAGTTTACAATGATGTTTCCACTCAAGTGACAATATATCTCTTACAAACCGAATGTCCTCCCTTTTATCAGCTCCGCGACAAGCTGTTCAAAAGCGAAAAAGAAACAGACGAACTAGCGCTGGCGGAGGAAGGCGTCATCCTGGGCCAGATCCAGCACACGGCCCAGCTCATGATATTTCTCCTGGTGCCACTGGACGAAGCGCCCAGCGCCAGGGAGTCGAACATGAAGATTTTGAGCGACCCGCATAGAAATGAAGACGGGAGTTATATTACGAGCAGGTGATTCATAGCAGTTTTTGTTCGTGAAAGGGTCAGAGTTTGGACCGCCAGAAACCTCTCAGCTTTTTGAAGTTGGTTTGGCATTTGTATTATAGCTACACCGTTTTCTAATTAGATCAGAATTAGAATTACTGAATTTGCGAGAACTTTGAAAATCTCTGTACATGAAGCTGGGCTCATATCGTATGATACAGTTTTCCTGTAGCATTTTCGGGAGAACCGGATATTAGCAGGGTTGTTATGACTCGAGTCGTGATTTTTTTGTGACTCGACTTGACTCGAGTCATTTTTACAAATACGTAAAAGGACTCGACTCGAGTCAAATTTTGTAATATCTCGACTTGACTCAGGTCATTTTTACAAATACGTAAAATGACTCGACTCGACTCGAGTCAATTTTTGTAATGACTCGAGAATAGGACGGCCAAGACAGACATTTCTTGTGACTTGGAAGAATAGTGAAGTCATCACATTATTGGTATTTCGTCTATCAGTCCTGATATTTGGAAAGAAGGCCAGAAACTGTTAAAACTGAGGAAAATTACTATATTATGAATGCGAACCATTTTATATCACTTTAGCGGAGTTGAAAAGAGTGGGTTGAACTAGATTTAACTGAAAACAGTGACCCTAATGACTTGGGACTCGGACTCCATTCAAAATGGGATGACTCGGACTCGACCCTCTATTCACCGACTTGGTCTCGGACTTGACTCGGTGGTGAATTGAAAATGACTCGACTTGACCCGAGTCAAAACTATAAAAGTGAGATTGACCAGAAAAACGAAACCTTGTGACTTAATTACAACCCTGGATATTAGATTATAATGAAAAAAAGAGCATTGAAATGTTTCACAAATTAGATTAGAATTGCAGCTCGGCTACGGCTAGTCAAGGCTTCCATAGTAGGATTAAAGTATTAAAACTAGAATTTTTGCTGAGAAAATATTGCTTGGTGTTAGGGCGTATATTTTCGTTACGGTACTTGAAATAAATCAGCTCTCTGATCCAAATTTCTGGTTTTCCTGAAATTGCTATAGTAGAATTGAAACGTGCGGAATGAGAAACACACGCCACAAAGACATTTTCCATTTTTGTTCTGTCCCATTATAATCAATCTCTTCCTTATTGCAGTATTGGAGAGTCCATGAGAGATGGCACAGACGATGACGATATATCGTATTCCAACGAAGGCATCAACGTGAAAGGCGTCATCGAAAAATTTGTGTCTGTTTTCGTGGACCGTACGTGTAGCGACACGGGGATATCGGCGGACAATTCCAAAAATCTGCTGCGAAAAGTCACAGATTTGGTCTCGATGCAGGTGAGATTTGATGGAAGCAGTGAAATGAAACATTCTTCAGTATGGCTGTTCAAAACTTGCTTTTACTCAAATTCTACTGGCTACTTGATAAAATTGTTAGGTTGCCAACCAATTGTGGCGCAATTCCAACTAAAATAAATATAAAATTTTTCCAATTTCACTGGCTACCCCATTATTGAATTGTTGGGTTGTCTGAAAAACGATGCACAACAAATTTGGCTCAGTTCTAACCAGTAGAATCGAAGTTATTGGAGTACAAAATTTTGGAATTTGGTAAAATAGTATTTATGGTGGCAAATTCGTTCGTTATCTATTAGCCTATAGATCTACCTACCGTAAATGCTATGATTTGAAATCCGAGATTTTGAATATTAATAACTTAGCTTCTCCTGGTTGGAATTGAGCCAAATGTGTTGTCGGCCTACATCGTTTTTCAGACAACCTAACAATTTCGTGGGGTAGCCAGTTAAATTTGAAAAACTTTTATGTTTATTTTTGATTGGAATTGAGTCAATGTTGGTGTGCAGCGTTTTCTTTAGGTAACCTAACAATGTTATCAAGTAGCCAGTAATATTTGAAGAAAAAAAAGTTATTTTTGAACAACATTACTGTTACTCACGAGCCAAAAATGGTAAATAGATGTAAAATTGTGAAAATGTAGTTGCTCGTGTTGTAGCAAGTCGTTGAAACCTGTCTGCTACACCGAATTATGTGCTTGTGTCGCATTTCAGCACGAATCGCTGCAAGACGTTGCTAAAGAAAGCAAAAATTTACCGCCAATCAAGAAAGTGAAGCTGCTCCAACCCAAAACACTGCCTGGCGAAGTGCTCTACGTTTCGCACACACTGAGGGCTTACTTGTCCCACGACGGGCGGCGCGTGGCCACCGGTGGGGTGGCAGGCGGTCCGGCACTTCTACCCGCAGAGGGGGCCATATTTTTATCCAATTACCGGGTTATGTTCATCGGTGTGCCGTGTGACGCTCTGGGTAAGAAATTCTCTGCTATGTTGTCGGATTAGTACAAACTACGAACTGTATTTGCTGTTTTTTATTAGTTTGAGTTGCAGATTTTGAAAAGTGACTAGTTTTGGTTCTAGTTCTAGTTCTGGTTTTAAGAAAACTTCAGTTGCCGAACAGCTAGAAAGTTACACCGGCAGGCTTGTACAAGCTACTGGATTTTCTAAATGCGCAGCTAGAACTGGAACTAGACTTGAGCTAAAACTCGAACTTTTGGTGCTCACTTTTCAATATTTGCAACTAGAACTAGAGCTACTCAAATAACCGTTAGTTAATTGACCGTCAATTAACTAAATGAGTGTCTTTTACCAGCCTGTTTACGCTTCGCCTGTTCTTTTCTCTGTAGCGTCTGAACAAGTGGTGATACGCTCGTTTCCTCTGTCCGCTCTACATAAAGTGAAGCCCTTCACGGATCATGACAAAGCGAAAGAACAAGACATCGAGTCGATGGTAAACATTTTTTCGAGCAAATGAGCCTATATCTCAATTTTATCTCTATGAAAAATGCGAGAATTTCGATGATCGTCCATTGATTAGAGCGATGAAACATCAAATTTTGAATTAATTTCGAATTTGGGGCTTATTTTTCTGTATCGTGTCCTAATATAGGGTTCACGGTCTGGTTTGGACTTGGCGTACGTCTCAATTAGGACTTGGCACAATGATTCGCGTAACTGAATCTGGATGGGGTATTAATTCCATGTCTGCGGCACCATATTTTGCGATACGATTGTTGAAATACAATGTTCTTTCCAATTCTCTATTAGTTGCTGACGATTACCCCTGACGAGTGTCACCCGAACATATTCAGGTTCATTTCAATATCAAATTATCTTTGATGTGACGTAGAGCTGGCAATGTATTAATCGCGGTCGCATAAAAGGTACATAATTGAACTTGACACATCTTTCATATTGTTCTGACTCAATAATACCCGACACAGAGCAAAATACTCAATAAAGAATCACCGATGTACTCTAGTGGTAGTTTTTTACTGGTAAATAACTTATTTGTGAAAATTTTTCAGCACTATGTTTCATTACTGTCTTCCACCTTCCAACTCCTGGTGATCGGGTACGACGACGACGTCACGGAGGAGAAGAGACTCGCGTTTCAGAGCAAGCTCGAGTGGCTCCGGAATCCGAGCACAATCGATCAAGTGTTTGCCGTCAGCCAGCAGATGACGCCCGTCGGCAGGTTGCAGAGCATTACGTCGGAGAAGTCGTTGAAAGTTGTCAAGTCTGGATCGGACGCTTCCATGTCGTCTCACAAGTTAGTCGATATTTCTCTAATCCCAACTATTGCAGGATTTATCTAGCTTTAACCATCGTTGGTTTTGATATAGATATTAATATTTGTATATATCAGGGTTGTAATGACTTGAGTCGTAATTTTTCGTTGACTCAACCCGAGTCATTGCCATTGACATGATCAGGTCATATGACTCGGCGCACTCTATGCGACTTATTCAACTCTCGTATATCAGGATTCATAGTAAACTCCCAGACCTTCGATAGCACCCGACAGTTTCATAGAAGTGAGTTAAACCTGACTTGAACTCGATAATGAAAAGTTAATGCTATGACTTGGACTCGAGTCTTCACACTATGACTCAGACTTGACTCGATTGTGAATTGAAAATGACTCGAGTCGAATGACTTGTAACTCGCAACCTTGTGACCTGGTTACAACCTCAATTTAATATAATATAGTACAATATAACTATACGATAATCATCAATCTTATATCTTAAAAGCAGGGCGATTTCTTTTTTGACCTAAAAAGAGAAAAATTTTGACCTAAAAAATCAAAATTTTGACTTTTGTCGATTTAAACATACTGAATTTCGACCAAATTTTGACCTAACGTATGCAAATTAGGTGTTTTCCGACAGAATGTTAAAATTGTACCACTTATCTTCATTTCTGGTTGGAACTGGCTGTCCTAACGAAGTAGTTTGGCCTGAAAAAACGTTTCTGGCTAAGAAACAGGCAAATTTTCAAGTGAAAAAACTAATATTTTAACGAAATCTGGCCCTATGAAGAATTCTGGTATTAATTTTATTTGACCGTTTATGATTCACAATGAGCAGACAATGGGCCGTTTACAACGGTAGGCCTATAAAGTAGGCTACAAGCTGCGAAATGTCAATGATAAGTTCACAGACAGTGCAAAATCTACGAAACAAACAATTGTGAACAATTTTGACTAATTTTGACCTAACGCCACAATTTTGACAAATCTTGACATGTCAAAAAATATCGAACTACTTATTAGATTTTAATTCCATGCTGATTTTTTCACATCTTGATGTTTGACTCGCGATTTCAGGTCGAAGAGTGTGATGAAGCAGGTCAAGAAAAAAACAGGAGTCGGGAAGCAGCCAAAGCTTGGCAACTTGATGACGGCAGACGGAAAAGTGTCGACGATATACAGATCCACCCTGGACTTCACCATGCCACAGAAGTCATCCGTGCCAGACGTAGAAATGAGGTGACCAGACTTTTGTACAGTAGTACAGTTTGCACAGCTCAAGAACAACTTTTTTTTTAAATTCTACGGGCTATACGATAAAATTGTTAGGTTGACTAAAAAGATATTTAAAAAAATCAAATTATGCTGTCATTGTCAACCCCATGAAATTCTTAAGTTGTCTAAAAAAAAACAATGCACACTAAATTCAGCTCAATTCCAACCAGTGGAAGCGAAGTTTTTGGTTAGAAAAGGTTTGAATTTATCATCGAAATTTAAAAAAAACATTAAATTCTACGGCCAGCTCCATGGTATTGTTAAGTTGTCTAAAACAAACGATGCATAACAAATTTGGCTCAGCGTCACGCGAACTCACGCCGACTAGTGTGTTGTTAAGTTATCATGATTTGAAAAATGATGTCTATCCCAAGATGTATCGTGCGTCTTACCCCTGTTATTTGTGTTTTTACATCGCTTGGAATCACAATTTCGTCGCGTTTCAGATCAATCAGCGATCAAGCGATGACGCGGATGATTTCGGACAAGAAAACGTTGGATTTCATGTACAGAATCGCGTGTCGTCATGACTACAAGAGGTTGAAGCTTCTCGACAGTACCACCAATTTTCGTTTGACTTCGGTCAACGGAATTTTCTCTGTCTGTAAAAGGTGAGAATTCCAAATCACAATATTATTAATTAAAAAAAAGAAGATTGCCACGACTTGGTGGCGAATTGTAAATGACTTGTCTGGAGTCAAAACTATAAGTCAAATAAAAAATATTGGTTGTAAGCAAGTCACAAGGTCCCAGACACAAGTCGTTTTCAATTCACCACCGAGTCAAACCCGAGTCAGCTAGCAGAGGCTCGAGTCCGAGTCCAAGTCCTTTTGTCGAGTTTTTAGTTCAATCCTGTTTTAACCCACTTTTTTCAACTCTGCTCAAGTGATATTGAATGGCTCGCATTCATAATATCGTAATTATCCTCAGTCTTAACAATTTCTGGCCCTATTCTCCAAGTATCAGGACTGATAGATGAAATACCAACAATGTGGTGACTTTACGATTCTTCGAAGTTACAATGAAATGTCTGTTTCGGCTGTCCTAGTCTCACGTCATATGACTTGGTTCGAGTCATGCAAAATGACTTGAGTACAAGTCGAGTCAATGCAAAAATGGACTAGAGTCGAGTCATTTTACGCATTTGAAAAAATGACTCGATTCAAATAGCGACTCGACTCATTGCAACTCTGGTTACAGTCCCGAGTACAAGTTGAGGCAATACACAAATTTGCTTGTGTAGAGTTGAGTTATCGCAACACTAGTTTTAAGACTTTGTCCATTTTTCAGCTACCCGGTGTGCGCCGTTGTGCCAAAAACGGTGACGGACGAAAGCCTGAAATCGCTGGCCCACAGCCATCACATGAACCGCTTCCCCTGCGTGATTTGGATGCATCCCAAGTCAAAAAGGATCCTCATAAGGTCCGGGGCGCTCAGGTCGAGAACGGCGGCCGCTATGCTGAAACATAACAAGACTTCGAGATCGCGTGAGCTTCAGTTATACTTTGCGTCCTGTGTTTTCTGGGTTGTTTCATTGAAATCATCTTGCTAAAGCAGAGATGGACAACTAGAAAAGTTTTAGCTTTTTCAAATTAGATTAGAATTCGCATTATAGCTACAGTTATTTCCAGAATATAATTATAATCATGTAAGTTCAGAGACAGTTTTTTTTCTAATTATATTAGAATTAGAATGATGGCTATACAGCTTTTCATTTAGAAATTAGATGAAAATTAGGGTTACTGAATTCGCAAAAATTTGAAATCAAATTCAATTCCGAATTACAAAGAAATACTAACAATTTATGAGCTTACTTCATATGAAATCATAGTTGATTATCATAAGCACGAGAATTGCATGTCTGTACAGCAAGCTTGGCCAATTTCGCAGTATACAATTCTTCTGTAGCATTTTCAGGATAAGCAAGAATTGGATTACAATTAAAATGCGAGCATAAAAACTTTTCACAAGTTAAATTAGAATTAGATTTGTGTTGTATTTCTAACTAATTCTATTCTAATTTGAAAAAATACGGTGTACGGTAGCCAACATTGTGATTCTAATCTAATTCGCGAAGGCTGAAAGCTATCTAGCTGTCCAACCTTGATCTGGCCTCTAAGTCAATCTAATATCAGTATGGCAATTAAATATTATTTTATTTAATGACTTGGTGATTATTGACAGTGCCCGCTGTGCTTCATAGCCGACGAAATAATAACTCTGTCTCTGGACCTAATTTGTTCCGCAGTTTCAGACGAAGGCACCCCCGGCTCCACGGCGGAAGTGGAAAGATTTTTCATGCAAGTTATCGCAGCTTGCCTGCAAGGAAGCCCGACGAAAAACGAAGGGAACGGAAACTCTGTCGCCACCAACGACAAACAGGTGACTTGTCAATAAACATCCGATCGAAATGGTGACGAGATTCTGAGTCAGAAGTGGGGATATTGTATTTTAAGGCAAAAACTGAAAATTTTTGAGGTAAAAATTGATTTTTTTTGACAAAATTTGGACAACTCTTTACACAAAAAACTTTTTGGTTTATGAAGAACAAGAACAAGCAGTCGAATTATTGTACAAAAAGTTGTCAGCATAATCGACCTAATGTTTGACAGTAATAAGGTATTCTTGGATGTCCGCTTTTGACTCGAGTCAACACTCGACTCGAGTCCCATCAACAAAATTTGTGACCGGATGGTGACGGAAAATTTTTGTCGACAGGTAACCAAGCGCAACAAGAACAACGGTTTCAAAAGCTCATTTCGCGAGGGCCGACCAGAAAGCATCATCAGCTTAAAGTCTTCCAAACGATGGGGCACTCTGACCAGGGTCATCGGGCGACCCACTACTGACATGATCAACGCGACCTTGAAGGTAAAGTTTTCGGGGTTCATTGTAGACTATGACAGCTAGATAATTCTAGTTGGCAACTTAGAGTAATTTGATCAAAATGCCTGTGATATAATTGTAATCTAATTTTTCAAATGTTTCTATGCTCTCATTATTCTAATGTAATTTGGAAAAAATGTGTAGCTATCACTCTAACTCCCACTGAATTAGGAAACGCTGTGTAGTGTTTCTATAATTCTAATCCCAGTGTAATTTGGAAAAAAAGCTGCTTAGCCACAATTCAAACTGTAATGTAATGAGAAAAACGGTTTAGCTATAATTCTGATGTAATTTGGGAAAAAACTGTAGCTATGATTCTAATTCTAATCTAAATTTTGAAAAAGCTGTATCTATAATTCTAATTCTGATCTAATTAGGGTAAGCTGAAAATTTTCCAGTTATGCACCTGAATTGTTTCTCTCACAGCCTGGCGGAAAGATGTTGTTGGGAAAACAGAATTCGAGTTCCTCTGATACTTTGAGGCCGCGGTCGGCGTCGTTTGCGATGCAAAAAGCCGAGTTGTTTGTGTTTGTAGACAAACACATTGCTAAGGTATGTCGCATTCCGAGGTTGGCTGCAGACTGTAGGATATGAGTTATTTCGAATTCTTGTTGCAGACTATCAAAACCGAACTGAGGGGTAGCGTCAGGTTTGTGAGTCTTGGCGTGCCCGAAGCCAAGCAAGTTCGCAGCAGCTACAAGACTCTGCTTAAAGCTTGTCTTCCGATGGAGGTCGCCAGGAATTTGCACGGGCCGGAGCCGGACTCGTTCCGCACCGCCGTGGAGGACAGCGGCTGGTTGCACCAGGTAGAGATTGCCATTTACATATTTTGATTGCATTCAGACAGATTGCCGTATGTGTGTTGGAGAATATAGATTGATAGCATTGCATATATTGGAATAGTATATTGATATTGAAATGAGCCTGAACATTTTTTGCCAACACACGTCAGGGGTAATCGTCAGCAACCAGTAGAGAATAGGAAAGAACGTTGTATGTCAACAATCGCATCACAAAATATGACGTCACCAGCATGAAGTTTTGTATAATCAGGGCAGAGAGAGCGCTCAAGCTCATGTACTATTTTTAGATGGTACTGGAACTCCTCCTGTGGATAAATATATACACCCTAACACCACGGAATATTTCCTCAACAAAAATTTAGTTTTAATACTTCAATCCTACCACAGAAGCCTCGGCTAGCCGTAGTTCAGCTGCGATTTTAATCTAATTTGTGAAACATTTCTGTGCTCCCATTTTAATGACAATCTTATATCCAGGGTTGTCACAAGGCTCCGAGTCACAAGTCAATCACACTGTTATAGTTTTGACTCGAGTCAAGTCGAGTCATTTTCAATTCACCACCGAGTCAAGTCCATGTCATTGTGCTAAGTGTTCACTGTTCAGTTCAATTTACTCTGCCTGAGTGATATAGAATGGCTCGCATTCATAATATCGAAAATTTCTTTGTCTTGAAAGTTTCTGGCCCTATTTTCCAAATATCAGGACTGATAGACGAAATACCAATCATGTGGTAAATTTACTATTCTGCGAAATTACAATGAAATGTCTGTCTTGGCCGTCCTAGTCTCGAGTCATATGACTTGGTCCGATTCTTGCACAATGACTAGAGTACAAGTCGAGTCAAATGAAAAATTGACTCGAGTCGAGTCATTTTACACATTTTAAAAAATGACTCAAGTCGAGTCATCAACAAATCGTGACTCGAGTCATTACAACCCTGCAATACACAATTTAATTCAAGTCTGATTTTCTTGAAAATAGAAAATGACTCCAGTCATTACAACCCTGCTGAACAGTGACTAAAACCCAATGCCTGAATTACAGCTGTCTTCACTACTGTCTTCTGCCGCATCAGTCGTTGATATTCTTGACACTCAATCGGCATCGGCCATGATCGCGCTTGAAACAGGATGGGACGAAACCCCGCAGATTACGTCGTTGGTTCAATTGCTCTCCGACCCATATTTCAGGTAGATGTATTCTCTCAGCTTGGTGCTTTTAGATTCATAACTTGACCAACGAACAAAATCATTTCTCAGAACCATAAAAGGCTTTGAGACTCTGGTGCGGAAAGACTGGCTGTCGTTCGGTCATCGGTTCAGCCACAGGAATAACTTCAACCAAGATATTTCCACTGGATTTACGCCGATATTCCTGCAGTTTCTGGACTGCGTACATCAGGTGTGACGAACTATTTTGAACCTGATTCTAATCTAATTTATGAAATGTTTCTAAACTCTCATTTCAATTCTAATCTGATATCTGATTTTCTTGAAAATGCAACAGGAGAAGTGTATAGTGCGTAGTGCAAAAGGAGCCAAGCTTGTTGTGTACGCACATTTGCTATTATCATGTTTATGAGAACGGAATCTGTTTTGATATTGAATGAACTTGATTTTTACTGTATACTTTTTATAATTTGGAATATTATTAGATTTTCGAATTTTTGCAAAATCAGTAATTCCAATATTACCGAATCTAATTTGTGAAAAAATGTGTACCTATGATTATAATTTAAATCTAATTTGTAAAATTGTGTGTTTGAAGAGCTTCCTGGAGGTACAGAACTTCAATATACAATTGAATAGTAGGCTGTGTCAATATTGAAATGAGCACGCATATTTTTGTTGACACTCGTCAGTGATAATCGTCAGCAACTAGTTGAGAATGGGAAAGAACATTGTATATCAACAATCGTATCACAAATATACTCTTGAAAAATGTGTATCTATAACGCTAATTTTTATCTAATTCGTAAAAAAGTTAACCTATGATTCCAATTTTAATCTAATGTGTAAAATAAAATGTTGACGTATGATTCTCGTTGTATCCTAATTTGTAAAAAACGTGTACCTATGATTCTAATTTTTACCAAATTTGCAGACAAATGTGACGCTATAGTACTAATTGTAATTGTTTTTCTATGATTCTAATTTTAACGTAATTAGTAAAAAAGGTGTGGAGTCTGTAGACCTAGCCACAATTCTAATCTAATATGAAAAAAACTTCTCTGCGTGCAGGTTATGAATCAGTTCCCGCTCGCGTTTGAGTTTAACGGTATCTTCCTCCAAACCATTGCCTACCATTCCACGTCGAATCGTTTCAACACTTTCCTGCTTGACTCGGACTGCGAGCGTCTGGACGCAGGGATCCTGATCGGTAAAGATAAGAGCGAGCTTCTGCGAAAGTCAATTCGAAATTCGGTGAACGGTGGGTGTTGTTGTAGCCGAGTTGAAATTGGGGTTGCAATTGCATGTGCTTTGTGATATCTGGATGCTTTCTTGTCGATGGTGTGTTGGGTGATGGATTGATTAGCCAATTTCTCGCTTCGCATGATGGTGTTGGCGACAGACTTGTACAAACTACAATTCTGGTTAGTTGACGCTCAACCAGCTACTGGTTCCTAGCTCTAGTTGTGGATGTTAAAAAGTGAACTTTTAGTTCTTCAGACTAATTTTAAAATAATTTAAAAGCAAATTTTCTGTTGTGTGATGTTCTTGCGGTCATTGCTAGCTCAGAGTCATCACCACTATACAGTTGGTGGGTTTTGGGAGCCGGAACCCTATCGTTTTGAAATGCTGATCTTATCTTCAATATTTTTAGCTCATTAGCAATTCAGTAGTTCGTAATATCAGTTAATAGGTAGATGTGCTTTAGTTAGATGCTGATTTTTAAAGGTGTTAAGTTCTGGTTTTAGTTCTTGTTGTGAATGTAGAAGATCCAGTGGTTTGTACAAGCCTAGTCGGAGGTGACCACTGAGCATGCCCTCATGTTTTTCATTTGTTTGTTCTGTTCCGAATATTTCATAGTTATCAGGGTGTCGGACTTGGTCTTCTTTGCAATGTTACCTTGTTGAGCGATACTATTAGTCGCATTATGACTGTTGTGGACGTGGTGGTACGGCGTGTTCAATGGTGCATGATTGGAAATCCCAGTATTTCTGAAATGATAGTTCGATCTCCAATATTTATAAGCTCAATTGCGATTTAGGAACTTTACAATACTGCCGCTTTTCACGCTGAAGCCTCACATTTCTCAAATGAATAGTATATCCATTATCCATATTGAAATGAACCCGAATATTTTCGACTGACACTCGTCAGGGTTAATCGTCAGCAACTAGTAGAGAATGGAAAAGAACATCGTATATCAACAATCGTATCACAAAATATGACATCACAATCATTGAAATTTCGTATACCAGAACGTTCAATGTACTGTTTTTAAATGGTACACGAACTCCTTTTGTTGACAAAGTCTTAGCTGGTGTATTTTGATAAAAGTCGACTCCAAGGCACACAAATGAAAGTGTGAACAGCCCCCTCGCGAAGACGCAAAATCTGCCGTCTCGATAATTTTTCGCACTAGCGGAATTATCCAACAGATGTTTGTAAATGGCAGAATTTATGGTTTTAGATTTCTGAGCAACAAGCTTGAGCGGATGAGTCGAGGTTGAGCTTTTCACCGAGCGCGATGCGAGTGTCGTTATAAAGCTAGGGACATGCTGGTTTATATGTCCCTGCAAACGCTTTGACGTTCTTCTCGCGTAGCCGTAATCACAGTGGCACTTATATTCGTACATTACATTTCTAATTGGCATCTGAAATGGAACAGCATAAGTCGCTCTGATTTGCAGTAAATATTCATTTTTTTCCGTTTTGCATGAGAAAATAGCAAATCAAGTTTAATGTGATGACATCATATTCTTGATGATCGTGTGGAAGGCACATGTCTGAACTTTCCGCGTTTTGCCTGCTGTTATGATGTCACGAAAGTGATTCGCGGATACTTGACTTGAAGCCTACTTCTCCGAAATCACTCATATAGGCCTACTCATTTCATTCTCTCTGATACTTCGTTTGCAGGTACCGCAGACTGGGAAGGTCACGAACGCATCCTGTCTCTATGGGAGTACATTCGCCTGGCACAGAACAGATCACAAGTCTTCCACAATCCACTTTATTCAACTTCAAATCATATTTCACAAACTGTAAGTTTGTGAATCGCTCTGATTGCTTCTACGATGTGTTACTGACTGTTGTTCACCTTTTTACCTATACTGTTAGGACGCGGTGTCAGAGATCTTTGCCTGGTTCTATCTAAAACGCTGAAATCTGTGAAGAGGAAATAGATATAGTCCAAAATCAAAACCGCTCGAAATAATGCCTAGACCTAGGTCTATTCAAAAATGACATTTTATATTTACTTGCTACTTGATAAAATTGTTCGGTTACCTGACTCCTCCATGAAATTGCCAGGTTGTCTGAAAAAACGATTCACGACAAATTTGTCTCTGTTCAAACCAGTAGAAGCGAAATTTTTGATATTCAATATTTCTAATCATAGTATTTACGGTTGGTAGATCTACAATCAATAATGGAAGAATTGTCCACCGTAAACACTAATTTTTTCAAATCCGAAATTTTGTACTCCAATAACTTCCCTTCTACTGGTTGGAATTGAGTCAAATTGATGTTGATGTCAGGTTTAATTGTTTGCTGAAAGAAATTGGTGCCCACTGCTTATTCGGTAACTTTGCAATCAATTTTTCAGCAAATTTTGTTACAATTGTTGGATTTTGAATAGGAAAGCGAACATAATCCTCGCGCATCTTACTTTCGGTGTAGGTTCTGAGAAAATAGTGTTTTTTTCAGGTATTGCGTCCTATACCTGCACTTTGCCGAATGGTGGTCTGGCCGTATCTGACATGCGAAGCCCTTGCCGATTGCCCCATATATGATGGCCTCTTGGGCGAATTCTTCAGCACAAAATCAAGCCCAAACGACGCCCCAGAGGTTTGTTTGTGTGTTTGTTTGTTTGATTACGATGTCAACAAAGTGTCATCTTGATTTTCAGTCTGGGGAAGGGTGGAGTGTTCCCTCTGGACGTCGGGTGGTCAACCCCGCATATGACAATGTATTCGAAGTTCAGCAAAACACAATCAAGTGAGTTCAATGATTATAATTTTTCGATGATTATTCAGCAGTTTCGGTACTGATAGTAATATGAATAATGTTCAGTGATTATTCCTTACCAGGAAAATGTTCCAGATTTGAAGCTCGATCAGAGGGGGTTAATGTAGTCATGGTTGGGACTCGAGCAGAAGTAGAGTTGATGTGGTGCATTTCCTCTCTTGTACAAGTGGAAGTTGGCTCGCAAATTCATCGTTGGTACTCAAGTCAGGGTTATAGTGACTCGAATCTCAATTTTTCGTTGACTCGACTTGACCGAGTCATTTTCTTAATCATGTAAAATGACTCAATTCAACTTGTTCTCGAGTCATTGCTCATGACTCGACCAATTAAGTCATATGACTTGTTCAAGTGTAATATATCAGGGCTGATGGTTGAGAAATAAGCCCAGAAACTGTCAAATAAACAGGTGTAAAGTGAGAAAAATGAGTATAATGAATCCGAGACCTTCGATACCACCCAAGAGTTTCACAGAAGTGTGTTGAACCTCACTTAAACTAGATACTGAACAGTGAACGCTATGACTCGGACTCGGCCTGTTGCTCCCTGACTTGAACTTGACTTACTGGTGAATTGAAAATGACTCGACTTGACTCGAGTCAAAACTATGAAAGTCAAATTGACTTGTGAGTCAGAACCTTGTGATTACCGCCCTGGTACTCGGCAGTAGCGGCAGTATTGATTACCAGTTGAGTTCAATGGAAAGTCGGTAAGGCCCAGTAAGTAGTTGAAAATAAATCTTTTTTTAACTGTTAGGCGGGCTAAAGAAATGCTTTACAACGAATTTGGCTCAATTCCAACCTGTAGAAGCTATTACAGTTTAAAAATTTTGAAGGTATTAAAAAAATTATTTTTTTTGTTTTCATTCAAATTTACTGTCAACCCCGTGAAATTGTTGAACGCTGTCTAAAAAAACGACACATTAATTTTGGCTCGATTCCAACCATTAGTAGCGGAGTAAAAGTATACGTGATTAGTTTGAGAATTTGCCACCGTAAATACTAGATTTTCCAAATCGAAAATTTTGTACTCCAATAACTCCGCTTCTACGGGTTGGATTTGAGCCAAATTTGGTTTGTAACATTTTTTAGGCAACCATTTTATTGACCACCCAGTATAGTTAGAAGGAAAATGTTCTATTTGAACAACCCTAATGTAGACAGCATTTTGAGTACTCAGTAGAGATATTTCATTAATGACCATGACTGAGCTGGATCTTCTTGTTTTCAGCTCCCTCAAACATCAAGTGGATAGCCTTATGAAGGAACTGGGCCAGGAACCGCTTTCGTTTCGCGATATCTTCAAGGAAGCCGGGCAGAAAAAGGTCAGAACCTTTTCCGTCAGTGAAACATTTGTTTTGCGTTATTTGTTGGGCTATTCGTGTTACAAACTCGCTTATTGTCTACAGGCCAATGTTCCTTTGCCCGTCGTCACGGCTAGAGAAGAATCACGAATACTGAGCCGGAAATTTGCGTCTGCGCTTACGACACATAACGTGAGTTTCAGTCTTGTTGGATTTTGACAACTATGGAATTTTCAGCTAGAATTAGAATTATTTGCAGAAACTGTTGAATCGAATGAAATTCTGAATTGCTCGGTTTTGCGCAGCCATATACTTAGTCGAATTTTTCCCAATATCATACTCCGAATTTTGTGTAGGTCACAAACGATCAGTACGGCGAGATCGTTTTGATGCAAGAGTTCGACGGAGAGACTCTGCGGCCCGGAGTTCTGGATTTGTTCGACGCTTCTTCCATCTATCAGCTGCAGACTAGTTCGTCCGAGGTCAGCTTGCTTGTCATTTCTTGACACGTCAATTCGTGCTGAAAGACGCGTTGTGAACGAGCCGCTACGTTTTGAGTCGCAAGTCATTCTCGGATAGCAACTTTTGACTCAAGTCATTTTCATTTTGTCATTGAGTCAAATCGAGTCATTTTCATTCGAATCAAGTAATTTTCATTTTGTCATTGAGTCACTTTCATTTTGTCATCAAGTTGAGTCAAGTCGAGTCATTTTCATTCGAGTCAAGTCATTTTCATATTGACATTGAGTCAAGTCTAGTCATTTTCATGTCGTCCAGTCATTTTTATTTTTTCATCGAGTCATTTTCATTTTGTCATCAGTGAAGTTAAGTTATTTCATTCGAGTCGACTCTAGTCATTTTGTCATCGGCTCCGAGCCCATTATACAAAAGATTCAGTAAGAGTCGCAGGTTTCGAAGATTTAACTTGACTCGATTCGAGTCAAATTTTTCAATGACTCGCGACTCGACACTGTTCTTGATGACGACGTTCAAGTGCATGTATGTGTACAACTGCAGCACGCTAACATCGGGGTATAAAAATGACAAAATGTAGCGTTAGCTCTGTGTTTATTCGTTCTGAAAAGTATCAACTACGAACACGCAAAGGTTTATTGCAATTGAGAGCGATCCCGAATTTTCTCTACTATTCCAGGAGCGAACATGCGAAGGCACGCTTTGGAAACAGGGCGCTTTCATGAAAGGATGGAAGCAGCGATTTTTCGTGCTGGACTCCACCAAGCATCAGGTAACGAAATTGTTCTCCGGAAAGATCACCGCTAACTAAGGCTGGGCGAGTATTGAAATCTTACGCTCCATGCCGCTAATAGTGGAGTTATCAAAGAAAATGATACATTTGATGCTATTTCCACTGTGGAGCCTTGAAACTCGATCGGTCATATCGCAGCGTAAGAAACGTGTAGTAAAAATCTGTGCACGTTCGTGGGAATGACGCTTCTGCGAAGTCGCGATCAACTCACAGCATTGTTACAAAGTGCAATGACATAGGCATGGTCAAAAATACCAAATTTTCTTTAATGTCACGTAGGACTGGCATTCTAATCTTAATTGTCGCATGAAAGGTGTATATAACAACGAGTACTACTCAAAGCCTAATACTCGATTCAGAACGGAAACACTCGGATACTCGATTTTGGCCTGTCGTACTGCTAACGTAGCTCTGATTCCTTTACAGTTGAGGCAGTACGAATCCAGTCTGGATCACAATTGCAAAAATATTTTCGACATGAAAGAGGTGGAGTCGGTGAAAAGGGTTGCGGCCGTGTCTGGGGCTCCCAAAGGGACCGGCGATAATGCGTTTTTTGAGGTTGGTTATTCATCTTGGGTATGTTGTTATAAGTTATTATGTCTTGTCCACATTTCATTTCAAGCCGTTTTTGCGTGCCGTTAGAAATACTGAGCTCTTGAAAACTTGAAGTGTCAATACAGCACTGCCGGACACTCTGAATGTCGGCAATTAAAAAGCATGGAAGGTCGAAGTACTGGCCCTGCACAAGACGCACCACTGCCACAGTCACAAATTCCACTACTGGCCAAGACAGGCGTGTCACAATTCATAAATCAGATGCCTGCGTCGAGTGTGTGTGTTTACCACCCCTAAAACTAGGGTTCCGTGGGACACCTGTTAAGAACCACTGATGTAGATTCTTTGAAAATATATTATCTCCGTTTTACGTGGATTCTTATGATAATTTCGCTCATAAAAGCTATGCATTCTTATTTTTCAAAATTCCAAGTGTATAAAGTCAGTAGTTTTGTCTAAAAACTGTTTAACTACAAGGGGAAGTGGTCTAAAAAATAGCCACTTGTGTAAGTATCGCGAGTAAGAAAAAGCTTGCATGTTCTATAATAAAGCAAAAGTGACCTGTTATTGACCGGCCCTGCTAAAAACCAATTAGCATTTCACAGTTTCATTGCATTGTGAAAAGTCAAGTTGTTTTTTTCAGCTCAAAACATCGAAACGAATATTCCATTTTATCGCCGACAGTGAGGAAGCGGCCCAGAAATGGATCGATGCGATTCAGAGCTCGTTAGAAGCGTGAACTCTAACCGGACTCGAATTTTGAGTCACAATCGCAACTGCCCAGCCGAATAACAATGGAATGGTTGAGGTCATTTGAGATCTGTCGATGGTAGTAAAAATGAAAGCCTGTCCGATAATATCAAGTCTATATCGCACTTTGAAAGAGGTATCAGTGTCAGCCATTAACGGTGGGAAATATCAACAATTTTTGCGATGTAACAACATGGTAGTAATATTGATCTATTTCTTATAGCTTACAAGCGTTCAGATGCAGCCTTTCTAGCTTTTTCGTGAATTCTGGAAATGCGCCTAGATGCCATATCGGTCGAGCTCTAGTGAACATACTGGTCACGTACCCGCGGAACATAAGTTTTGTCAGTTTTGCATCCATCATGTTTGTCCCAATTCCAATTTCTCAATTAGGAAGCGTGCATTGCAATATTGAAATCTCCAACAGCAGCTTATATATGTCCGAGTTCTCCATTACTTAAGAAACGCAAACAGTGCAATTTATGTGTGTTATTCTCAGTCAAAATACCACCCACTATTATGCCTCAGTTGGCTATAGCCCAGCCATCCCAGTTGGTGTATGGTTATGAGCGATTCTATCAATCTTACATTTAATGCCTGTTCTCGGGTATGTGTGTTTACTGTTCCATTTCGATTAACGTATATTTTCTTCACTTTGCGATTTGAATTGATTATGTAATTGTCATAAATAACGATTGCCAGGTTTATGAACAAAAGTATCTCGATCTAAAGTTGGCTCGCAACATGTTGCGCAACACATTCAGTAGTTACAACATCTCCCGCAACATGTTGCGCAACACATTCAGTCGTTACAACATCTGTGCTATCCAGTATTGCGCCAAATACACCATTTAGTTATGCTTAACTCAGTAAAAACCTGGAACAAATCCCCCTGTAAATCTGCTTTGTAGAGCAATTGAAACGTCGGCCGTTCGTTTTGTAGTGTTTAATTTTCTTTACTGCTTTTTCTTTGGTTTTAACCGAGCCGAGAGCTACATAGTATTTATTATCCGGGAACATTTTTTTGTGGTGTCGCGTTTTTTTTTTTCATTTGGTGATGTGTAGCCAACGCTATGTCAGAATAAAACTATCTGTTTTTTGCAGTTACTGATAAGGTGTGTGTTGAAATCGCGTTTGGCAGTGTTCAGAGCAGACTCAGACAGAGACAGCAGGCTCTAATTTCAATTCTAATCTAATTCATTGTTTTCCTGAAAATGCCTGTTTTTCCGCGGAATTTTGCATCGACTTAACAAGTACACCCCTCTCGCGCAGAGGGAAATCTAGTGACAAGCCGCCATCGCATAACTTAAACCGTACGCTTATATTGTGTGACGAATGATAGCCATCCTGGCATAGTAGCTTGTAGTATGCGAACAACATTCTAGTTTCGATCACAAACAGAACAGCAGCAAAGAAATATAGATAGCTCTCACAGGCTTGTTCACTTTCATGCTCTCAACTACAACAACAAAAAGAGGATGATTACTTCAGATCTAACAAAAGAAAATATATTAGAGGACGAGGTGAAAAGATATTTCGCAGGACAGAGCGAGGGCATGGACTGTGATGTTTTGAGTTACTGGAAAAGAGAAAATCGTTTTCCTCATCTCAAGGCTGCTCCTGCTCGAGAACTCGTAGCCATGACTAGTGGCAATAGACTCGTAGGCATGACCCTAGGCCGTTTTCTAAGTATCTCGGTCATGGCAGTGTCCGCGCCATTGCATGTCAAGGAAATATGCTTAGTCATATCAGCTGACTCATCATCTATGGAATGCTGTTGCTATAGAAATTAAACATGGAACGGCAACGACCGATTTTGCAGCTTCGTTCCGCTTCACCGAGGCTGGAGTGGAGAGTGGATTTGCGTAAGCGACTGTAGGATTTCTGGCAATCCAAAAGCTATCTTCCCGAGCACAGAAATTATTGAATATGGTCTTGATCGAAAGCCACTGTTGCACCGATTCCGAAAATATAAATTAAAATAATGATCAGGCACTGATCCACCTAGAATCCGTCCTCCAAGTCGAAATATCGGCATTGTTCGAACAATCAGAGAGTCGCAACGGGTCACTGTTATGGTCATTGTGTTGCGGTTACCCGATTGTTCTGAACAATGCCGATATTTCAGACTTGGAGAACAGATTCTAGGTGGATCAGTGCCTGATCATAATTTAAATTTATATTTTCAGAATCGGTGCAACAGTAGCTTTCGATCAAGACCAGATTCAATAATTTCTGCGCTCGGGAAGATAGCTTTTGGATTGCCAGAAATCGTACAGTCGCTTACGCAAAACAATTCTCCTCTCCAGCCTCCGCGAAGCGGAACGAAGCTGCAAAATCGGTCGTTGCCGTTCCATGTTTAATTTCTATACTGTTGCCATCGCTGAAGTCATTTCAGCTAGTGAGGAAAAGTGTTGTTGGGCACAGGCAAATAGCTTTTTTAGAAACAACAACACTAATTTGAAACGGAAATCAGGTTCATCATTTCAAACTGCTTTATTTCGCATTCTTCCAAAATCACAAATCAGATATCCGGCCCCAAAATATGACCTCGTGTTGGTAAAACCATTGTCATGGTTATGAGAATGCATTGTGATGTGATATGAAGTTTGGCTGTATTTATTTCTTATTCACAATTTCATTCAATTTCCAGGTTTTTGCGAATTCAGTAATTCTAATTCTAATTTTAATCTAATATGGAAAAACGTGTGTAGCTCTAATTCTAATCTAATTTGGAAAAATCTGTGTAGCTCCAATTCTGATTCTAATCTAATTTGGAAAACATCGTGCAACTCTAATTCTAATTCTAATCTAATTTGGGAAAAGTTGTGTAGCTCTAATTCTAGTTCTAATCTAATTTGAAAAGGCTGGAAATTTTCCAGTTGTCCAAGTCTGGTTCTGAGCTCGTTCGATAGCGAATATATAGCGACACAGATGTCTAGATGTACTGATAGAAGAAAATTAGTTGAAGGAGGCAGCGTAGCCAGTGGCGGAATTGGCCCGAATCTCATCCTATTTTAATATCGGAACCCCGATTCTACATCCAAAATTTCTAGGTAGACACGGCAAATTATGAAACTTCTCTCTTTCTGCTGGCTACGCGCCTGCTAGTTACACTGGTGCTTTTTCGCTCCAAGTGATATGGAGCGTCACTTCGATCCACAATTTACCGTGGACTAGGGTTACCATACGTCCTCTTGAGAGGATTTGTCCTCTATTATGTAAGTGTCCTCGGAGGACGCCTAAATGTCCTCCTTTTTGAGACTTTTGGTTAAATATAGGGCAAAATTCGACTAAGATACAGTAAATCAGCACCACTGAGTAACGCTCCGGCGGCTATTTCGGGAGCTGAGCCGGAAAGTTGACCTTGTTTTAGTCAACCAACTGAGAATGTGAAAGAAAAACTGTATTTTGGGAGCTGAGCCAGAAAGTTGACGTTTTTTCTAGTCAACCGACCACGAAGTACAAAAAAATTTAAATATGGTAACCCTACCGTGGACGCAAACTTCCAGCATCGTATGGTTGATTCACTGCGGTAGAATTGTTCGAACGGTTGGTAATTCAACGGAACTACGTTTCAGCATCAAGAACATCCTTTGAATTGCTTCGATCTCGTCGGAACTAGATAAAAGATATCGCATAGGGAAATTAGGAAATCCTACTAACGAATCGTTGAACTGTTGACGCGAATTGCAACCAGATTCTGTACAGTGCACGTGCTGGGGATTTATACGTAATAACTTGCGTATTTGAAACTCAAAATTTCAAGTGAAATATCTGTTTTGCGTTTTGTGACTCTCATTCGCCATGGTTGAATTCCTGTCGTAGTTATGCCAACAATAGAAGCGGGACAATCGGGCCGAGCGCAGCGTAGATGTAAACACACACCCATCAATAACAATGAACGCACGAGACTTATTGTCATCTGTTCGTACCGATCTGAAATCGCCAGCTGATCTTTTGGCTGTGAGCTTCGGCAGGCAGAATGGGAAGTGGATCATCGAAAACAAAGATTGCAAGTGAGTTACCGTTACGAATTCTGAAAGTTGGAACACTCGTGTACCAGGTTATCAAGATATATCACGGCGAGTCTACCTGCTAGCACTCATTGCGCAATATCACATAGCCGTATTGTATTTTCTGCGTACTACATAAGCCTACTGTACTACTACAGACTATATATTCGGTTTGGTTGGCTTTCCAAGTCGTGCTCTGATCCTTTGCGAAGTGTAAATTGAAGTTCGTCATAAGGAAGTCAGAACAAGTTTATTTATCTTCTAAGAAACGGTATGACGACTGAGGGCAAATTTAGACTCGTCAGATATGAGCAACGGACATTGCCAGATGCAACAGTCATCAAAGCCGGTTCATCGGATTAAAAAGACGACATATAATATGTGCTGCGTCGTGGTGTATTAAATTGTTTAACAACACACCGGGATTATAAAACCGAATTAAAATTAAAATTCAAACTTGAATAAGAGTAAATCTAAACTTTAATTTTTGAAATTGCATGTTCTATATTTATAAAATCAACAGACTCCCAAGCCGTAACTGCAAAATCAGACAATGCAGCTGCCGGAGAGGGTCGCTCGAAACCGGAAAATCCGGACGCCCCGAAAAATGAAGATGATCTGCTCGTGGATAAGATCAGGGTGAGTTATAAAATAGAATCGCGTGCGCCATTTTTATCGTAGCGACGTTTGCTATATCGGTAAGTCGATCGGTTCGATGCCTTATTCCTATATTTTCATATTATCGCAATATTGTCAATTCAATTCAATTTATTGCTGAAGGCTTTATCATTTCAATACACCACAACACTGCGATACATGTCATGTTTTGAAACGACAAAAACGACCGAACTGTCACACGTGTGGTCTTACACTGGTACCCGATGCTCTTAAACGAATTTAATTTACCACTGCCAAGAACGCTCCTACACCGCAGTCGCAGTCTTGTGATGTTTTGAAACGATGAAAATATTAATAAACCTGATTGATTGATTGATTGATTGATTGATTGATTGACACCTTTTAACAAAATTGCAGGTATCCGCGCAGAACCTCAAGCAGTCACAAAACTTTGATGAAACCGCCGTGGACGATCTGAACGAAATTCTTAAGGTAAGTCCCCACGAGGCAATAGCATTCACGACTCACGAGACTAAACAATGCAAACCAGAATCAGCCTGAGCGTCAATCTCACTTGAATTGGCAAGGTGCGTGTATGGACTCTATAGAGCAGGGCTTACGAAACTAAGGATCGAGAACCCATGAATTAACACGTAACAACACTAACGGGTTGCATAGAGAATGTACCGATTTCGCACCACTATCAGTTTTTATTAATATTTTCATCATTTCAAAACATACCAAGACTGCGACACAATGAAAAGATAGGAAGGAGTCGAAACAACTTGGAGTAGCCTTCAAGATCAGACACCCACCTTAGCCTAGGCGAAGTAAAGAAGAGGCATGCACACTGAATTAAAAGTAATGCAGAGAATATAAGACGCAAGCGACAAAATGAGGTGGCATGTGGCGGAGGGCGAGGTCCGATGTTAGGTCGTGGTCCAATAATCCCGAAAGCTGCTGACTATAGTATTCATTTAGAAGAAATAGGGCGGCATGTCATGGGAAGCGAGATCGATAGGTCAGTCGTGCTCCGGTAATCTTGAGGATGGACTAGCTGTATTTATTTAGTAGTAATTGCTTGTATTTCGACTTGAATGCCGACATGCTCGACGACTTTCGGATAGCCGGCGAGATGCTGTTCCACAATTGGGGTCCGGCATACTTGATAGAGCAATGCGTTTTCTTGTATTCCGTCCTGATCATTTATGGTAGTGTTCTTCGTTGATGCGCGTGTGCTGTACTTGTGCGCTTTTGACTCCGAGATGAAGTAGTCGTTGAAATTATAGGATTGCATATAACACAATCAAGTTATTGGTTGAGCCAAAAAGGACTACGTGTTGGCCTGTAATCTGAAATCAGTACATTGAGCCTATACGCCTTCTGTTCGCCTCGGATATGTGAATTCTTATGCCGGCGATGTTACATTTGATGATACGATTTACCTGTCGAGTGTCGGCCGAAAATACTCGGGTTTATTCCAATATGAATACATATTAATAAATTGTATTGAAGTTGCGTACCACTAAGAGTATCTCCTGAACAATTCCGTCAGGTTTTAAGTCTGTTTAATACCTTTTTTCTTATTCAGTCGTATTACCTAACATCTGCGAAACCCAAGGCTTTGGAAAGCATCTGCGACGCTCTCCTAAAAGAAGATATCTTGAAGACCTTCGTTAGGCTCTGGGATCTGTGTCACGAAAGTCCTGATGAGTTTTACAGCAACGTCGAGCACATTCTTTTCAAGAATTTGAACAGGGTTCGTATACACGGGAATTGCGAGTATGGCCTGCCGTATTACTGAACTCTACCTGAGTAAGTCGATTCTGGATCGAGTATTAGGCGTCGAGTATTCAAGTATCATTCATTATAACAGGATGAAAGATGTGGATAGTTCAAATATGTACCTTTTATGCGACCACAAAGAATATAATGTCAGTTCTAAATCACATTAGTAGTATTATAGCCTGTCTTTATACCCCCTCCAATCAGCGTCGAGTATTTGATCACGTGACATCTGTTAGCCAATCAGAATGCAGAAGGATGTGGGTGTGGTTCCAATACGAGAGAGGTTTTGGTTGAGCGAGAGATAGCATAGTTCCAGTCCAGTAACGCTGAGATATTTATTACGTCATTGCGTAAGTTGATTACCTATGATTGCGTATTGCACCATGATTGCGTCACATGCGTAGTTGATTACTTTATTTATTACGAGAGCGGCTTTGCTTAGTTCCACTAACGCTGAGATATGATTACGTCATGATTGCGTCTAGTTCCAGACATGTTCATGAATACGTCATATGCGTAGTTGATTACTTTAGTAACGCTGAGATATGATTACCTCAATATTGCGTTGATTGCCTTTGCAGTTGAAGCAAGTGCAAGGCAATATATAACGTGTAATATTTATTACATGATTATTCGCTGTAGGCTGTAGATTGAATATGTCAAAGATTACTGCTAATGATATATACGTCATAATGGATCGAATTGACCTGATGAACTGGTATAGGTTTGCACGTGAAAAACTTGAGCTATCTGACAATGAAATTGCCGAATGTCAATACATGGATTGCTATAACTTAACTGAGCAACGATATCAAATGATACAGTTATGGATTCGTAAAAATGATCGTTACGCTACGATGAACAGCACTCTGCGGTGAACATGCGTAGTTGATTACTTTAGTTATTACGAGAGCGTCTTTGTTTAGTTCCAGTAATGCTGAGATATGATTACGTCATGATTGCGTCTAGTTCCAGTCCAATAACACTGAGAAATACGTCATTATGATTGTGTAGTTGAAGCATGTTCATGATTACGTCATATGCGTAGTTGATTTTTGGAACAATTACGTAACCCCACCTAGCAATGATTACTGAAAATAATTAATAAATCTCACAAACTAATAATATTAAAATTGGTTAATATTGTGAAAAAAATCTCACAAAGTAATAATATAAAAATTGGCTAATATTATGAATATCTAATCATTGTGAAATTAGCAATTATCTCATGTTGTTGATGAAAATGATCAGCTTACGTAGCGAGGTTAGCTTGGTTCCTGGAGACATCTATACCTTTGTCAGAAATGTTCATCCAACGATTAGGTAATTAAATACGCGCGCTTATCATTGCGTCCTGAAAAGCTAGTTGACTGGAAGTGAATACCCTAGACAAGTCCGAACCTGTATATATTGCAGCATATTAGAGATAGCTTGTGCAATACCCCTAAATACAACAAAATGCGGAGAGTTGATATCGCAATAGGTGCGCGGTACTCGACAATAACAAAACGCAATTGTTTGAACTTAGTGGATCCCATACAGCATTGCTAGCTCTAAATACTTGACCGTTGAAAAATCTGTTCCCCAATGAGTTCGACAACAATGCGTTACTCGTAGCGATTCAATCGTATACTCTATAATAACAAAAACGCAAATGACTTAGTGGATATCACTGCTAGCTCTAAATACTAGTTGCATAGCTGAGGCTAAACGCAGTACTGTTTGCGATCACAGTATAATTATATAACGCACATGCTTGTTCAGTGATCCAGTGATACTCCATCTATTAGTCGATTTAAATTGATTTGTCTATACCGTGCATAGTGTCGATACCGATTTGTCTATACCGTGCTTTGCAAACAATGTAAAAGAATAGAAGCGAAGTTAGCTTGGTTCCCTGGGGACACCTATGCCTTTGTTAGGAATGTTCATCCAACGCTGAACGTTGTATATTCCGCAATGCCAATATAGCCGAAAAGATCAAGGTGTACGGAGCTTGATGGAACAGGCAAGAGTAAGCGTAATACGCTGCTTTTGATGGGACATTTCCGAGGTTTCGATCGGAAAACGAACCTAAAAGTTCTGGTTGATATGCTGGTTATGTTGATATTCTCGAAGATATAATCGTAGTCTCTCATACGAATATCTTCTTAGAGCTACAAACATTCGATATACAAAAATTGTTGATTTGCACCCTACGTTATGGTGAAAACCTGCTACATACACCTATTATATGCTTACTTCTTGATTTAAACCCAAAGCTCTCATACACATAATATTTCGTTATAGTTCCGTTATAGTGATGTTAAAGTCAATGTAATATATATATGATGAGCGAATGATGAGCGATGAGCGAATGTTCCTTATGATAGTCGATGAAATATTCGAAGACAGTCAAGAAAATTAGGTAATTAAATAGGCGCGCTTATCAATGCGTCTTTAAAAGCTAGCTGACGGGAAGTGAATACCCTAGACAAGTTTGAACCTGTCTATATTGCAGCATATTAGAGATAGCTTGTGCAATAGCCCTAAATACAACAAAATGCGGAGAGTTGATATCGCAATAGGTGTGATTCCGAGACAATTCAAATTGTTGAGAATTAGGACTATTTGCATCCATCTGCGATAACTGTACTGCGTATTGCTATTTGGAAAGGCTCCAATAGCATAGCTAGCATCAGCATTCTGGAAACTTGCATCGGCTTATTTTTATTAATCATTGAAGCCGTGTAAATTATAATAGTGAACGTCGTTTGTACAAACTAATTATTTTCATCAACAACACAAGATAATTGATAATTTAACTAAAAAATTAATAAGATATTCACAAAGCAACAATAGTATTAGAAAAATCAGTGGTAGTGAAACAATAACAACACAAGAAAATGGCTAATTTCACACAAAAATCTTAAGATATTCATAATATTAGGCAATTTTCTGATATTATTACTTTGGTTTGTGTTTCATTATTACTGTGTAAAATGATAGCATTTTGTAGTGCATAGGGTAAGGTACTGCGACACGATCCATTGTCCAAGAATGTATTCAGTTAATTCCCTGTAGAGGCCAGGTGTTGTATCATATGGATTTTGAAAGGAAATTGAGAGACACACATCATATGTTTGCACGTACTACATAAAGAAATTAAGCTACAATATAGCGTTCGCGTTGAGTATAAGTGTGACGGTGAAGATATGGCGCCAGAAATTTCACAACGGGTTAACCAACACGGTAGCTGGGGCGTAACTGGTCTTATTCACAATATACATTTGAGTACACATCTAACACATTACTATAGTACAGGTTCGAGAGATCTGCTTCATGTGCGACCTGCATATCAAACAATCTTATCTCATCTCAAAAAATTCAAAATACGAATTTATGATGTCACAATTAAATGTTGACTATCAAAGGAAGTTTATTATTGTGTAATGATACGATGCATCTTCATGAGGGTTGCAAGGTGTTTGAATTTTGTGTAGCTCTAATTTTAATTAAACTAGGAGCTTGTTGTACAAAAGATGTTCACTGTTATAAGCTACAATGATTTCAATGAATAATGAAATATTATTATTAATAATTATTACTACAAAGTTAGAACCAAAGTAATAATAATTTTTAAAATTGGAATATTTTAAAAATATTTAAATCATGTTTTGGTGCTTATAACAACGTAAGCCGATCATTTTCATCAACAACACGAGATAATTGCTAATTTCACAATGATTAGATATTCACAATATCAACCAATTTTTATATTATTACTTTGTGAGATTTATTAAAATTATGCTACTGTGATTTCAATGAATAATGAAAAAATATAATTAATATTCCAAAGTTAGAACAAAAGTAATAATATTTAAAAAATGGAATATTTTTTAAAATATTTAAATTTGTTGAGAATTAGGATTGTTTTGCATCCATCTGCGATAACCAACTGCGTATCATTAGCAGTAATCTTAGACATATTCAATTTACAGCGTGTGATAAACGAATAATCATGTAATAAATAAGACACGTTATATATTGCCTTGCACTTGCTTCAAGTACAATAACAAAGGTGATCAACTTACGCAATAATGACGTAATCTTATCTCACCGTTACTGGGAACTAAGCTAAGCCGTTCTCGTAATAACTAAAGTAATCAAGTACGCAATCATAATGACGTAATCATTACTGCACATGCTTCAACTGCAATGCGCATAATGACGTATACATTTCTCAGCGTTATTGGACTGGAACTATGCAATCTCTCACACAACCAAAACCTCTCTCGTACTATTTATCATTTGTATAAATATCACTGTGATATCAGCCCAAGCTTATGTGGCTTTGTAATAATTGGTTGCTTAGCAAAATCAATATTATGCTCAAATTATATCAAATATTGGACTTACTTCCAACTCGCAGTACAACTCATTAGGGTCTTATTCTAATACCTGCATAATTGTTTCATGTCGAGTATAAGGCTATTTAAATCATCACTAAAAAGCCGCTGGCGTGCTTGTCGGTATCTGAGATTATGCGCGCTTGTGCCTATCACAGAATCGCAGAGTTTTCGGTGAACTTTGGCCTCAGTTGGACTATAGATTACTAACCTACGGATAGATACGCAAGTCCCGTCGTTACGCTCCGACAAGCAGTTACACTTGTTGCTGAGCAATCCAAAAGAAGCATAATTGGTGGAGTTATAGCTTGCGGCCCGAGGGCTGAAATGTAATGAAACTGGTCTTAATCGAGAGCTACTGCCTCACTGATTCCGAAAATACAAATTAAAATCGTGCCGGGGATATGGAACCACCTCAAAACAGCCCTCAAAATCTGAAAATCGGCATAGTTCCAACAATGGCACCACCGCAACAGGATGAACAAAACAATGGCCAATTTCGTCAAGCGATTGTTCAGAACAATGCCGATTTTCAGACTTTGAGGGATGGTTTGACATGGTTCCATTTCCCTGACAAGATTTTAATTTGTATTCTCAGAATCAGTGCGACAGTAGCTCTCGATTAAGACCAGTTTCAATAAATTTCACCTCTCAGGTCGCAAGTTGTAATACCACCAATTATGGTGCTTTTAGATTGCTGAGCAATAAGTGTAACTGCTTGCCGGAGCGTAACGACGGGACTTGCGTATCTATCCGTAGGTTAGTAATCTATAGTTTGACCACCCCTGCTCTAAACCATAACCATAACAACTTGAGTAAGTACTGTCACTAGGCAAACCCTAGCAGAGTTATGCTCAAATTATATCAAATATTGCATGGAATATGGCAAATGAACACGCCAAGTATTATCAAGTGAAGGAAAACGAACGCCTAATTCCCTCTAGATATATATTTATTCGGAAAATATCCCATTACAGGGTGAGTACAGTTGATTTCTCAAGGTCTTCCTATCTTCCCCACTCAAGCGCGATAAGACTAGTTTGACTTCGCGGCATTCAGGATTATATCTCACGAAGCTCTGAATGGAATTCACGTATTCCACGTCGACTATCGTTCTGTTGCTATCACTGAGGTCGATTGCCTTTAGCTGTTCATTGAATAATAGGCGATTTAGATCAATTTAAAAAATACAGAAACGAACTGCATCGCTACATCGGGATCTACTATTAAGCAGAAAGATCTTACTGTAGCGCATCGCTTTCCCGTCTCTTCGCTCAGATTCCTGATTTGCATGGAAAGCATCTTGCAATTACTCAGATTAAATTCTTCCACACGGGAATTGCACAGGACTTTAGTTAGTGTTTTGTAGCAGGATGAAATACCAGGATTCCTACTTAAATCCAGCGAGTGCAGCTAAAACATGGTGTAATGTTCAAATATTTTACGAGACTACAAACGACTCGACACCTGTAATAGATTAGTCATAATATTATTTATCAACAGTTGAGCAATTTTTGCGATTTCTGCTCCTAATAGCAAAACTGATGCAACACCGAAGACAATAATGAAGCTCGAAAGGTTATTGAAGAAACCATCCAAATTAGATTTAAAATGAATGAACGATTGAAAAAACCTCTTGCTTAGAAGCAGTGATAGTATTTTTTTTTCAGATGTGATCAGAAACACTTTATTGATGATAAAAGTTCTATCGATCGATGAGATGTCATGCTTGAATATGACTAAAACTCACATAAGCATGACACTGTGATTGATTATTTCAGTTACAAAACATAACGGGTCTAGTTCAAATGATCACCTCATGAATTCCGAGACCTTTATTTAATGAGATTAGTGAGTCTTCGTCCAATTCGCAAGCTGAAAGTCGAACGTTTTTCGTGTTATGCTTCCTTACAAAGCATCCAACTTCTTTCAAACCTGTCGGTTCCATATCCGTATTATAACTTAGATCAAGGTTTTCGACCTACAATTACAGTAATTTATTTCAAAATGACACACAAAACTATAGAAACGAGTGAGTACCTCGATAGAAGCAAAACTTTCAAAAGCGCGCATTTCCTCTGGTGTAATGTCACACCCCTTCATGATAAGAGTAACCGCTTTGTCTTTACAAAGTAAGGCAGGCAGCGCGGTCATACACTCTTCATCCAGCTGATTGTAGCTGATGTCAAGATATTGGAGCTGAACAAATACAGGAAACTGTCAATTTACGATCAGCATTGATCAGATATAAAACATTTCAAACTGATAACAGGAAAAAATGTTGATTAGCCACTCACGTCATAATATACACGAAATGTGCTAAGAGGAAACTAGAATTTCCTCTATCCATCCATCTCTGTACAATCGCTCATACAGAATGTGATCATTAACGACTATACCCAGCAATAATCGCACATACCTTACTGTTTTTGAGCTGTAGAGCAACGAAATCTTTTGACTGCAAGTGCGAGTTCACAAGTGACAAATAGGTTAGATCGTTCGAAATAATAGTCGCGAGTTGCGTAAAGTTAATGTTTTCCCTGTAGCTGAGATTGAGGTTTCGTAATTTCACCTATGGGAATGAGGTATTAGGAAATCTCACTTCGAGAGGTTCTATACCAGATCAGCGCCTAGCTTTTCCCATCATCAATACCTGATGCCGCCTGATAAGTTGATCCAAAATGATTAGAAAATCTTCGGATCCATCACTTTCTTCCAGATTGAGCTCCGTCGAACCACACTCCTTCATCAACTCGCATATTACTGGGAGGAGGTTTTCAATGTCGTCGTGTGCTGTAACGCTGAGTTTTCTTATTTCGACCTGAACGAGCGCAAAACTTAACGCATAAAACGCTAAATGAGCTATGAACAGTTTAACACTGATCAACTTTGGCTATAGCCTATCTAATAAGGCTATTGCGACTGATTCCTATACAAGTAGCAATTGAGCATTGTTCGCTACGTTACCTTCAATTCTCGCCTTAACACATTAGTAATAGGGAACAACGCGATTACGATAAAAGTTTTTTTAAAGTCGTATCTGAATATTATACAGATAACATACTTATATTGAACGTCAATATATAATGATCAGTGACTACGAGTGAATGTGTGAAGGCGTTTACCACAAATTCAAATCCACGAATTTTATCCAGTAGAATCTTTACGAGGTTTTCATTGAGATCGCATTGACGAAATTCTAACTCATACACGCGACATTGCTGAATAAGACCATTCGCGATATTATGTATATCCAATTCAGTCGTAGTTTGGTGATAGAGCCCATAAGGAATATTCACGTCATCATGATCCGTAAGTACTAATTGATGGTACATCCTCTTTTCAGCTTAAGGATGTAAACTATAAAATGTTGTATGCCGCCCTGATGAGTTTAATTATAATATACTTATAATGTTACAGTGATTTTTCAATAACGAAACTCTTTTACAGCATGAGCAGAATAATTTCATAATAAACAGAAAATACCTGCTGTCGATGATTTGTACTAATTTGCGGCGTGTTCAATTAACTCATGCGGCTCTAAAATATAGTCATGTTGCAGTGTTTTTTAATAACGAAACTCTTTTACAGCATAAACCAAATAATTTCATAATGAACACAAGCTAATTGAATGAATTTACTCAAATGTAGTATGCCGCGCTGATAAGATTAATTATAATATACTTATCGTGCTATAATGATTTTTCAATAACGAAACTCTTTTACAGCACAAGCAAAGTAATTTCATAATAAGCATAAAATACCCAGTGTCGTTAATTTGTACTTATTTGTGGGCGATATTATTTATATCCAATTAAGTCGTAGTTTGATGGTTGAGCCCATAAGAAATTGTCTCTTCATCATGATTGGTAAGTACTAATTGATGGTACATCCTCTTTTCAGCTTGAAGATGTGAACTATAAAATGTTGTATGCCGCGCTGATGAGATTAAGTATAACATATTTATCATGTTACTGTGATTTTTCAACAACTAAACTCATTTACAGCATAAGCAGGGTAATTTCATAATGAACATAAAATAACTGCTGTCGATGATTTGTACTAATTTGCGGCGCGTTCAATTAACTCATGCGGCTCAAAAATATAGTAAGCAGGGCGATGGGTATTCGTTGAGTTGAATAAACATTAAAAAAATATATTTCCGCGCCCTTAGGTTGTAG